>NC_133778.1:27484000-27783113 GCF_003597395.2 Chelonoidis abingdonii | reverse complement strand
CTCCTTCCCCACTGTCGGAGTAGCTGGCAAGAAGGAACTGAAGGGCGGCTGGGTCGGCAGGGGTATATATCTGGCACCATAGCGGCGCCACTCCAGGGGGCGCCCTGCCGACCCACCAAGTGTTGCTAGGGTAAAAGTCTTCCGACGAACGTGCACGCGGCGCGCGCACACACTTAACTGGAATGGATATGAGCAACACATCTCGAAGAACAACAGTTACAAAGGTGAGTAACCGTGTTTTACAAATGCTGTGATATCTTTGTATTACGCCAACTGTCACCGCCAACAAAAGAGGATTTGTATAGAAAAGAACATCAGGTGACTTTCATCTGCAATGTAGAGTTACGTGTGTTAAGTCCAAAACTATATTGTTTTTCCTCTGTTGGTAGAAAAGTAGATGATTCCTATAAACTAAGGGCCCAGTCTTGCAACTTGATTAGCAAGCACAGACTCTTGCTCATAAATGAAGTTCTGTTGACTTTGGTGGGAATCTGCCAGTGACATTCCATGTGTGCAGTTCTTAGTTAAGAATTGGGCTTTCTGTTTATAGTCTTGCCTCCATACAACTACTACACTAAGCTAAATGCCCCTTGCAGATACTTCAGATTTAACCAAAAATGTATTTGAAAGTTTTTAACCTTATTTGGGATCCCAAAGTACTTGTTAATTGTCACCAGAATTTCAAATGTAGCATCCAATATAGATTCAAAAAATATTATATCCTAAAAAGATTACTAATAGTGTCTCTGTCAACCTTTAATGAATGATGATATCTATAGGAACCTGATTCTGATTTCACTTACACCAGGATAACTCCGTTGAATTTACTGGATTTATGTCCTGATTTATACCTTGTGTAACTGAGGTTAGAACAAGGCCCTAGAATTTTTGGAGACGTATGCAATTTGTAAAAATGTTCTGACCTTCTTACGGAGTTGAAAATAAATAAATAAATAAATAAATAGGGTGTGATTCTTCTCTGACCAGGTTTTCCATCCATTCTCTCTAGCCTCGCAGAGTGTTAATAGCCTCTGTTGAAAACTTCCCTGTCCTAGTCTGTTTACAACCTAATGGCAGACATGATGGAACAAGTAAGAGCTAAAAACAATAGATGAGAAATTTGGAGGATGGATGGACGGATGATGATCAAAATAAGGATGCATAGTGATATGCAGGTACCTCTTATTTATACATCTCTTGTTCCAAAATATGGTCCACAATTCATTTTGCATATATGTTTTCTCTTAACTCACTAAAATCAGAGCAAAATATCCTCCATAAAGGGCTCTGATTCTGATCTCAGTTACTCAGGTGTAAGCACAGAATAACTCTACTGACTTCAATGTTAATCAAAGCTCAGTGTGTCAATAGAGAGTTGAAGTTACACTAGCCTTCCTCTGGGAAGAGAATAATTAATATTAACTGGATAACCACTTTCATTTTAATTCTATTATATGAAATGTTTTTAAAAAGTACAGTGGCAGAAACAGCTGTTTTGGGGAGTCCATAGAGTGGTACAGTCTGGGATATGTCAGGCCCTAGCATGCAGCAAATAGCTATTGCAGCAAGAACACCAGAAACCAATAGAGCCTTATGGGTCCTAGTGCTGCTGAATGGGGGTTAGGAGGCAGACAACCTGTTCCCTTTAAAATATACAAAAGATAGAGAAGCAGGGGGAGCTTGACACTGCTTGAAGATCTTCTAAGGTGAGACGGGATCAACTGTCTGCCACTGTAGACACCAGATGTGAGAAGGCATGGTAACTGTGCCCAGAAGCCAGCCCCAAAGTAGGAAAATGGGTTGGGGGTCTATTGAGAGGGTGCAAGATCCTCTGCAGAGGTGGATTAAACATGGAACCTGAGCCTTTTTCTCCCCAAAGTAGGCACAGTTTTCAGAAGTTGGGAACAAAATCTGAAATCAGGCAAGTTACTAGCCCATATAACTGGAAACCATATTATTTTATTGGGAGAGGAAACATCAACATGAGCAAGAGCCAGAGTAATGTTAAATTAAAAGGTTGGTACTCTGTCTTGTGTGTTTGCATAAAATCTGAAGCGCTCAAATCCATTGACTCCAATGCAAGTTGCTTCACTACAATAAGCGTTTGAAAAGGCGGTGTAATTAAACACACCTCCCTAACTGAGAACACATAGTTCTATGCTAGCACTTCCCTTTGGACCAGAGTCATACTTGTGCAATCATAAATTATGAGCAAACAGCTAGGTAGATAGATACGCTTAGAGTACATGCCTAGTGGCTGGGTTTGACGTGTTTACATCATTAGCAATAAAATATTCATGAGTTCTTGTCAACAATCAGTACTGGATGGCCACCCTGATTATTATTTCTTCTTGTATCTTAACTCAGCATCATAAATGTTTAATCCCCATTAGAAATGATCAATGCTTTGGAAGTATTCAAAGATGATAATCTTGTTCAAATAGTAAGTAACCTTGGGGTATAATGGAACATTGCATGCCACTGTAGTTGATGATACTGGTAGCCTGTCCTCAGTCACCAGAAACATAAGGTTAAATGCTCCCATGGGTTCTTCATGTCTGTTTTTGTTAGTTTTTCAGATTTTATTTTATCTCTCTAAAAAGATATAGATATTCTTAAGAGAGAGAAGTAGATAAAGAGAACACAATTTTTTCCCCACTCAGGATTACAGCACAGTTCTATTAAAAATACACTGTTCTGTTTAGTCTTTTTGGGCTTACTCCTTTTGAAGTCAATAGGAGTTTCACCAATTTCAATTCTTGCAATGGGAGGATGGAACCCTAAATTAGCTAATCACCATCAATTCTTCCTCCTTCAGCAATACAACATAAAAATATATGGAGGATGAAACCCAGTTCAAATCTTTGCTAGAACAACTGTCATTAATTTATCCTTCATCAGAGCTAGAGCTTCCAAAAATAACGGCATAAAAAGAATTTCCAAGTTTCACCAAGTCACGTTAGTCTGCCATTTAAGGAAAAAAATGTTATTGGTACTGGTGCTATCCTCTGCACTCCAAAAATTCTTCCTGTATGAAACTCCAGACTTGAATGTCCTTGTGCATGCTGCTGGCATTCTAGCTAAAGGGATTTATGGTTTACCCTGTTTAGAGGCTACCCTTAAAGGTGTTCTCACCCCTAGCCCCCCTAATGGAGAGACAGCCCAGCCACTTCCTGCTCCTAAACCTGGATTTCGCCAAACTTGCTTGGGGCCAGATCTTTAGGCTGGGTCATCCTGTATCCGTGGAAAGATGAAAAAAGAAGGAATGATTTTTTTCAATCATTTGAAAACAATAAAGAAGTAGGATTGAATTATGTCTGATCCTGGTGTGGGTGATCGAGATGACCTTAGAAAAGGTCTCTGCAGGAGTAGTGCTGCTGTCTCCAAGCCTGAGGCCTGATTGTCATGACAAACCGTACAATTGCTGCCAAAGTGTAAAAACCACAAAACCCTCATGTATCTGTCAGGCCTAGGGATGATCTACTCAGGATGAGGCCTACCCAGTGTTAAATGGTTGATCACTGTGTCAGTCTGGATATGTCTCCTCCTCAACAAAATGGACCTTTTACGTGTTTAATGCATCTTATTTAAATAGAATGTAAGCAATTCTGGGTGTCTTCTACTTTATTCTGTGTTTGTATGATACCTAGTACAATGTGATAAGATAGCAATAAGTGTTTTCTAATGTAAAGTAAAACCATAGTATGAACAGATGCTGACTTTTGAAAAGTATGCTGAATGGGCTTCTAAAAGGCTATATTTGATATTTGACACATAGAAAATATTTGTGGTGTTTTGTAATACTACATTTTCGAAGTATATTTTAGAGGAGGATAATGTGGATGGTGTTTGGTGCATCAGGAAAGCCGCCTGATCAAGTGGGTTAGTTACTTCATGAGATGAGGGTTCTGACTCATAAGGCTCCTCATACCTTGCCTGGGACAAGTCTTGCCCCCGCAGCCCCTCTCCATCGTGTGTATTCCACGCCTACGCCCCCGGGCCGTGCTGCCTAGCGGGGTCGCACCTCTCCCGTAAAGGCCCTTCGCCCGGTCCACCTGGCCAGTGGTTCGCCGCATTCCATTCCATTGTGCATCGGGAAGACTTACCTTTATCGCACCCTCTATTGCTGCGCTGTGGGACACTTACCTTGAAGGATCCTGACATCTCCAGTGCCATGTTTGTCCTGGAAGCGTGAGTATGAGTGTGAGTGTGCCCCTCCCCCTGCCCCTTTGAGCTTAGCTATCAGTATAATAAATGTGCTGCTCTCTGCCAGACTCTGGTGGGTCATTAGACCTCCCTAAGCTTACTAGCTGGCCCAATTTCGAGCAACATTACTTACTAACTGGCCCAATTATGGGTAACAAGAATAACATTCCAAGTTTTATAGGTAGTATTCTGCATGAAGAGTGAGCGTACTGCCTCACTAAAGGATACTCAGAGGCTGACAAGCAAAGAACACACTGCACAGAGCTGGTGGCAAATAGATTTGACAATTAATGACATTCCTAACCTGATCCAAAATTAGCACCAAATGTTTTATTATAGTTGGGGGGGAAAGTGTAGATAATCCCTGCATATGAATCATAATGTGGCATTGGCATTTTTTGCCATTACCTTTCTGCCATTATAAAATAATCTCTAATTTGCTATTATTTGAAGTCTCTCTCTCTCTTTCTCTGAATTAGTGCTTTCCAAGAATTCCTTCCTCCTGGGCTTTCAGACTACATGTTCAAATATTTTAACCTGCATTATTCTAGGTTAAATCACACTTTATTTACTGCTTATATTTCTATCCACAAAGGAATCTATTGTGTATCACATATTCCACCTAAAGAGGGGAATGTCATTGGCTTTTTGTTTTAATCAATGTCAGAATATAATCCAAATTTGTAGCATGTTGGCCTAAAAACAGTCCTTTTGGGTAACACTACGTTTCTGATTCTCCAACCTTTACTCTCATGAGTAAACCTTATTTGTGCAAATGGTGCTACTGGAGTCAATAGAATTACTTGAGTGAATAGGGATTTCTCCTGGGAGTAAGGTTTCTGTATCACATCCTTAGTACGCTTCTGGAGAGTTGTGTGCACAATGACAAATAATGTGAAGCCAACACAGACATTTAAATTATCAAAGTAAACATTTCCATGTCAGAGTCAAGATAATCCTTCATTTCAGCTGCTTATCTAGGATCTGTCCTGCAGATCTGATGGGAGGTTTTAGCCCTTCCATAAAACTGTTATGGATGTATGTGCTTGAACTGAAAAAACCTTGTTTTTCCTATGGGTTTAGTAGAGAGCACATGCCCCTTGCAAAAAGGAAAAACAATCTCTGAAATACATATTATTTGCAAGGAAGTATGCTGTACATTTTTATACTATGTTTTCCAGTAAAGTATAGGCTAGTGAGTCAAATAATAAAAAGTGATACAAGTATGTCAAATGAGATCCACTTAAAATATCTGCAGTTAGTTTTTGGACACAGAGACTGTCTTCCTATATCTCCACAGAGCCTAGCACAATAGGGCTGTTACTGTAATGCAAATTATAATAGTGGAAATTAATAATAATTTTGCTCAGGTTTATCATCAGTTGCTTAGGCAACTGTCTCTGGAAATAAAAAACATAATGAATTTTAATTTCATATTTTTTTGCACATTACTGCAAACCATTTTTGTGGCTCACTTGCTTATGTTTCCCTTGGGAGATTATGCTAAACACATAATAGTATAGCAGATGGCCTCAGCATAGTGGATGCGGGGAGCAATAGATGAGATATCTTGATTTTAGTAAGGCTTTTGACAGTTCCACCTGACATTCTTATAAGCAAACTAGGGAAATGTGGCCTAGATCAGATTACTATAAAGTGGGTGTGAAGCTTCCTCCAGGCACCCAAATTGTGATTCAATTTGTCCCCCACCCCACTCCCCTGCCTCCAGCATGATGGAGTCTATCGGTAGTTCTTGGACACTCTTCTCAGGACTCTGATAGTTCTATTTTGCTTTGCAGGTTAACAGCAGGTGCAGTCCAATCCCTGAACCCTATTTGAAGAACGTTCCCCTGTAGCATATAGTCCCTGTCACTGGACACTCACAGGTTTTACCAGGTAAATTGCCTCTCAAAGAGGAAATACACACAGCTGGAGGGTTACAACTTAGGTTTCGGGTCCTCTATATCAGCACAGTACTGTAATATATTTATAGTGAAAACAAAGATGAATTTATTAACAAAGAACAGATTCAAGCGAGTATTGAGTGAGAATAATGGAAACAGAAATGGGTTACCCACAAAAAAAAAAAAGTATAATGCGCTTTCTAGAGACAGAGGGCTTGGCTACACTGGAGAGTTGCAGCGCTGGTGGTGGCTTTACAGCACTGCAACTCACTCACTGTCCACACTTGCAAGGCACATACAGCGCTATATCTCCCTGGCTACAGCGCTGGTTGTACTCCACCTCGACCTGGGGAATAACGACTATAGCGCTGCTGATGCAGCGCTGCTTTGCCAGTGTGGCCACCAAAAGCACTGTTATTGGCCTCCAGAGGTATTCAGAGGTATCCCAGAATGCCTGTTCAGCCACTCTGCTCATCAGTTTGAACTCTACTGCCCTGGCCTCAGGTGACCAAGCGTCAGACCCGCCCTTTAAATGCCCCGGGAATTTTTAAAATCCCCTTCCTGTTTGCTCAGCCAGGTGTAGAGTGCAATCAGTGAATCTTTCCAGGTGACCATGGCTCCACGTGGCAAATGAGCCCCAGCATGGAGCAATGGCGAGTTGCTGGACCTCATCAGTGTTTGAGGGGAGGAAGCTGTGCAATCCCAGCTGCGCTCCAGCAGTAGGAATTACGATACCTATGGGCAGATATCAAAGGCTATGCTGGAAAGGGGCCATGACTGGGACACGCTGCAGTGCAGGGTTAAAGTGAAGGAGCTGTGGAGCGCCTACTGCAAAGCCCGTGAGGGAAACCACTGGTCCAGTGCTGCCCCCGCAACCTGCCATTTTTACAAAGAGCTGGACGTGATACTTGGGGGTGACCCCACCTCTACTCTGAGGACCACAATGGACACTTCAGAGCAGGGAGAGGAGGAGGAGGAAAGCGAGAGTGAGGGTACTGGGGTGGAATGAGATACCCTGGAGTCCCAGAAGGCATGCAGCCAGGAGCTCTTCTCAAGCCAGGAGGAAGGTAGCCAGTCGCAGCAGCTGGTACTTGGTGGAGGACAAACAGAGGAGCGGATTCCCAGTAAGCGGCTTTTATTTTCAGGACTGAAATTTTTTGGGAGAGGAGGGAGGGTTAGGGCTGCATGCATGCCTACATGCGGAACAGAGCATTGATGTGGTCTATCACATCGTGGTAATCGGCCTCGGTAATCTCTTCAAAAGTTTCACCCAGAGCATGGGCAATGCACTTGCGCAGGTTTCTTGGGAGAGCCACTGTGGTCCTTGTCCCACTCAGGCTAACGGGTCTGCACCATTGTGCCGCGAGGGGTGGGGGGACCATTGCAAGACACAGGCAAGCTGCATAGGGGCCAGGGTGGAATCCGCATTGCAGTAGAAGACCTTCCCGTGCTTCCCAGGTGACCCGCAGCAGCGAAATATCTTCCAGGATAAACTCCTGTGGAAAATGTTGGGATAGTGTTCAGTATAGGTGCCCCCTGCAGCTGTTTGCTTTCCCCAACGCACAGAAACTCCGCGGACAGTACAGCCCTGAAAAAATCAGTCCCCCTTACTCACCATTTTGGGGCTCCCGTGAGTTATGTGCCCTCTCTTTGGGATGGGAAAATTATGCTATTGTGAAGACTGTTACCTTCCTTAACTGTGGGGGAATAACTGTCTGTTATAAACAATGCTGCCTCTGTTAAGTGTTGCATTTTTGCCTTTACAGATGCAACCTTGAAATCTTGGCTCCCCGTGTTATCAACGGCTGAGAGACTACAAAACCTCTGGGAGAAGCTGCAAAAAAGCAAAGAAGACATGCCGCAAGCAGTTATGCGGCACTCTGTCACAGAGAATCAAAAAGTGCAGGATTGGAGGGAAAGGGAAAGCAGAATCCGCCAGAAAAATGCAGTGGACAGGAAGAAAAGCACAAAGCAGCTGATAAGCATCCTGGAGCGCCAAGCAGACTCTATCCAGGCACTCGTAGCCATGCAGGCGGAGCACTACCGCATCCGCTGCCCCTGTCCCAAAGCTCTTTCCCTTGTGTCCCCATGTCAGCTCAAAACCCCCTTCCCCAGCATCCAGGTTCTTACCACCACCGCCAGCTGCCTCCAACACCTGTACATTCACCAAGCAGCCCTTAGAACTACAACCCTTACCCTCTGCACTCAACTCCCCTCACCATGCAGTATAGCCATCCTGAAATGCAGCAGTCATTGCACAGCACTCCAGACAAGACATATTCAAACCAGTGACTGTACAGTTCCCACCCCCCTCCCCTGCCCTTTTAGGTTCCCAAAAAGTTGTATGTCTGTCAATAAAGTAATTTACTTTTCAATAAATGAATTCTTGGCTTTGAAAACAGTCTTTATTATTGCAGAAAGTCAAAGATACCTTAGCCCAGGAAAGAAACAGGCACTGCAAATCAGCTTAGCAAACACAGATTCCTACTAACATTGTAACCACTTCACTTCACTCCCGTGCGAGGCACCAAACATTATTGTTGGTTTTCAGCCTCAAATTCCTCCCTCAAGGTATCCCTAATCCTTGCAGCCCTGTGCTGGGCCTCTAGTAGCCCTGCTCTCTGGCTGTCCAAATTCAGCATCCAGGCACTGAACCTCAGAGGTCCATGCCTGACTGAATCTTTCACCCTTCCCTTCACAAATATTATGGAGGGTACAGCACGCAGATATAACCGTGGGGATGCTGCTTTTCCCTATGTTCAGCTTCCCATACAGAGATGGCCAGCACCCCTTTAAATGGCCAAAAGCACACTCCACAGTCATTCGGCACCGGCTCGGCCTGTAGTTGAACCGTTCCTTGCTTCTGTCAAGACTCCCTGTGTACGGTTTCATGAGCCATGGCATTAACGGGAAGGCGGAGTCTCCAAGGATCACAGTGGGCATTTTGACGTCCTCTACTGTGATCTTCAGGTCTGGGAAAAAAGTCCCAACCTGCAGCTTCCTGAACAGGCCAGTGTTCTGAAAGATGCGTGCATCATGCACCTTTCCAGGCCAGCCTGTGCTAATGTCAATGAAATGCCCACGGTGATCCACAAGTGCCTAGAGAACCATGGAGAAATACTCCTTCCAATTAACGTACTCGGATGCTAGGTGGGGTGGTGCCAGAATAGGAATATGCGTCCCATCTATCATCCCTCCACAGTTAGGGAAACCTATTTGGGCAAAGCCATCCACAATGTCCTGCACGTTCCCCAGAGTCACGGTTCTTCTTAGCAGGATGTGATTAATGGCTCTGCAAACTTGCATCAACACGATTCCAGTGGTTGACTTTCCCACTCCAGACTGGTTCCCGACTGATCGGTAGCTGTCTGGAGTTGCCAGCTTCCAGACTGCAATAGCTACCCACTTCTCCACCGGCAGGGCAGCTCTCAATCTCATATCCTTATGCCGCAGGGTGGGATCGAGCTCAACACACAGTCCCATGAAAGTGGCTTTTCTCATCCGAAAGTTCTGCAGCCACTGTTCATCATCCCAGACTTCCATGACGATGTGATCCCACCACTCAGTGCTTGTTTCCTGAGCCCAAAAGTGGCGTTCCACGGTGCTGAGCATGTCCGTGAATGCCACAAGCAATTTCATGTCATATGCATTATGCAACTCGCTATCATCGTCGGACTCCTCACTGTCACTTTGGATCTTAAGGAATAGGCTCAACTGCCAAATGTGATGTGCTGGCGAGACTCGTCAGCATACTCCTCAGCAGTTTGGGCTCCATTTCCCACAGAAATCGCGCTGCACAGAAACCGTTGAAAGAGGCAAGATGGCACCAAACATGGACGGAAAAACAGGGATTGCTGGGATGTGAAGCGATGCATCACGGGGCATTGAGACAGGAAGCAGAATGACCCACACCCTCCGCCCGCTTCCCACAATCCATGGTGCCAGAATGGGAAGAGGTGCTCTGTGGGATAGCTGCCCATAATGCACCACTCCCAACACCGCTGCAAATGCTGCAAATGTGGCCACACTGCAGCGCTGGTAGCTGTCAGTGTGGCCACACTGCAGCGCTTTTCCTACACAGCTGTACAAAGACAGCTTTAACTCCCAGCGCTGCACACATGCAGTGTAACCAAACCCTAAGACTTAGTAGACTACAGCCCTTACCAGTTCCTCACCCTCAGAGTCTTTCTGCAGAGCTGCAGGATCCATTCTTTCATGAATCACTCCTTTCCACCAACATTGTTCCTCAGTGAAATGGATAACAGGGTGATTTCCTTGTTGTCCTTTGAAATGCGTTCCTGTTGTTTTGCTCCCACTGTGTTGACACCATGTTGAATTCCCATCCCCCCATCAACCTGTTTCAATTTTACATGCAAATGTAGCTCCCATTTTTCTTGTTTCACACTGCTTAATCTATATGCGAGAGATTCCTTCTAGTCTGGAAGAAACCTGTTTCTCCTTTTGTTTGGTTACAGACTTTAAAGCCTAATATTAGTAAGTATACATAATTCCTTATATAGTGTTAATACATGCACTTCAAAGTGATGTTAATGACCAGTGTGTCACCAGCTTTCAGTTGATACCTCAGATGACGTTCTTTATAGATAAATGCTGACAGCAATGTGTTCGGTGTAGTGAGTTTGTTGGGCCTCATAGGAGCTGCTGATGGAACAGTGAACTCTTTGCCAGTTGGCACTGGTGAATTCTTAAGATCCATTGGGTGCAAAAGTGGTTGAAGGATCATACTCAAGAGTACTTTTCAATGATTCGCTGTCAGACTGGGGAGACTTATCTAGTGATGTCCCATAGGGGTCTGTCTTGGGTCTGGTACTAGTCAATATTTTCATTAACGACTTGGAAAATGTAGTGAAGAGTATGCTTATAAAATTCATGGAGGACACTAAGATGGGAGGGATTGCACACACTTTGGAGGAGAGTTCAAAACGAGTTTGACAAATTGGAGAATTGGTTTGAAATCAATAAGGTGAAATTAAATAAAGACAAGTAAGTGTAACACCTAGACTTAAAGAGGAAAAGTCAAATGCACAACTACAAAATTGGGAACAACTGGCTAGGCATCCTGCTAAAAAGGATCTAGTAGTGATAGTGGATAATAAATTTGTCATGAGCTTTCCTAAGACACCCGACATGACAAACTTTGTATTGGATACCACACAATCATTTTACAAGGATGAACATGGGGGTGCTGGATGTTCCCCCAAGGTACAGTTTGTTGTGTCAGGTGTCTTTAGAAGGCTCATGATGCACTGAGCATTGTTGTTACAGTGATGTTAGAGTAATGTTATAGGTTATAATTTCATGTATGTAGTTATGAGGCTGAAAATGTATCTTCATGGCTTAAAATAAGCCTAGGCAAAAACTCTCCAAGAGCAGAGAGGCAGTTCATCAGGGCATATATGGGACAAACCCAGCCCAGCCTCACAGGAACAAAAGACGCTGGCCTAGGCAGCAACAAAGGCGGGGGAAGCAAAGCCAAAAGGGAAGAAAGGACATGATAAAAGGGAGAGACGGTTGCCATGCTCTCTCTCGCCCACCACACCAAGCAACTGAAGTGCTGATCAAAGGGGAGAGCCTGGCTGAAGAGCAACCAGCCAGCCTGTGGTGAGAAGCAGCTAAGTTTGTGAGAGCATTGAAAGCGTTAAAATCAGCTTAGAATGTGTTTATTTCATTTGACCAAATCCAACTTCATAGAATATCAGGGTTGGAAGGGAAGGGTCATCTAGTCCAACCCCCTGCTCAAAGTAGGACTAATCCCTAGACAGATTTTTGCCCCAGATCCCTAAATGGTCCCCTCAAGGACTGAACTCACAACTCTGGGTTTAGTAGGCCAGTGCTCAAACCACTGAGCTATCCCTCCCTGTTATGCTTTGACATATAATCACTTAAAAATTATCTTTGTAGTTTAATAAATCTGTTTGTTTATTCTACCTGAAGTAGTGCATTTGGTTTGAAACGTGTCAGAGACTCCCCTTGGGATAACAGGCCTGATACATATCAATTTCTTCGTTAAATTAATGAACTCATTTAAGCTTGCAGCATCTAACGGGCATAACTGGACACTGCCAGACAGAGATTCCTAGGGTTGTGTCTGGGACTGGATGTATTGGCTAGTGTCATTCAGTTGTACATAGCTGGGAGCAGCTTACATGCCAGAGGCTGTGCATGAACAGCCCAGGAGTGGGTTTCTCACAGCAGAGCAGGATAAGGCTGGTTCCCAAAGTCAAGGATTGGAGTGACCTAGCAGACTACCAGTCCAGTCACACCAGAGGGGAGCGTCACAGTGATATGTTAAGGGTCATTACAAAGAGGACTGTGATCAATTGTTCTCCATATCCACTGAAGATAAGACAAGAAGTAATCTTAGGGAAAAATTCTAACTATAAGGACTATAGGCTTCCAAGGGAGGTTATGGAACCCCTCACTGGAGGTTTTTAATAACAGGTTAAACAAACATGTTAGGGATTGTCTAGTTATGGTCCTGCCTTAGTGCAGGGGACTGGACTAGATAATCTTTTAAGGTCCCTTCCAGCCCTACATTTTTATGATCCTATGATCATCACCTTTTGTTATTTCTAAAAGCCATTTTATATCGTGCTTTTCATGACAGTGGCCTAGAGTTGTGTGTGTTTGGGGTTTTTATTTAAAATATTAGTAAATGTTGGTTTCACATTTACATTGTGCTAGCACAGGGGTTCTCAAACTGGAGGTCTGGACCCCTTAGGAGGTCGCAAGGTTATTACATGGGAGGGTTCACGAACTGTCAGCCTCCACCCCAAATCCCACTTTGCATCCAGCATTTATAATGGTGTTAAATATATAAAAACGTGTTTTTAATTTATAAGGGGGGGGTCACACTCAGAGGCTTGCTATTTGAAAGGGGTCACCAGTACAAAAGTTTAAGAACCACTGTGCTAGCACCTGTTGTGCTTGACAAGACAAGACAAAAAACCCCCACAAATCTGAATAAGAAACCAGTTTCATTATAGAGATTTTACATGCAAACCTTCATATCCTGGCTGGCGATCTTGCTATACTTCTGATGGTCCACTGTGAAATATACCTCTTAAAAATTTAAACCAAGGGCCTTCAGTGTATCCATGACTGTGTGTGAACCCTCTTGTGCTTAACATAGTAAGAGCAAGTAGTGATGGCCTGAAGAGAAGTATGTAGTCTGGGGTAAGTGTTGTATAGACAAAACCAGACAGGATCGTTTTAGGGGTCAAGACAAAGATGCCACATTTATTAATGATCTATAACTACTAGCAAATACCTCAATGCTTATACACATACACCAAATGTTCTGCAGCTGCTGGATAGTCACCAGTCCTGATTGTAGCTAAAGTTCGTGGCTTGAGTTCGCAGCTTGGGATCGTAGCTCGTGGCAGCTAACTGGCCAGGAAAGCTGAGCACGAGGAGGAGCCGGGTCTCTGTCGGGCGCTTACCGATGCCTCTGTTGATAGCAGAATGTTACCCAAAGTCTCTTATCTCACCCTTCTTTTCATAGGCTTTTAGTTTGGATTCAAAGTCTATAGGTCTTGCTGTGTCACGCCGCCTCTGGGTTTGGTGCTTGATCACCCATCAATTGCAGGAGTGACTTTCAGCCTCGGACCTGGCTTTGATCTTCCTTTTGTTGTTTCTTTTGTCCTTTTCTTTTTAGAGTGGATGCTTCTTACTCTGTTTAGGGCTGTTGTCTGCGTCTTCAGCCATTGGTATTTGAATTTTATCTCATCAGGACGGGCTGGCGCTGGAGGTTGATTCTATCACCCATACATACCTCATTCACACATCTAAACTAGACTAATAAAATTACAGCAGGGCTTGCAAAAATGGAGGCTGCAGCACAAGCCTTCCACAAAATGGAGTAAGCATTTTAAAATGGGGTTTGAATTACAATAGTGCACAGAAGTTACAATGTAGGCAAAATGGTGAGTGTAATGAAATGGTGAACGGAAGTTACATTGTAAGTAATATGGCAAGTGTAATGAAATGGTGAACGGAAGTTACAATGATACAGTGAATAACTAAAAACAATTTCATTCACATCAGTTCTACATAAGGCACTTGAAGCGGGAAGGGAGTCTTTACTGCCTGGTGCTATGTGAATCTGAAACTTGAAATTTTATGAAGTGTATTGTTACTGACCTGTACATTTACACTGAATGTTTACAACAGGGCACAGAGGAACTTGCATTCTCTGCTCTCGTAAGCTTAGACTCCAAGTAAGACAAATACAGGAAAACACACAAAGAAAGAAGAAGTTGGGGATTTGTAATGCTGAAAAAAAGGAAGTAGGGATTTCTTCAAGTGAATTTTAAGAAATTTGATGATGAAAATAGAGGATAATTGGTAGATGAGGTAGGAGGACTGTTCCAAGTACAAGATGTAGAGGAAGGGCACAAAGCTGATAGTAGAAGGAAATAAGGGGAGGAGTAAGGTGGGAGGATTGGGAAGGGCATAAGTAGTAGTAGGAAGACTAGGGGAAAATGAAAGCAGAGATGAGGGGGCAAGATTATGTGCAAGACTTCATAATGTAGATGAGGTGAGAATACCTTTACCTTTAGTATAGCTATTGTATGGTATGTTTCCTTCCCACAGTCTTCAGACTCTAAGATATGAACAGAAAACAGTATTCAGAGGAATGATTAAATGTTTCTGGGAGTACCTATTCCAAACTATTATATCTGCAACATCTCACTTTCTTTCACACACATGGTAAAAGAAGTGATGATGTAGACAAGTCTTTCATCCTCATTTGCTGTTCAGCAGCTGGTTTGCAAAAGAGTGCAGCTGCCATGAAAAGATGTCACCTTGACAAGAGAAATCAATGGGAAATTTTGTCAGTGTCTATAGAACCGTATACACATTTAGTGATCAAATGCACATACTGGAAATGTTATCCATGACTGCGACCTTGAAGTGAGAGATCCTGTGGATAGAATGCAAAAGGGTATAATACCTCTCTTTCTGAGATGTGTCTTGCCTATAGTTAGAATGGTTTAAACAATGGAAAGATTTTTGATGCTTCAGCCCCCCATACATGCCGCTTCTATGATCAGCTTCATGGCATTCTAGGGGGCGACCCTACAACTACCCCACCACTGTCCATGGACACCTGCAAGGGGGGAGTCTCACACAACAGGGAGGAGGATTTTGTGGATGAGGAAGAGGAGGAGGAGAATGCGCAGCAGGCAAGTGGTGAATCTGTTCTTCCTGACAGCCAGGATCTTTTTATCACCCTGGAGCCAGTACCTTCCCAAGGTGGGATCCCTGCCCCTGAAGCTGGAGAAGGCCCCTCTGGTGAGTGCACATTTGTAACTACAGTACAGGGTTTAAAAGCAATAGTGTTTAATGTTTGAGTTGCCCTGAAGACTTGGAATGCATGTGCAGCCAGTACTGCTGCTGGAAAAGTCTGTTAACGTGTCTGGGGATGGAGCAGGAATCCTCCAGGGACATCTCCGTGAAGCTCTCCTGGAGGTACTCTGAAAGCCTTTGCAGAAGGTTTCTGGGGAGGGCTGCCTTATTTCGTCCTCCACGGTAGGACACTTTACCATGCTAAGCTAGTAGCAAGTAGTCTGGAATCATTGCAGCACAAAGCATGGCAGTGAATGGTTCTGGGTTTTGGTCGCATTCAAGCAACATTTGGTTTACATCTTTCTGTGTTAGCCTCAGGTGAGTGATATCATTCAAGGTCACCTGGTTGAAACAGGAAAATTTTTGTAAGGGAACAGTAAAAGGACCCCATTCATGCTGGGCTGTTTGTGTTTGACTAAAAGGGATCATCCCAGAGAATAGCCAAGTGGTGGGGGGAAGGGGGAAGGGATCATCCCAGAGAATAATCACACTGTGGGGTGGGAGGGGGTGTGTGCTGCACATCCACCCGAAAACCGCAGTCCCTCCTTTTAAATGTGAAACCCAACCGGCATTGCTTGCTATGGGAAAGGAGGGCGCTGCAGTTTGAAACCATTCCCACATGTTATCAAGGTGTAAGATGCCAACCCCGCGTATCCACTGGCTTATCATGGCTGCCTGGAAACCAAATTCTGTTGCCCAGCCATGTGTGAGGTGTCACCATAACGGCAGGTGCTCAATATAAAAGGCAAAATGTGACTTTGTACCTAAAGCATACGTGATGTCTGCTGTGAATTGTTTGCTTCACTGTAAAAGTCTCCTTTTGATCTCAGAAATGTATCATCTTAAATTTTACTCTCCCTTTTTATCCCCCCGCAGGTGCAAATGTTTCTATGCTCTCCCTATCATCTCCGTCCCTGAGGTTATTGCAGATTAGAAGGCAAAAAAAACCCCACTTGTGATGTCATGTTTTTCGAGCTCATGCAGTCCTCCCACACTGATAGGGCACAGCTGAATGCATGGAGGCATTCAGTGGCAGAGTCCAGGAAAGCATTAACTGAGCACGATGAGAAGAGGCAGGATGCAATGCTGAGGCTAATGGGGGAGCAAACCGACATGCTCAGGCATCTGGTGGAGCTGCAGGAAAGCCAACAAGAGCATAGACCACCCCCTTGCATCCACTGTATAACCACCTGTCCTCCTCCCCAAGTTCCATATCCTCCTCACCCAGATGCCCAAGAACACGGGGAGGGGAGGCTCTGGACAATCAGCCATTCCCCTCCAGAGGATGGCCCAAGCAACAGAAGGCTGTTATTCAAACAGTTTTGATTTGTAGCATGGCTACAATAAGCGATGTGGCCTTATCCTTCCCTCCTCCCCCACCCCACCCCACCCGGGCTACCTTGTCAGTTATCTCACTTTTTTTTAATTAATAAAAAAAGAATGCATGGTTTCAAAACAATAGTTACTTTATTTCTTTTGCCAGCTGTGATCAAAGGTGGGGAGGGTGATTGGCTTACAGGAACTTAAAATCAACAAAGGGGGCAGGTTTGCATCAAGGAAAAACACACACACCTGTCACACTGTGGCCTGGCCAATCATGAAACTGGTTTTGAAAGCCTCTCTGATGCACAGCGCGCCTAGCTGCGCTCTTCTAATCGCCCTGGTGTCTGGCTGCTCAAAATCAGTTGCCAGGCAATTTGCCTCAACCTCCCACCCTGCAGTAAATGTCTCCCCCTTAATCTTTCAGATATTATGGAGCACACAGCAAGCAGCAATTACAATGGGAATATTGGTTGCACTGAGGTCTAACCTAATCAGCAAACAGTGCTAGCGAGCTTTTAAACATCCAAAGGCACATTCCACCACCATTTTGCACTTGTTCAGCCTGTAGTTGAACTGCTCTTTACTACTGTCCAGGCTGCTTGTGTATGGATTCATGAGCCATGGGAGCAAGGAGTAGGCTGGGTCCCCAAGAATAACTATTGGCATTTCTACTTCCCCAATGGTAATTTTCCGGTCTGGGAAATAAGTCCCTTCTTGCAGCTGCTCGAACAGCCCAGAGTTCCTAAAGGTGCGAGCGTCATGCACCTTTCCTGGCCATCCCATGTTGATGTCGGTGAAACATCCCTTGTGATCCACCACTGCTTGCAGCACCATTGAGAAGTACCCCTTGCAGTTTATGTACTGGTTGGCAAGGTGGTCCGGTGCCAAGATAGGGATATGCATTCCATCTATCGCCCCACCACAGTTAGGGAACCCCATTGTAGCAAAGCCATCCAGTATGACCTGCACATTTCCCAGAGTCACTACCCTTGATAACAGAAGGTCAGTGATGTATTGGCTGCTTGGATCACAGCAGCTCCCACAGTAGATTTGCCCACTCCAAATTGATTCCCAACTGACAGGTAGCAATCAGGCGTTGCAAGCAGGGCACTGGAGCCAGGGCCGTCCTTAGCCATAGGCAGAATAGGCAGCCGCGTAGGGTACCACTCTGCCTGGGGGCACCACTCTGCACTTTCTAGGACCCAGCAGCCCTGCTCTTACATGCTCCACTGCTTCCCGTCTGTCTGGGGAGCCCAGACAGACGGGAAGCAGTGGAGCATGTAAGAGCAGGGCTGCTGGGTCCTAGAAAGAGCAGAATGCTGCACAGTCTAAGGGAAGGGATTTGCTGCTGGGGTCTCTGGGAAGGGGAGGGGGTAGGGGTTGGGGAAGGAGCTCACTTGTGAGTGTGACTCTTTCCCCCCCGCTGAGGTGAGGTGAGGCTGGCTCTGGAACCAGTATCCTTTGTTGTCCCCCATAACATCCATTCTTCTCCCCCCATGCCCCACAGAGCACACCCTCCTTTCTCCCTCCTCCTCAGGAGCATCCCTTTCTCTCTCCTCCCTCCCCTCCGTCAGGGCTGGGTTGGGTGAGGTGCTGGGGTGTAGGTGGGGGGAGGAGGCTGCCTGCCTGCCTGCTGAGGAACGAAAGTGAAAGTAACTTCACTTCCTTGGCAGCGAGCCAGGATTGGAATGTCACACAGGGCTGGGTTGGGGTTAGCCAGATGTGTGAAAAATCAGGATAGGGGATTGGTGTAGGGTGAGCAAATATCCCTATTTTATAGGGACAGTCCCAATTTTGGGGTCTTTTTCTTATATTGGCTCCTTTTACCCCCCTCCCCCCACCTCTGTCCTGAGTTTTCACACTTGCTGTCTGGTCACTCTAGGTGGGGGTAATTGGTACCTATATAAGACAGCCCGAAATATCGGGACTGGCCCTATAAAATCAGGACATCTGGATCTGGTCACCCTAGCTGGGGAGCACCTCTCCCCCGGGCTGGCAGCTGCCAGCTATCCATCTCATCCGGGAGGAGCTGCACAGGGCAGGATGAGCTGCTGTGGCTCCATGGGTTGACTGCTGAGATAAGATGCTGTGCAAATTCACCATGGTTTCGTAAGGCTGGTGGTGTGCCATTGGCTGTGATTGGACCTGAAGGGTTTGCTGCTGCGTTGCCACTCTTGCACCGCAAGAGATGGATTTTGGGGTCTACTGCAGCTGTTGGACCACAGGCTGGGGGGTGAGCAACATGAAAAGCAGCACTGTGTTGCCATTTAGAATTGTCAATTTAACAACTTTGTTGCCAAAAAAATTCCTTGCTAACAATCCTGAATCCAATTTCAATATTTTTTTTTAAATCAATATCTTAGCCCAAAAACAGAAAATTAAGTTGTTGACAATTATTAGTGGCAAAGTTTGGTTTAGGCAGGGAGTGGCCAGTTTCATCAGAGAAACAAAAAATTTGACTGACTTTCCTATAGCCTGTTACTCCTGAAACAGCCCTCCAACAACAGTAATAAGCTCATCTCCTTACAAGTGTATAAAGCATGGAGGTCGGCAAACCTATGGGCACACGGTGCCAAAGGTGGCAGAGTGAGCTGATTTTGATGGTATGCAGCGGCAGGCTGACGGCTCAGCCCCATCACTGCTCTGGGGTTCCAGCTGCTGCCCTATTGCCAGCTGGATACCGGCCGCTGCCCACTCAGCGCCTGCTGCTGGCCGGGGGCCCCAAGGAAACCCCCAGGCTGGCAACGGGCTGAGCAGGCCGGCTGAACCACTCAACCTGCTGTCAGTAACTGGGGTTCCATTCACGCAGCGGGCTGAGTTGGGCTGGTGGCAGGCTGAGCAAGGCCGGTGGGGTTGAGTGGCTCAGTCTGGCTGCCAGTGCTGGGGTGCCAGCCAGCACCAGTCCTTTGCTACTCCGGGTTCCCGGCGCTGGCCTTGCCAGTCAGGAACCCACCTCCGGCCCCACTCTGCTCCTGCTAGCCTGGGTGAGCAGAATCCCAGGCTGGTAGCGGGCTGAGGGGGGTTGGCGGCCGATCCTGGCTGGCAGGAAGTTGGTGGTCAAACCACACCAGCAGCGGGCTGAGCAGGGCCTGGGATCCTTGTCTAGGGTTCCGGTCACCAGCCCCACTCAGCCTGCTGCCGGTCTGGGGTTTCATTTACTCAGCTGGCAGTTGCCTGAGCAGGACCAGAGGTCAGGACTTTGCCACTCGTATTCTACTGAGCGTACATTCTAATTCTACTTCTAATTCTACATTCTAATGAGTGTACATTGCCACTCGTATTCTACTGACAATTCCTGTAACAGTAGCATCAGGAGAACAGAATTTCTCAAAACTAAAGCTCATTAAAAACTATCTCCGCTCTACAATGAGTCAGGAACGCTTAACTGGTCTTGCTATTCTTGCAATCGAACAAGACACGACTTTGTCTTTGTCATACGATGATATTATTACTGCTAAAAAAGCCAGAAAGATTGCGTTTAATTAAAAACAAATCTTTGTTTCAATACCTCTTCATATAAATTTCCAATAAATTTTTTTTGACAAATTTAAAAAACTATATTATTTGCATCATTCTGTCAAATCAGAATTTTTTCTGTAGTGCTACTTCTTTAGTGCTAGTGCATCAGCATGACAGTGTGCTTCATTAAGTTAAACTGGTTTTAATAACGTGAATGTGGCAAGTTTTCCAGTACTTATGGTTATATTTGTGTTGCTAAGAGCAGATCAGGAACAGGGGCACCAGTTTAATAATCTCACCTAGGGCACCATAAATCCTAAAGATGGCCCTGACTGGAGCTGTGCTCTGGCTCTGCTCCAGCTCCAGGCAAAAAGCTGCAGCTTCACTGCTCCGGGCTCCTGCTCTGGGCTTCGCTCCAAAGTCCTGGTTGCAAGCTTCCACAGGGCTATCGCCACTTGCTTCTCAACTGTCACAGCAGCTCTCATCTTGGTATTCCTGCACTTCAGAGCTGGGGAAAGCAACTCACAGAGTTAAAGGAAAATGGCTTGATGCATGTGAAAGTTTCGCACCCACTGTGAATCATCCCATACCTGCAACACTATGCGGTCCCACTAGTCTGTGCTTGTTTGCCGGGCCCAGAATTGGCATTCCACTGTATCAACCAGTCCCACTGCTGCCATGATGTCCCAATTGCCACAGCCCATGCTTTCCAGGAACGTCTGTGTCGATATCCTCCTCACAATTCTCCTCGTGCTGCCATCTCTTAGCCAGGTTCTGCACATGCTACAGAATAATGTGCTAGGTGTTTACTATGCTCACAACAGCAGCAGTGAGCTGAGCAGGCTCCATGCTTGCTGTGCTATGGCGTCTGCATGGGTAACCCAGGAAAAAAAGTGTGAAACGATTGTCTGCCATTGCTTTCATGGAGGGAGGGAGGGGAGAGTGACGACATGTACCCAAAACCACCCGCAACAATGTTTTTGATCCATCAGGCATTGGGAGCTTAACTCAGAATTCCAATGGGCAGCGGAGACTACAGGAACTATGGGATAGCTACCCACCGCTCTGTGAGTCAATGCTAGCCATGGTATTGAGGATGCACTTCGCCAACTTAATGCGCTTAGTGGGGACATACACAATCAACTGTATAAAATAGATTTCTAAATATCGACTTCTATCAAATTGACCTAATTTTGTAGTGTAGACATACCCTTAGAAAACATGCAGTTGGGACTAGCTAAGCCGGACTCTTATTAAACAAAAGGCAAAATGAGAAAGATAAAAAATAAGGTGGGGAAGGGAAAGGACACATAAGGGAGGAGGTGACAAAAGGAATGCAATTCTTACATTTCATGTATTGTGCAGTACTTAGCTGAAGTCGGTGGAGGTGGTGATATTATTTGTTCCTGTCCTTGTTTTGGGGCTGGTCAGGACACTGAGGGTCTACTGCTGTCAAGGTGGATTGTGGTGTTACAGCCATGATGGGCTTCTTTAAATTCACATGTCCTCTGGTGCTTTGTTTCCCTTCCAAAGAGTCTTTTAAGGTCCCCTAAAAGGGGGTGATAGGTAGAGTAGTACATCCCGTGATTATTTTGCCTACTAATTAGACCTAATTTCTGACCCACCATTAATTTTCTATTACCTTCTCCTTTTGTTTACTATTCATATCATCAACACAGTCCTTGGGCACTATCACTAGACCTTTTTGTTAGCTTTAATTCAGTCTGGCTCCCTTTTGTACCTTTCCCTAAACAATTCTATACAGTAATCTGAGCTGAACGTTTGATACCTTGGACAGCTTAGCGTATAGGCCTCTGAACAACAGTCCCATCACCAAATCCAGATTGCTTTGGGTTGAATTTTGGTTTGAAATCGACAGACATTGGGAAGTTGTATTTTTCTCTCAGTCAGTAGTTTCTGAAAAATACATATTCATTTGTAGCTGAAAGCCCATGCTGTTGCACGAGTATTTCATAAAGGCATCTGAGTTTAAAGAAAGAAGAAGCTGAAAATGGCTGACAATTTAAGAAATTGGATGGTAACAGACTGCAACTCCCAATGATGATTGAACCTGGTGATATTCTGAACATAAAGAGCTCACTACCCATGGTTAGTTGTTTCATAACAGGCTTCAGATTCCCATACAGAGTAATCCTGGACTCGTATTTCATAGATTGAAATAAACAAAATACTGTATTTAAGAACATCAGAATATAAAATAAGAACAGCCATACTGTCCATAGGTCCATCTAGCCCAGTATCCTGTCTTCCGAAAGTGGCCAATGACAGGAGCTTCAGAGGGAATGAACAGAACAAGTAATCAAGTGATCCATCCCATTGCCCATTCCCAGCTTCTGGCAAACAGAGGCTAGGGACACCATCCCTGCCCAGCCTGGCTAATAGCCATAATATGGATCTATCCTCCATGAATTTATCTAGTTCTTTTTTGAACCCTCTTATGGTCTTGGACTTCACAACAAACTTAACTAAGTACATTGGGGTGGGCAAACTATGGCCTGTGCCAGCCCCACACCACTCCTGGAAGCAGCCGGCGCCGCTACCCCTGGCGGGACAGAGGGCTCCGTGTGCTGCCCTTGCCTGCAGGCACTGTCTCCCGCAGCTCCCATTGTTTGGGAATGGGGAACTGCAGCTAATGGGAGCTTCGGCGAGGGCAATGCGCAAAGCCCTCTGCCCCCACTTCCTGAGGGGCTGTAGGGAGGTGGTGCTGGCTGCTTCCGGGAGCGGCGGGGGTCCAAGGCAGGAGGGAGCCTGCCTTAGCTCTCCTGCCACCCCAGAACTGCTCCAGGTAAGCAGCACCGGCCCTGAGCCCATACCGTGAACCCCTTCTGCACCCTGCACCCCAATCCCCTGCCACACCCCACACTCACTGCACCACAAGCCCCCTTCTGCACCCCAACCCCCTGCCCTGAGCCCCCTGCTCCACCTCAACTCCCTGCCCTGAGCTCCCTCCTGCACCTCAACTCCCTGTCCCAGTCCTACATTCATGCAATTTCCTCATCCAGATGAGGCCCTTGGGCCAAAAAGTTTGCCCACCCCTGTTCTACATGCTCTTTTTGTATTGCTATTTACTGATACTTCCACCATGCAGTGTCTGGTCTGTTTAGACATTTGGGTTTAAATAAACACCTGGTGACTTGTGTAATTACATCTGCTTGTACCACATCTGAATCTGGATTTTTATGTCCATACATTTAGAAAAAGTATAACTTCAATTATAACCCATTTACTATTATAAATGAATTCAGAGCTGGTTTAGCATGCAGAATAAAAGTTTTGCTTCAAATAGAACAGATTTTTAGGATGACAGACCAAACATATGCCTCTAGAGATGCAAAGTACTTTACCACTGAGTCTATAGCTGCTAAAATCAGCTTATTAACCACTTCCTGTACTATTTTTATTTTAATCAATCTTATTTTCACAGAAATTCCTGTATTATGTATACGGTTAATCATAGTAACTATCTAGAAAAAGGCATACTGAAAAGCACTGAAACCTAACTGAATAATTAAATTAGGCAGCTGACAAAAAATTAGCCCAGAGGCACTCAATATGTTGTTCTGGTACAATCCATTTGCCAACTATTTTGTCTTCTCTCCTCCATTAGAAGGCAGTACAGTTGATATTTCATGGAAGTCATCTGTACCCATGGTAACTGCCATGTGACATTACGTAACTCCATGCTACTAGCGTAGAGAAGCTTCTAGCTCGGCCTTGGCTAAGATCAAGTGTGGTTTCCATTTCTGACACATCGTAAAAGAAACGGGAATAGAAAGTGCTGCGATCGATGTTATTTCTCATGAAGCCATTAACTCTTTTTGTTTCCTCTTAGGTTTACAGTGGAAACCTTTCCCCTCCCTTACGGCAAACTTTCCTACGCTGAGCGCTTTTACAGGGCGTGGGAAAAGCCTGCTTTAGCCGGTCAAGGTTTCGCTATAAAAAGCTCGCTGCAGCTCTGACCCCCCTCGCGCTGCCGCGATCGTTCCAGCTCCGGCCCTTCAAGAAAGGGCTCACGGGCCGCTCCCGCCCGAGGTTACGTGTGTGCTCGCAGACGAGAGGCGCTCCGCTCTCCATCAGCTTTAACCTCCAGCTGTTTGCGGAGGCAGCGCCCTCAGACGGCGGCACGGACGGTGCTGTAGCGCTCACCAAGGGGCGAGCCTAGGCACAGGCGCGGCTGGGCTCGGCTCGGCCGCAGAGCTCTCGCCTACGTGGCGACCTGGCCGGGCGTGGGGCCGAGACCCCCCGCTCTCCCGGGGCTGCTCCCCTCCCGTCTGCAGCGCCGCTGGCCCTGGGGCGCTACCCGCCCCGGCCCCGGCAGCCCCGGGCCGGCTCTTAGTCCCCGCCACGCTCGCGCCGCACCCTCCCCAAGCTGGGCCAGCCCCTCCCTGCCCCCCGGGCTCTGCCGTTGACTTCAACGGAACAGCCTCAGAGGCCAAGTGCGCCACAGTTTCGAGTCTGGGCTCGGCGTGGGCGGGGCGGATCCTGAGTGGCGTCTCCTGCGACCAATGGGCTGGCAAGCGCCTGACAGCTAGGGCGGTAGCCAACAGGCCGGGGGCGGGGCTGCGCCCCCTCCACAAGCTGGCTACCCGGCGCGGCCGGGGCTGGAGCGCAGCACTCGCGGAGGGAAGCGGCGCGGCAGGATGCGGCTCTGGAGCCTGCGTTGTTCAGGGAGCTGCTGCGGCTCAGCCAGCCCGGTGGGGCCGAGGCTCTGCGTCCAGCGCCCGCCAGCCCCTTTCGCTGCGGCCGCACTGCGTACCGGCTCGCTCCCCAACCCCCGTCCGGGGCTGCTGCTGCCGCGCTCCGCCGCAGCGTCTGCCCACCCGCTCGGAGGGGGCCCTGCAGGAGCCCGGCAAGGGGCCGCCGCTGTCCGCCAGGGCCCCGCCCGCCGACAGCGGCAACAACAACAACCACAACGGCGGCCAGGAGCTAGCTGGAGGCGGGGGGGACAAGTGAGTCTCGGGGGGCCGGGGCAGGAAGCGGCGGCGGGAGGCGGAGGCCGGCGGCCCCGGGCGGGGCGGAGTGCTGGGGCGCTCGCCACGCGGGGAGAGGCAGCCGGTGGATGGTCCATCCCTGCACGCGGAGCAGAGCGGGGTCACCCCTCGCGGGCCTGGCGGAGAATAAAACAAAATGCACTTAAATATTTCTACCATCTCCTATGTGTATTGACTCCTGTGCGTATCTCTCTCTCTCCCTCCCTCAAGGGCGAAAGCAGATACATGCTGCAGCCACGCCGAAAGAGATATTGCAGTGTACATCCGTAGCAGGTCAAAAATCTCAAAATAGTTCTGGTACAG
This sequence comes from Chelonoidis abingdonii, assembly GCF_003597395.2. Lineage (NCBI taxonomy): Eukaryota > Metazoa > Chordata > Testudines > Testudinidae > Chelonoidis > Chelonoidis abingdonii. Next base: position 27,757,534 of record NC_133778.1, on the reverse strand, counting down.
GATTCTATTCCGAATCTCTGATGTAAATTTATTTAACTCTAATATTAAAATAAGATATTCTTAATGGATCTTTCTATACTGAAGTGCAGTGCATTGCATCAGCAAATTTCAGCAGATTATGAACATGCCATTTTTTGTGGCCTGTAGATTATCTGCTGTAATCCAAATGGGGAACAAGGGAATGTCAGCATATGGAGCCTGGGGAGATAGTTGCTGCTGTAAACTGGCAACCAGTAATAGTCTTGAACATATTGACTGCTTGAAGAGACTTGATATCTTTCTGTCAAAATAACTGGGGTGCTGTTGAGCAGGAAATATGTAAATTTCAGTTCAGATAAGACCTGTGTACTAGTGTGTTTTTTTTTTTTTTGTTAGAATGGTATTTTGTGCGAACAGAAGTATTAGAGGTAAAGTGTTATACCTTTTGTACTAATTATGAAAAGTAACCTCGGTACTATCTAGTACAGTATTGGCAGTCCTATAATGGTGTTCTCAATTACAGTGCTACATCTGGTGATTTTTTAAGAGTTATCCATTAGATTCTCTGATCTCCAACCTATAATTAATAGAGGCAGCATGTGCATTATAGATGTTTATATTGATTCCCATGGCATGAGGCAGGAGGAGTAGCTAGGTGGATTGATCCAAATTTATGTCTTGGTCTCATGGTTGTAAGAGGATGGGGAAGTGATGACAGACAGCAGCCAAAAGTTGATTTCATTAAGCTCATTTTAATATCTGAGAGGGCCTAAAATTTATCACTCACTGGGCTAAACTTACTAGCTAGAAAAGTGTGCAAAACACAAAGGAGTATGAATTCCATTATTAAGGTCTAGGGAACAACACATTCATTTAAAAACTAAGTTGGGCACCTCACAAATACTCTGACTGTTGGGAAAGGAAAAGATGCTAAAATGTCTATCTGAAGGGCTCTTTCATATCAGCCTTTAGCTAGCATTGGTCTTGTAAATGTTAAGCTCAACCCCCTTCTACCTCCTGGAAGAGAAAATAAGCTTTCTTCCTGCTTTCCCCTTCTGCCTTTCAGAGTTTTTTATGTGTTGCTTCTCTCTTTGTCCCCAGGCTTTGGCTTATATGCGGGCAGGTCATCCCCAGTACTGGGCGTATGAAATTTGTGCTATATTAAACTCCTATAATTCTTGTGCACATCATGTGTATGCATAGTATTTTTTGTTCATAGGCAAAGTTTGCTATTTGGATGTAGTTTCATGAATGATTGTAAATAGAGAGGTGAAAACATTATCTAAGTTGTATTGGTTCTTATCAGCTTAATTTGCATGATGGTTCTAAGTGCAGTTCATAGAATTATTGACCTTTAATTTCAAGATAATATTTCAGTGAGACAAAAACATGCTGTATGGTTACAGATGTAGAAAGGGCACCATCCTAACTCCCTAATTTGAATTCTTATCCATTCTTGTCTGTAGATTAATTCCAAAGTAGTTATATTATTTTACAGTCTTCTCCTGTATAACCTATATCAATGCACTGCTGTTTACTAGTGCAAATTGTAAATAATAAAATGTCTAATTACTTTGCTGTCACATAAAAAATACTGATTGATCACATGCAGGCCAAAAAATCACAAGCCACATTTTAAAAATCATTCTCATTGACACGCTTTAGTGCCGGGGGAGAGCTCTCCTGGTGATATAAAAAAAAAAAAAAAATCCCACCCCTAACAAGTGATGGTAGCTTTATTGCCAGGAGTGCGTCTCCCAGCAATAAAGTGCTGTCTATACTGGCGCTTTTCAGCGCTTCAACTTTTGTTGCTCAGAGGGCTGTTTTTTCACACCCCTGAAAGACAGAAGTTTTAGTGCTGAAAGTGGCAGTGTAGACACAGCCTTACAATGGCCAAAAATCAAGACAATTATGCAGTGATTTATAAATAAATAACCAGTTTCCAAATACTCTTTTTCCAGTTGAGCAGTCAGTGCTGGAATTTGCACAACTTTTTCGCCAAACTGTTCAGTGCTGGATGCTTCCAGTTGAGAATTCCTTAATGCATGATTTCAAAAATAGATCTATTCCACAAGCATCCCAAGCATAACAAACTTGGCTTTAAATATTTCTATATACGTAAATAAGCAAAAAATGAGAAATTAAAAAACAAATTTGTTTCACTGTTCCATAAACATTTGTTGAGCCCCAACGTATTTAAGGTTTTAGGTATTGTGAATATAGAATTTGCTCTGTGTACAGTGCAATATAGAAAAGGTGTGTGTGTGTGTGTGTGTGTGTGTGTGTGTGTAAAATGCAAGCAGTTGTCTACTGCTCTGCCTCTCTCACATGCTGCTTTGGTTGTGGGTTGAGGTGCAGCTGCTCTGTGGATCCCAGCAGCCTGTGTTTTTTAGATTATCTGCCTGTTTCTGAAGAGAGAGTGAAGTTTTCTTTTTTTTTCCTTGTAAAATAAGATAAAGGGATCGTTTAATGAAACTAAAGATGGCAAATAAAAATCATAGAGAGAGACTTTTTCATACAGCACAGCTTGTGACGCTCACTCTGCACACTAACAGGTGAATAGCTTAGTGGGGTTCAGAAAGGGATTAGGTGCCTACATGGATAACAAGAAAATCCAGGGTTATTATAGTACGTATTTAAAAACAATAGTACTAGCTACTGTAGGAGGCAGGATACTGGACTAGATGGACCACTTGTCTGTCTGATCCAGTGTAGAACTTTGTTTTACTGAATGGCTCCTGGTCTGCCTTTACTGCTGCTCATGGTTTTGAAATGCTGCAGCATGAAATTGACAAGGCTCATGTATTTCATTGATGCTTTATGTTCCTTTGGGCAGAAGTGGAAATCTCTGGCATTCATTGTCAATCAGCTGCTCAAAATTTGCGCAAAGCTTTGAGGAGCAGCAGCTGTGTCACTGTAGTTGTCTGTAGACTCAAGAAAACAGCACTTCATTATTTTATACTTGTCTCATAGACATTTTTGCAACTTAAAGTATAGAAAGTTAATTTCTTTTAAAGTGAAAAATTAAAGTAAGCAGAAATTCATACACTGTTGGCTCTTTACTCTGTCAGTGTTAGTGCATTTTCAGGCCTGGGATATTGTGCTGTAATTAAGGATATAACTTTTATGGTCTCTGTTTTGACCTCCTGTACCCACATGTGCACGTACCACCTGGTGTTCCACCAGAAATCTGTCATATATGTTTTGTTCAGAGGAGAATCTTTTTTATTTGTGGTTAACTAGAGAAACAATCCTAGTTGATTAATTTTAGAGTTAGCAGTTTTCAAAGTTTAAGACTCACAAGATTAAAGTTCGTAAATTTCAGGATGCATCAGTGTTTAATCAAAACATTTTTTTAAAAAAATGTAAGCCTTGGAAATATAAATCCCTTGGGGGTATTGAATATTTGTCAGTGAGTTCTCCGTGCCTACCAACAGTGTGTTCATGGTGCTTCTCTCCCTTCCGTTTGGGGGAAAAAAATCACCAAAGCTCCTATCTCAAATTCATGGTCCGGTTCCACAGTTTTTTCCCTTTGCCTGTCCTTCCTCGGACTCGAAAGGTATGGTGGAACCCTACCCGTTTTGCTTCTATCATTTGGAGTCAGTCCCTGACCGTTACTGCTAGTGCCCGAGACGCTGCTACTTCCTTCCCAGTCCCTTGTTGGGTAGGTGAAGCTGCTGTGGGCCTTTCCTTCCATCTCTCCTCCTCACCTTCAGGGGCATCATATGGATCCCACATTCCAGAGCTTCCCAGTGTCCTGGAGGAGAGAGAACTGCGGTTCGCCACATCCATCCATGGATCTACTGGTGCATTCCCCCTCTGGAATAATAGCCTTCTGCCCTTGTCGGCTAGTTAGTTCTGTAGCTCAAGTGGAAAAAGTTTGTTGTGCAGTGCTGAAGGTTTAGGATGAGTATATGTGAAGTCGGCCTGTGAAATTACCCCATATTTAAAGAAAAATTCATTAAAAGAAAGGTTATTTAGTCCAAGCACTTGAAAGCAGGGCTTTGGAGCTGTGCTCTGGCTTTGCTCCAGCTCCAGGCAAAAACCTGCAGCTCCACTACTCCGGAGCTGCTCTGCTCTCCAGCTCTGGGCTTCACTCCAAAGCCCTTCTTGAAAGTTAGAAAATGCCAAATTTATGGGTGCCTGTTCAACTTTTTAATTTTCCCTTTTATGCATATAAAAGTTTTGGTAGTCTGATTACTCAATCAAATTATTTGTTTCCCGCAAGACCCTTGTGCATCCATCCTGAAGTGAATGAGACAAGGGGGCAAAATTAAGGTTGAACAACTGTAAATTTGGCATTTTGTAACTTTAGAGTAGTTGACTTTGCGATCTTCATGACTTTGAAATTTATTTTTTTGTATATCATGTTTAATTTTCAATAAAATATCTTTATACCCCAGAAACAGAGGGAAATTCTTTCAGAAATAGAGAAGTTCTGTCATGTTAGAAACCTACCTAGTTTCTCTGCTTGTTAATTCGTAATTTTTTTCCTGTGATAGACTGAGTGATACTTTTTTAGGATTTTGTGTAAATCCTTATTTATAAAATTAGAAAAATTATTTGTGGGAGAAGTGTAGATTTGAGACAACTGGACTACATATGAAGCAGCTGTAAAATATTTTTTTTAAATGCCATATTTTTAGGGTACAAGAATCTGCAGAAATTGTAGTGGCTGTTATAGTCATTCAGACTACAGCATGCCGCAAAAACAGTATTTGCAAAACTTCTGTACTTGGCTGTGTCTAGCCTGAATGTGCTGAGATACCGCTTTTTTGAATTCTTATTTTCAGCGTAATAGCACATGATTCTTCCTACCTCTTGTATTGTAGAACAGTGGAAAGAAAATCTTATATTCATGTGAGACCACTGTGACCATGGTTGCTAGACTGGCCACACACAGAATGCTCAATCAGGGCAAACTGTAAAGAATAGGGCAGATGATCTACAAAACTGGTGGTTTGTTCTGTAATTGGATTTTACCAAGCCAATAACAGCTTTTGTAATGCTGTATTGTTTCCCAAGAAGCTAAAATACAGTTCCTCTTAAGCAATCCAGCCTTTGGCTCCCACCCAGACAGCCAAGTCTAATATAGTAGGGAGTACTTAAAATCTTATTCACCATATATGATAGTCTGCTAGCCCCAAGAATTACCCACCAGGTTAATTAATATTTCAGATCTTACCCAAATACACACAGCCTGTTCTTGTTAACTAATCTAAGATTTATTTAAGAAAGAATTGCTTTGGTGAAAAGATCATTGTACATACAGATAAGAATAAAATTCTTGGGTCAGTTTCGTAGCAGAGATAACATGCTGATATGATTTGTAAAACTCCTTCCAGAATCAATCCAATGAGTTATAGTCCAATAGGCAGTCTATGTGTAGAGTTCAAATTCTTCTAGGAGAATTTGTAGGGGTAGTCCAGTGCACACCTGGAGGTTTCAGTTTTGTGACTTGAACTTCCCCTGACAACGTTTAAGCAGATCTGAGATTAAAAAAAGATTAGACCCGAGACCTTCTTTACAGTTCACAAGCAGGCTGAGAAGCCTCTTGTCATAGCAGGACATACATTGTTGCTTTGAAGTAAATCTCTATTTTCTAGGCATACGCTGGTAGCTAGTTGTATTGATTAGTACAAGGCAATTACCATTCAGATGGTGCATAGGTAGTTTACTGCAAACTTCAAAGAGAAATAAAGACAGTGATATTAGTACACCACAAGTTTCATCTAAATGTTAATATCCCCTTTTGATCTCTGACTCAATATAATATAGTGATGAAATATAGGAACAGAAGTTTCTAATCTACAGGATGATTAGATCACATTGTTAAATTTCAGACAGATAGAGATAAACACAGACAAATACAATTAGTATGTGCCTCTGATTCTCTAACAATACAGACCTCTCATCTGTTTAACATAGCTTTGATAACTATCTACAAGGAATGACCCCATTTACCATTCCGGTACTTCTTTAATATGTCCTTAAAAGTTGATTTTGGGTCACTTAGCCTACTGGTTGCCCAGCCCTCGCTGGCTCAGTGCCACCACCACTTTATGCGTAATTTAGCTAGGTTTTTTATTTTAAAATTCCAAAACACTGTGAGCAGAGCCGACTTAAAGTTGTAGGTAGATCACAATAGCCCTGACCCAGGACGCTGGTTTATGATTCTGAAATACAATAAAATAGTTTCTGAGGCTCTCTGTTTTAATGGTGCTTTTATAATTTTCAAGGCTGGCTTACAAGTGATGTGGATTGTTTTAAAGGATGAGATTAGACTCTGATAACATAGTGCATCCTTACCTAATTGATTTATTTTCAGATCCAGCCCAGGTCAATGCTGAAGGTTCAAGAAACCCAGTTATGCACCAAGGTGTATAGGGAAGCCTTTTTTTTTCTGTCCCCCATCAGATAGAAACTGGCTCATGCCCTCAAATAGCAACTTTTGAACCCTTCCAAAACAATTGTTTTTGGTGTGTGGTTTTTTATCATATCTTTACTACTGCATCTCTCTGGATGTATATACATACTTAGTCCTCTTTTGAATCTCGCTAAACTCTTAGCATCTATAATATCATGAGGCTACAAGTTTCACAGGCTAATTATACTTTAAGTGGAAGTGATGTTTTTATCAATTTAAAATGTGCTACCTTTCAATTGCTGTGAGCTTCTTATTCTTGGATTATGGAAAGGTGAATAGAAGTGACCAATTTATATCAATTTATTTACATTATTCATTATTTTGTAAACCATTATCACGCCTCCCTCTTATCCACTTCCCTTCCGAAGTAAACAGTACCAGTTTTTCATAAGGAAATTTCTTCATGGCTCTAATCATTGTTTGGTAGGTAGTGGTAGTGACAAGAAAGTTAACACCATATTATGGTGTCTGAGCACCCAATGTGAAATGAATCGATAGTCTCAGTCAATTTCCTAGTGGGTAGATGTGTATGGGTACGTCTATACTGCAGTTAAAAACCTATGGTTGGCTTGTGGCAGCTGGCTTTATCTTGGGCCTTGGGGGTGTGTAGATGTTCAGGCTGGGGATGGAGTCTGGGCTTTAGGGCCCTGAGCGGTTGGAGGGTCCCAGAGCTCAGTCTGTAGCCCAAACCCAAACTTCTACACTGTAGTTGTATAGCCCCTTAGCCCAAGCCCCTTAACCCAAGTCAGCTGGCACAAGCGAGCCATGGTTGTCTAATTGCAGTGTAGACATATCCTCTAGGACAAAAATCAACACCACATTTGACATGCTAGTTTTCTATTTAAACAAACAATCTATTAATTTTGTGTGACATTGACTCTTGTGAACAGCCCTGCAGTTCTGTAGGTTGGTTCGCTGCGGGGGTAAAGAGGAACACGGGCAAGGTTGAGGTGGCTGGATCCTTGATCACACGGTTCGTATGTCCTAGAACCTTTGTTAAGTGGCAGTGTGGCGCAACCTCCATTATTCCATCCTATAGACTAAAGTAGATTTCACAAATACTGTTCTAATCTTTCTTACCTAAAACGAGTTTACTCCTACTCTTTTCCTTGTTTTTCAGAATATGATATAAACCATAAAGCAGCGAATAAATTGGAATTTCCACTTTAAGCTAACTATGGCAATAGCATGTTCCCTCCACTTCAGTATCTTACCTCTATGCAACATATGCTGAATAACACTTTCTTGCTAAGTGTGTTACCGTGCTAAAATATTGCTTTTAGGTTAAGTAAATGTTATGTACAAACTATATTGAACTGATAAAAAGGGCAAAAGCTTATTCTGCAGTTTGAACTGATAAACTTTATTGAAAGATAGTCCATTTGACATAGCATTTTCTGTAAATATTGAATAGTAGCCTCATTTGCTTTGGCAGCTGGTGCAAATGTATTGTTAAATATTGGATCAGTCAGCTTGATTTAACAGCAATGGATGTGAAAGATATGGGGATTTTTTTTAAAAAAAAAAACCTTCAGTTGTGAAATGCGTACACTGATTTAAGAAAATATAAGTGTAAAGGTAATGAAGGGTGGTGTAAGAAGCTTGTTGTCAATATTTCAACGTTTAAGGGCATATATCTGCATTGATATAAATAGGACAGGTGCAGTTTCCTGGGGCATAATTGTAAAGCTTGTGATAGAGCAGATTTATAGATTTCAGCTCTTTTTTAACGCTATAAAATATTTGTAAGTATATGCATTGCCCAAGTGTCAGCAAAGATTCAGATCTGAATTTCAGATTTCTAGAAATCTATTTTTTTTGTTGTTAATGGAAACGTATATAATTCAGAAAGTTTGTTGGGAAACTTACTGGAACTCGGTAAAAAGCGCAAAAGTCAATAACACTAGACTTTGGAATGTGTATAGTATTGTAACTGCTAAAATATATGAAATAAAAATTGCATGCTTTTGAGTTATTGAAATGTAGAATTACAGCGTTAACAGTATATAACATTTTGAAGTCCAGAAATAGTCTTTTTCAGAAGCTAAGTGTATGTGATTTATAAAGATGTAAAATGTGGCATGGAAGAAAGTGATTTAGCTTTCCTTGTGTCGTTGCACGTATTTGTCTTCATTGAGTTGCCAGCCTGTCTGTACACTAGTCAGCATTGCATCATTTAAAAATAATCTTAATTTTCTGAAGTGAAAAGAAACAGTAAATGTTCTATTCGTTTACAAGTCCTCGTCTGTTCTTAGTGCATGAGTAAGTACAATGTTTTTCTCTGGTTTATTTAATAGGAAGTCTAATTTTTACCACTGGTTTGGGTAGAGGAAGAAGAATTTAATATGAGGCCTATCATTAATATTAAGGATAGGATTAAATATATTTAGGTTATTATTCACTATTAATTTTTAATGAGTAAGCTTAACTACCATTGAAATAGTTTCAGCTAATATTGAATTTCTTGTGAATCTGCAGAATTTTACTGGTCTACATGGTTTATGTGACTACCCGCAACAATTATTATTGCAGTCTTAGGGTGGGGTACTGCAAGTCATCTTTAAATATAGCTCAGAGAATTCTTGGTAATTTTGTGAAAGAGAACTTTCATAGCCAGGCAATGATTTTTCAATTTTTTTCTTGTTTATACATTTTGTTTCGTCTGAAGGCTTTCATTTCCAGGAAAGAATGACTTGCACAGGTGACCATATGGTAACTAATTTGAAGATTGTTTTCAAATTACAAGTTTATGCACTTGCTGTTTTTAATGAGTATGTCTACACTACGAAATTAGGTCGAATTTATAGAAATCGTTTTTATACAGTCGATTTTGTGTGTCCTCACAAAAAAATGTTCTAAGTGCATTAAGTTGGTGGACTGCGTCCACAGTACCGAGGCTAGCATCAACTTCCGGAGTGTTGGATTGTGGGGAGCTATGCTACAGTTCCTGCAGTCTCCGCCGCCCATTGGAATTCTGGGTTGAGATCCCAATACCTGATGAGGCGAAAACAGTGTCACGGGTGATTCTGGGTACATGTTGTCAGGCTCGCTCTCCCTCCCTCCCTCCTTGCAAGCAACAGCAGACAATCGTGTTGCGCCTTTTTGCTAGGGTTAGCTGTGCATACGCCATACCACGGCAAGCGTGGAGCCCGCACATCTGACTGTCACCAAAGTCTACTGGGTGCTGGTAGTTGTGGGACTGCATCGCTACACAGCGGCAGCTCATTGCCTTTTGGCAGCAGACGGTGCGTTATGACTGCTAGCCATCGTTGTCGTACTCCTGGGCGCTCTTTTAACTGACCTTGGTGAGGTCAGTCAGGGGCGCCTGGGCAGACATGGGAGAGACTTAGCCAGGTCATTCCCATCTTCTGTCGATCACCCAGGAGATGACAATGGCTAGCAGTCGTAATGCGGCATCTTCTGCCGAGCAGCCAGGAGATGATGATGGCTAGCAGTCGAACTGCACCGTCTGCTGCCAGCCTAAAGTTGTAAAAAATAGATGAAGTAGATCAAAACAAGAAATAGACCCGATTTGTTTTGTATTCATTTGCTCCCTTCCTCCCTCCATGAAATTAGCAGCCTGCTAAACCCAGGGTTTTGAGTTCAGTCCCTGAGGGGGCCATTCTGTGTGACAGTTGTTCATGTTTCTCCTTGATGCAAGCATTTGTGGATTTTAGTTCCCTGTAAGATGTGTCGTCAGTTGCTCCTCCCTCAGTCAGCATAGACAATCGTTTTGCGTCTTTCTTCAGCCCAGCCATAGCACTGAGATCATGGAGCCTGCTCAGATTACAGTGCTCATAATTGCCACAGTGAACACCACATGCATTATCCTAGAGCAGGGGTCGGCAACCTATGGCATGCGTGCCAAAGATGGTACGCAAGCCAATTTTTAATGGCACGTGGCTGCCTGCTGGGACTCCGCGTGTCATTAAAAATCCTGCCGATGCGGCAAGCTGCGGGGCCCGCAGTCCTGGGCCGGAGCGCTGGCCGGAGCGTTGGCCCAAGCGCAGCAAGCCGCTGCCCCCTCCCCCGCCTTCCCCTAGAGTCCTGCTGCTGTACGCGCAGCGCTCTGGGGGCTGGGGCTAGGCGCTCCCACGGGGCAGCGTTTGGCTCCATGGCGAGGAAAAGACGATCCCCGCTCATCCGGAGCCCTGCCGCCGTGCGCATAGCACTCTGAGGGGTGGGGTAGAGCAGGGCTGCGCGCGCGGGGGTGGCGGCGGTGGCAGGGTCCAGCGTGAGCGAGGAGCCTCATGATAAGGGGGCTGGGGCTGGTTGGGGGGGTTGGTAAGGGGTGGGGGCAGTCAGGGGACAGGGAGCAGGGGGGTTGGATGGGGGGGTGGTATACTGGGGGGTTGTTAGGGGCGGGGGTCTCTGGAGGGGCAGTCAGGGACGGGGGGTTGGATGGGGCATGGGAGTCCTGGGGGTCTTGTTTGGGGGTGGATAGGTGTCAGGGCAGTCGGGACAGGGAGCAAAGAGAGTCCTGGGGAGCATTAGGGTGTGAGGGGTTGGTCAGGAGACAAGGCAGCTGCGGGGGTTGGATGAATCAGGAGTTCTGGGGGGCTGTTGGGAGGTAGGGGTGTGGAGAGGGGTTGGGGCAGGCAGGAGAGGGTTGTAGGTCCAGAGTTCTGGGGATCCTGTCAGGGGCGGGGAGCAGTTAGGCGTGGAGTCCAGGGGGGTTCTGTCTGGGAGCAGGGGTGATGGATATAGGTTGGAGCAGTCAGGGGACAGGTAGGGGTAGGGTCCTAGGGGGCAGTCAGGGGATAAGGCTGCCAGGGAGCTCTTAGATAGGGGGGGTTCCCAGGGGAGGGTAGTTGCGACAAGGAGCGGAGGGATTGGATTATTGGGGTAGTCACCCAGCCTCTACGCCCTCGAAGAGTGCCGCACGTGCACCCCCATCACTCGCACTCTCCCCCACAGTGCCTCCCCTGGCCCTCCATCCACCCACCCAGCTCTCTGACTCTTTCACCCACCCTCATGACCCCAGCCCTGATTGGCACCCCCACAATACCCAGCCCCCTACCCTGACATCTGCACCCCCTTCATATGCCCCAGCCTCTGCCCTGACTCTTGCACCCCCCACATCCCCAGCCCCCCCACATCTCATGCACCCTGCACATTCCCACCCCCACCCTGAGCACCAGATGAGAGCCCCTGTACCCCTCACACCACATAGGAGCTGCCCAGGTAAGTGCAGGCCCCATTCAGCCCACTGCCAACCTAGGTGAACAAAACCGCAGACCAGCAGCGAGCTGAGTGGGTCGGTGGCGTAAGATCAACATTTTAATTTAATTTTAAATGAAACTTCTTAAACATTTTGAAAACCTTGTTTATTTTACAATACAACACTAGTTTAGTTCTATAAAATATAGACTTGTAGAGAGAGACCTTCTAAAAAAACATGAAAATGTATGACCGGCACACGAAACCTTAAATTAAAGTGAATAAATGAAGACTCGGCACACCACTTCTGAAAGGTTGCCGACCCCTGTCCTGGAGCATATGCAGAACCAGAACTTGCCAAAGCAAAACCAGGTGAGCAGGTGATGGCAGCGCAGTGATGAGGACATAGACATGGGCCCCGGCAGTGTCCACATCATGATGTTAATGGGGGAGGTTCATGTGGAACATGGATTCTTGGCCCGGGAAACAAGCACAGACTGGTGGGAGCACATAGTGTTGCTGGTCTGGGACGATTCCCAGTGTCTGCGAAACTTTCGCATGTGTAAGGGCACTTTCATGGAACTTTGTGACTTGCTTTCCCCTGCCCTGAAGCTCCAGAATACCAAGATAGGAGCAGCCCTCACAGTTGAGAAGTGGTGATTGGCACTGCAAGCTTCCACAGGCTGACAGCTACCGGTCAGTCGGGCGTCAGTTTGGAGTGGGCAAATTACTGTGGGGGCTGCTGTGATCCAAGTAGCCAGTGCAATCAAAGAACTGCTGATATCAAGGGTAGTGACTCTGGGAAATGTGCATAGTGGATGGCTTTGCTGCAATGGGATTCCTTAACTGTGGTGGGACAATAGACGGAACCCAGATCCCTATCTTGGCACCGGAGCACCAAGCCAGCAAGTACATAAACAGAAAGGTACTTTTCAATGCCGCTGCAAGCACTGGTGGATTACAAAGGACATTTCACCAACATCAGTGTGGGATGGCTCGCGTCTTGAGGAACTCTGGTCTGTTTCAAAAGCTGCAGGAAGAGACTTTCTTCCCAGACCAGAAAATAACTACTGGGGATGTTGAAATGCCTACAGTTATCCTTGGGGACCCAGCCTACCCCTTAATGCCATGGCTCATGAAGCCATACAGAGGCAGCCTGGACAGGAGTCAGGAGCTGTTCAACTATAGGCTGAGCGAGTGCAGAATGGTGGTCAAATCTGTGTTTGGACGTTTAAAAGTGCACTGGCACAGTTTACTGACGCAGACAGACCTCAGTGAAACCAATATTTCCATTGTTATTACTGCTTGCTGTGCGCTCCACAATATCTGTGTGAGTAAGGGAGAGACGTTTATGGTGGGATGTGAGGTTGAGGCAAATCGCCTAGCTGCTGATTATGCCCAGCCAGAACCAGGGCGGTCAGAAGAATACAGGAGGGCGTGGTGCACATCAGAGAAGCTTTGAAAACCAGTTTCATGACTGGCCAGGCTATGGTGTGAAAGTTCAGTTTTTCTCCTTGATGAAACACCTCCCGCCTTGGTTCAGTCTACTTCCTTGTAAGCTAGCCACCCCCCCTCCCCCCTTCGATCACCACTTGCAGAGGCAATAAAGTCATTGTTGCTTCACATTCATGCATTCTTCATTAATTCATCACACAAATAGAGGGATAACTACCAAGGTAGCCTGGGTGCAGTAGGGAAGGAGGGAAGCGCCGAGTAGGGTGGGGGAGGAGGGAAGGCAGGGCCGGTGCAACCATTTAGGCCAATTAGGCGGTTGCCTAGGGCGCCAAGATTTGGGGGCGTCAAAAAGTGGCGCCCCCCCCCCAAAATTTCAAGAGCATTGATTTTAAGTTGACACTAAGTCTAAAAGAAAACTGAAGCACATGCAAGACAGCCTATTGGGGGGTGGGAGGGAAGGAAAATGATCTGAAGCCCATTGTAACTTTGTTCCTCAGAGTTCTGAGATAGAACATCAACAATCTATTACTGTGCCAGTCCAGAGAGCAGAGTATAAAAAGCTGAATCTAAACCTGTAATTCCTGGCATGCTATTGGAGGTGACGTTGTGAAGCTTCAAAAAAAGACTATTTGTTCTGGTATTTAACCATCATGTACCATATATACTTGTTCAGAAGCCGAGTTTTTTTTAATAATAAAGGGAAGCACCAGAGAAGGGAGTCGGCTTATGAACGGGTATGGAGAGGGAGAGGTGGGACATGGCCGCTCCCCACAACAGAGGGAGCAAGGTGGGGCAGCACAGCCAGAAGGGAAGAGGCAGGGCCAGAGTCTCTCCACTTCTGGCCAAGCTGCTCTCCTTCCGGCCTCCGAAGCAGCTGCAGCTCCAGGGTGGCAGGCCGTGGCGCTTGGCCTCACCCACCAGAGCACTCTGCGCCTGTGTTGCCCGGCCCAGCCTGCTGGAACATGCTGCGTCTGTGCTGCCAAGTCTGGCTCCCCGGAGCAGGCTGTGGCCACGCTGCCCAGCCTGTTGGAGCAGCTCCAGCCAGGCCAGAGACATCCTCCCCACATAAGGTGGGAAGGGATGGGATGGGGAGAGTATGAGGGTTCCAGGCTAGGGCTGGGGTCATGTGGGGGGTGGTCACGGGTTACTCCCTTGAATTCCAGCTTCTCCTCCCAAAAAAATTTCCCCACCAGTTGCTGTCCCGATCTGTCAGGGTAGGCAGCTGGTGTGCTGGGACACTTAGGTTTACCGCTGTGTCTGCGGACGCTCAAGGTAAACAAACCATCTCAGCCCACCAGCAGCTTATTCTGATGGCCTGGGAGCTAAAGTTTGCTGACCACTGAATTATAGGGTTGGCTTCTGAAAGAGTTATAAAAATTTTCCATTTTTACGTATACATTTTGGGGGGGTCAGCTTATAAATGAACCGGCTTATGATTTAGTATATACAATTTGGGGAGGAGCTGGGAGGGAAACAAATTTTATTGTGCTACCTCCTTCTGTTTCAGAACTGATCCTGCAGCATTGCATTGAAGGTGAAACAACAGAGAGAAATACCAGTTTAGAGAGGCAAGGAGACAGGATAGGAGATGTGCAAAATGAATTATTTAGAGAAGGTTAATCTGGCTCTTCTATTTACACTCTCTCGTAATATAAGAATAAGAGGCCGTTGAATAAAATTTAAGAGCCACAGACTTAAAACTGATGAAGCACTGTGCTTTTTTTAAAAAAAAATTTCCTCAGCTGTTCACAACGTGATTGATGGAAAGATCTGATTAGGATTGAAAAACTGTTTAGATGTGTATATGAATAGTGAAAGCATCCATACCAATATTAGGACATCATCCCTAGAGGCAGAATAAAAAAAAAAAGTTGTGCTTACAAGTGTGAGCCACCCGCTAGCTGATGGGGTAGGAACAAACTTGCATAGAGACCAGTTACTTCATAATTATCAACTCCTGAGGGAATTCTGTGCTTAACATTTGCAGAATTTTAAAATATTGTGCACATAATTTTTATTTGTCCATAAATAAATATGGCTACAGCATGGCAGTGGGAAGCACAGGCCGTTGGCTGCATTGAGGTGGGAGATCACCCTGAAGCTCCAACCTCCCCTGGTATAGGGACTTGGCAGTGAGGCTGCATCTGACCCTGACACAATGCAAAGGCTGGTCCTGCCCCAGAAACACCCCTGGGCTCTGTGCCAGGTGTGGGTGGGCGGGCTCAGCCCAGCAGATCCAAGTGTGGAGAGGCTTAGTGTGGGAGATCCAGATGTGAAGTGATAAGTTTCTGTGTGGCGCCATCTGCGTGTGGGCAGCTCAGTGGGAGATCTGGATGCACAGAGGCTCATTTGGGGGAGTTCTGGGTGCAGGGGCAATGGGACTCTGCAGGGGATCCAGGAGAAGAAGGCTGGATGTGCAGAGATAGGGCTCACTGTGGGGGAGTGGGGCTTGATGGGGTGGGGGGTCCAGGTGCAGCTGGCTGGGGATCAGTGGGATGGAGGTCTGGGTGTGGGGGGCTTGGAGGGGTCCAAGAGTAGCGGGTAGGGCTTGTCAGGGTGAGGGTTCAATGGGCCTCCTTAACGGGGGAGCCCCAGCTGCTACTGAGGGGATACTGCATGCTGGGCTCTTGCTTCCCCCTGTGATTCTCCTCTCCATTTTTCTTCTCCACCTCCCTCCCCTCACTCCCAAATTCTCGTCCTGCCCTATTTCACCCCCCTTTCCTCCCCACTGCCTCTTTCCCCTCATCCCCACCTTCTCTCATTTTTCCCCACCCTTACCCAGCTCCACTGCGGGTACTAAGTGTTGCACAGAATAGAAAACAGGAAGGCTCCCAGCACACACAAGGGGAGCACGAGTGGTACTAGAACCCAGGAGGCAGCATTCAGCTGCAGAGTCAGCCGAGCTGAGACTGCCTCCATCACCTGGGCAGCTCTGTGCTTGCAGAATCGGGGGTATGGGGGGGGGCAGTGGCATGTAACCCCACGTCTGTGTCCCCCCCTCCCCCCCGACCTCACCTCTGTTTGGAAGGGGGCAATCCCTCAGTAAACTGCACCCATGCTCCCCCCTGTGTATGGCTTCTCTGCAGGGTGGGGGTGGGGGTGTTTTCTGTGGGTGCGCATCCTTGCAGAATCCTCCAAAGAGTAATTATCCTACCATGGGTTTTTCATATCTTCCTCTGAAACTTCTGGCACTGGGCACTGTTGGAGAGAGTGGGTTAGATAGATCACTGGTCCTATCCAGTATGCTAATTTCTGAGGTTGTAAGAACTTTCTAACAGTTCCTTTTTGTTGTTTTCATATCTCATGCAGTTTAAGTATTTTAAAATTAAGATTCATGTTGTGTTCAGGGAAAGTGTGATGTGAAGAAAAGAATGTAGGCTATGAAAATGTAATGCACATATTTGTTCTGGTGAAAACCAGTATCTTATTTACACTTAGGTCTTTATGATCTCTAGACAAAGTCTTCCCTTCTTCATGTGTAACTCCCCCTGAAGTCAGTGAGAAGCCTGCTTGTGATTTCAAGTGTGGAATTAAGCCTTGTGAACAAAACAAAATTTGTGCCTCTTACTCTCCTTTGTTCCCCTGTTATATTGGGCTTTAACTTGATTTTCTTGTCAAGTGATGCAACATTTTTATCCATATGCATTCTCATCCTACAGAACCTCATGAACAGTAAGATGTGATGTAGCAGTTTCACAAGGTGATATTAGAATAGATATCTGTATCTCTTCTTTGATTTCTGAGTTTATTGCCATATACAAAACTGATTGTAATACCACTAATGCAAACTGTTGAACATCTTAACTACAGTTAAAAAAAAAAAAAAGTGAATATACATGCTGCTTTTTTAGCTTTCACCAAAAAATTGATAGTTGAACTAAATTTCGAAATAACTGTCCTGCAAATGTTCCCAAGTTCTCTAGTAGCAGAATTGGTTTACATTGCTTTTTTTTAGTGGATAAATTGTAAATAATGCATTTGCACTAACTCTTCTGTGACTTTCTTTTTATTCCTAGTAAGATGAAGCAAGGTCTCTTGCCTAGCTTGGAAGACTTGCTGTTCTATACTATTGCAGAAGGGCAAGAAAAAATTCCAGTTCATAAATTCATTACTGTAAGTTTCAGAGTGGATAAAAATCTGACATACACAACCCCCAGATTTTTTAAATTTGAATTCATTTTCCTTTTAAAAAATAAACTTAAGTATATTTGTAATTATGACAGCTTGAGTTAAGGCCAAAACGTATGTAGTAAGATCATGTACTGCTTGATTTGTTATTTATAAGTATACTGACTTTCTAAAGAAAGTCAAACCACTGAATTGGTGGAAGTCATTGGCTAAGCACCTAAAGCCAGAGGATGTTAAAGTCCTTTTGATAGCAGGTAGCCTTTTCTTCAGGTGCAGAGAATATTTTCTTCATTTCTGTTCATTTCCATTTTATCTAACTGTTCAACTAGTTCATTCAACGGTGAGAAACAGATTGGGAATTGAAGAATAGAAAACTTGTTTTCCTCTTCCAGTCAATGAATGAAAATGAAGTGTGAGAAGATGAACTCTGCTAGTCTGAAAGTGTTAAAGGACATGTGACCAGAAACAGTTCAAATCGCTAACTGGTGTTAATATTTGATTGGTTCAGTAAATCAGTTTTCAGTGTAAAAACATGTTTTGATAAACTTTTTTCTAATATATCCAGCACATTTAAGGTAGTTCTTTAACTACCAAAAACAATTTTAAAGTGAATTCCAAATTCCATTTGACTGCAGCTTGATACAGACCATGAGTTTGACGCATTTACTTATTAGATTTTTTGAATGATCATTTTCTAACATAATTAAGAATGTGAATAAATATACATTAAGCTATATAATTATTTACATAAATGTATATAGGTTTCAGAGGGGTAGCCTTGTTAGTCTGTATCAGCAAAAACAATGAGGAGTACTTGTGGCACCTTAGAGACTAACATATTTATTTGGGCATAAGCTTTTGTGGGCTGTAACCCACTTCATCAGATACATGGAGTGAAAATACAGTAGGCAGGTATAAATAACCAGTATAAATATAAAAGATAGGAGTTGTCTTACTAAGTGGGGGATCAGTGCTAACGAGGCCAATTCAGTCAAGGTGAATGTGGTCCATTCCCAACAGTTGACAAGAAGGTGTGAGTATCAACAGAGGGAAAATTACTTTTTGTAGTTACCCAGCCACTCCCAGTCTGTCTTCAGGCCTAATTTGATGGCGTCAAGTTTGCAAATTAATTCCAGTTGTACAGTTTCTCACTGGAGTCTGTTTCAGAAGTTTTTTTGTTGAAGTCTGTTACTGAGTGTCCAGGGAGATTGAAGTGCTCTGCTACTGGTTTTTGAATGTTACAATTCTGGAATTAATTTGCAAACGTGTCTGACGAAGTGGGTATTCACCCACGAAAGCTTATGCCTCAATACTTTTGTTAGCCTATAAGATGCCACAGGACTCTTTGTTGCTTTTTACAAAAACTAGTTTTCCCTCTGCTGATACTCACCCCTTCTTGTCAACTGTTGGGAATGGGCCACATCCACCTTGATTGATGGATAATCATAGAATATCAGGGTTGGAAGGGACCTCAGGAGGTCACCTAGTCCAACCCCCTGCTCAAACCAGGACCAATTCCCAGACAGATTTTTGCTCCAGATTCCTAAATGGCCCGCTCAGGGATTGAACTCATGACCCTAGGTTTAGCAGGCCAGTGCACAAACCACTGACCTCATTAGCACTGACCCCCCACACTTGGTAAGGCAACTCCCATCTTTTCATGTGCTGTATAAATATTTATACCTGCCTGCTATATTTTTCACTCCATGCAGCTGATGAAGTGGGTTGTAACACACGAAAGCTTATACCCAAATAGATGTGTTAGTCTCTAAGGTTCCACAAGGGCTCCTTGTTTTTTCTGATAAATGTGTATAGATATGCTGTATCCTACTGGTTAGTAAAAGTACCAAATTATGCCAACCAATGAGCATTAACCTTGCTTTAGGAAAATTACTTAAATTATAAATGCACCAAGATTAAAATTGATTAAATCAAGTTTTCTTTCTGATTTAAATCATGACTGAGAGAGAGTGATTTAAATCACTAATCTTTGTGCATTTTCAACTTCCCAAGTTCTATATAAAAACTAGTTGGTATAATAATACATTTTATGCTTTAGCAAGCAGCAGTCAGGAATATTAAATTAACTTCTCTGTTACATGGTGGGCTACAACTGTGACATTACTTGCTTTTCCAGACTTATCACAGTGATGTACTGAAGGCTCTACAAACAGAGTGTGGCTTTTCATAGACATTAGACTGCACGCAACTTGAAAGGATTCATTTGGAGGGTTCTTTGTGTCTGTCATTTAAGAATAAATACTGTTTTCTTGGGAATAATCTTTTTGCATACTCACATAAATTCTCCAACAATGTGGTATCTTCTCTCCAAGTTATGGCCCATTTAGTCAATTCACTGGTCTTGTTAAATCTGTGGAAGTCTTTACGCCAGTAGTAAGGGCGGCGTGGCAAGAGATTGGGGTTTTGAGCCCATGTATAATTTGATGAAATTTTGGTAGGCTGATTATATTTTTCTGTTGGAAGAGGAGAACAAATAGGGCTAAGCACTAGAGAATTTAATATTTCAGTAAAGGCGTTGTTCATATTTGTAGTAATTCTGACTACTTCTTTATTGTAATAGGCACTCAAATCTACAGGACTGCGTACGTCTGATCCACGGTTGAAAGAGTGCATGGATATGTTAAGACTGACTCTTCAAACGACTTCAGATGGCGTCATGCTGGACAAAGATTTGTTTAAAAAGTAAAATATTTTTGATAGTATAGTGATGTGGCTGCTATATTATACAGTACTAAGATCATACACATTAAGTCACATTCTGTCATGAAATATATATACTGTGTATAAATCTAATGTGTAGTTAAATCGAAAAATGAGTGAGACCCGTATTTAATTCAACTTACATTAAACTAGTATTTGAGAATGTTTCACTATCTCATGAAATACAGCCGGCTAGGTTCATGTTGATACTCAAGGAATAAAATCCTGCATCCCTCTTACCTAATTGTTCACAAAATGAAAAAAAGCCGTTCTTAAAATCAGGTGCTTTATGTGCACTAATTAGTAATACAGAAACTAAACTTATTTTTGAGAAAAAGAACACTGGAGACAGTATTACATTATAGTATTGTTAAATGTGCAGTAAGATGCAGGAAAGAATTAAGGTTGAATCTACATTTATAAATGAAATGTACAGGAACAGGCACACGATGCACTGAAAACTAACCTCTGACGTTCAGTCATTGGATAAGGTTTTTAAATACCTTTTTATGATACAGGGACTGCTAAATGATTTGGTTCAATTAAGTGTACATGCATCTTTACTAGTCTTAATTATGGAAAAGCTTTATACAATACTACACAGTGTAAGAGTTGTAAAATATCTGCAGCAAGTTAGCTAAACAATATCCGTGCCATTTACAAAGTTCAGTTCATGCCAACTGCTCTCCTTTCCCCAGTTTTCAGTTTATTTTGGATGTTTAAAAAGGAGTGTAAACTTATTTCTATTTATTTTTTCAGTATTGGGAATCGTTAAGTCTTGAAATGAGATTCTAGGCTTGCGTTAAGAGTAGGGTGTAACTTCTTTTCATTTTTATTCTGTGGCATGGTGATTCTGCAGACAAACTAGATCTGATATAGACATTTCTAAAATATACTGTTTAAATTCAAGTATTCTGTCAAAGTGTTACAGCCTGCTTCTCTTTGTGCTGGGTGGGATACTCCTTGCATTTGTGAAATGTCATTGGGGTCTATTACAGAGCAGGATGGGGAACAGTAATGTTATTAGCAGCAATAATTCATCCTCTTTCCTTCCCCCCTAGCTTTGCTAGTTAAAATAAGTGAAATGTTTACTTAAAAGGGTTTTTTGGAGGATGGGAAGAATTGGGGAAATAAGTGATTTGATCAAGTTATGTCAGAATAACAAAGCATTTCACTTCTAGATCACTTTATTGAATGTGGCATGAATCATTAGACCGTTAAAATGTACTATGTGAACTGATGAGAAAAATCAGTAGCTTTGTCCAGTTACTAATGAGTGGATGTTCAAGACTGAGTGTCCACTAGAAATGTTTGCAGATATAGTAATATATATTAGGTAAGGGTGTGAGATTTGTTTACAACATTTCTCTACTGGCAGAAACCCTAGTATAGGGCAGTTATACTTGATTAAAAAGTGCTTTTGCTGATGTAGCTTGCTTATTTCTGGGAACTGGTATAAGTTATTGACAAAAGAACTCATGCCAGGATAATCTGCTTCTACACTAGAAGGGTTTGTCTGTATAGCCATAGTGGGAAACCTTTTCTAGCAAAAACAAGACCTCCATGTCAAAACCAGATGATATCTGTTGGGTCACTTTTTGGTAACTCATTAAAAGGCTGAAGATTGAGCATGGAGACTGAATAATCTCTCGGTTTTGCTTCTCCATGTTTGGCTTTCTGTGTATAAGACTGACTATACTGAAGATTGGGGAAAAAAGACTAGATTTTTAATACTGAAAAAATTTTATGGAAAAGAGTGGGAGTTGATTTTATTTTTATAACTAAAATCAATTTCTATAACAGGTTGTCTCTATCCCTTGTATTTGCCACACAACACTGTTTTAGGGAGTGATGAGCTATTTTGTGTAAAAATGTCAAAATAAATACAATATTAAGCTTACGCACTTAACTCTTATGAAATAGGAAATGCAAAAGTTAGCGTCCAGCTGACACGCTGACTTCCCCACTGCACAAATGTAATAAATGGTACTGTTGAAACAATATCTATATATCTGATTTCATGTAACCTGTAACTCTCCAGTTTAGAAGTCACATTCTGTCTGAATTTTCCTTGCTGTTAACTTTTAACATCATGGATTACTAGTGAAAAGGAATGGGGGAAATTTAAACGTAGCCCAGGAATGACTCCGGTAAATATACAAAGGTTACTTATTTTTAAGTCCCCAGTTTGGTGGTGGTTGGGAAGTGAGGAGGTTAATGGAATTAGGAAATGGTTACAAAAACAGGAAATGTTGCTTTTCCCGTATGTCTCATGAGTCAACAAAACTAGATATTTTGTAAAAACAAAATTGCTTCTAAAGTGAAACGAACATGGAAAATGTCATCTAAAACAATTCTGGAAAGCTGTGAGGGACTCAACATGAGATTATGGAAAGTGTTTTTTTCCTTATTAGCAGCTGCTGAGCAACAACTATAATAATGCAAATCTGAATTTTAGACACTAATTCTCTTTCAGAGTAGGTGACTTGAATATTTAGCCTTCATATGAAAGAATTTTTGTCTTTGTCACAAGGCCCTTTGTCCCACCTTTATTGACCCTGAGTGACAGTCTTGTGAACCAGATCTCCTCTGATCTGCTGATAGAAAGCAGCAATTTGGGTATATTCCATTGTTAGATTTACATTTACAATCTGCAATCTGGCCTCCAGTGGTCTTTTTATTTTTTATTTTTTTATGAAACTGATCTTGTTATGTAAATCAAGATGGCAAATTCCTGAGAATTTTTCCATTCTAGGCTTAGTCATGTTTACCCTTAAATCTTCAAGTTACAAATGTTTTTATTCATTTGGATGGTCTGAAAGCTTTTGTGACAGGAGGTGCATTAAAGTGTTTGGAATATTTATATTAGCATAAAAGTATCTCATTTACCAAAAATTATTAAATTTGCTTTTGTTTTCCTGAGGTGATGTAGATTTGTTGCCCATGCTTTCAAATGTCTCCACTCTCTTTTAAAAGCTTTACTAGAAGAAGCACTGCTAGTTACATGTACTGGCATAGGTCCTGAGCCTGCCATAGACAGATACCCCAAATATTATTGAAAATGGTGTGTGTTCAGATTTGTATCTATAGCAGGACTGGGACCATATTTCAAATACTTTCCTAGTGGAAAGACTGACGAACAGGCTATGCAAACTCAAAAAGGTAGAGAAGAAAAACACCGTGGAAGAATTGTGAAGATAAGGGATATAGTAGGGAGGATAAAAAATAGTCTGTACTTATGCACCCCAGTATTCTGCCTTCCCAAAACTCTACTCCTGGATTGTACTGTGGGTGGTGAAACTCCATTTGCAGCCATATGGTGGAAGTTGGGGGAATTCAAGGGGATCCTGTTTCTGACAGTTTGGATAAAATTGGATTTATTTATTTATTTGAAAAAAATTCAGATTTTGATTTAAATCAGATTTTTTAATTTGTTTAAATTTTTAAAAATAAACTTTATTTAAAATGAAATCTAAACTTAATACAGAATATGTTTTGGCCTAAATTGCTTATAATCGCTTAAAATATTTTAAATAAAAAGTAAGTATGTTGAATCCGTGAGCCTCTTTTATAAACTTGGAATTAAAGGCTGCTTTTCTATATAAAGGGGCATGGTTTCCCCCCATTCTTATTTTTGAGATCAAGCTTTGTTCTGATTATTGGGGTGATATTGTAAATTCTGTATAGCCCTCTCACCTTCCTGAGTTATGTGCGTATACCTGCTAGAATGTCAGAATTTTATGCAACTGAATAAAAATAATTATTTTATAATATATCAAAAAATAGAAAATGGATAATAGATTCTTCTGTGTGCCCAGTTGTCTTAACTGCTGTTACTTAATTGCTTCCAAAAGAGCAAGGACCCCCTTCAGATAGGTAACAACCTCTGAGGGTTCCTGTTCATAGAGATGAAACAGGTATCTGAAAACTATGAGTATCTACCAAAAAGGGATAGATAGTTTGGAATGACTATGTCAGGATGTGCAAATTGAAAGGGTAACAAAGTAGGTCCCCTATGCAAATTTGGCAGGTTGCAACCAATAAAAAAAACACTATTTTAGGTATCCTTCAGAGACACTGGTTCTGTTCCTTTCTAGCCTTTCTCCTTCACTATTGGAGAGTTACCCTCTAGTATTTGGAGCAATCTTGTCAGTTGAATTTAGGATGAATTTCACAAAGTGTGAAGGGTCAACATGATTTAAACCTGAACTCGGGCTTCACAGAAAGTGAAGTTGCCACAGATTTAAGGAGAGAATATATTTATTCAGTAACCTGCGTACAACCTTATTTTGAGCTGTTAGTGATGCTGTAATACAGAATATTTGGAAATAAACCTTTTTGTTCTTCATTGTTCATAATTGAATGACATGTTTCCAGAAGTATCACCAATTAAAAAGGTTAGAATTTTGAACCATAATTTAGTGAGATTTCTTCGGAAAAATTAAGACTAGATGATATAAATTGTAGGAAGAAGACA
Source organism: Chelonoidis abingdonii (assembly GCF_003597395.2). Classification (NCBI taxonomy): domain Eukaryota; kingdom Metazoa; phylum Chordata; order Testudines; family Testudinidae; genus Chelonoidis; species Chelonoidis abingdonii. The sequence continues at coordinate 27,733,187 of NC_133778.1, read as the reverse complement.
ATCTTTTTGAACAAAATTCTTGCAGCTCTTGAACTGATTTTGAGTGTGTTAAATTTTTTTGTGTGCTACAGTTTTAGAGGCTTAAGCAGACTGATAGAAAGTGTGCCGATTCTGTATCAGTGTTGCAGTAGTTTGCAAGCGTTTCTGTTTTGGACCCACTTCTCTCATTGGAATAGAGCTGTTCCTGCCCCATTCCTCCATTCTTCCCCTCATGATACGTCTGACATATTTACTATGTTTCACTTAACATATCTGTTGTCTTTTATTCTTTTTTCTTGTCTGTCTTGCATACTCTTGTGTTTTTCTTCTTCCTGCAACATTTCTCAGTTATCTTTCTCGACTCAGTCATCTTCCCTTTCTTACAGTTTTCCCCATTTTTGCTTTCTTGCCCACTTTAATCTTACACCTAGTTTCCACAACTTCCCTTGCCCCATGCCTTCCTGGCCCTCAGATTTACCAGAGGGGGTAGTGCTGGGGGAGGAGTGGGGAAGGATCTGTTGGCTCTTGTAGGAACAAGGGAGTAGAGAGGTGTACTCTGGGTGAGTTGGTGGAGCATCCAGCTGCTCGCTGTCCTCCAATTTCAGCATTTATGGGACACTTATACGGTTTGGGCTTGAGTGTGGCCATTTCCTCACCAAACTCAGAGAGGCTCCATTAGAAGGGCTGAGAGAAAAAGCCATCCCTGTGGCGCTCGGTGACTCCTAGTACACAGCAGGCTGAATAAAACTTGTGGTCGCATACAATTAGAAATGCAGTGCACCCCTGCAGTTGAAACCTTAAATAAGAACCTAAAATAATTAAAGAATAAAATGGGCTACTGTTTAACTGCTGTAAATAATCACTTTAAAATTTTCCCTAATATCTCTGTGGAATGGAAGCTTCTTTCTAATAAAGACTATCTTATGCCTGTAAGAATAATTAGGGGCCCAGTCATCCAGCCTTTACTCATGCACATAATGCTGTTTACTGCGGTGGATTACTCATAAGCAAGGGCTGGATAGGCCCTTTTTATAGTCCTCTGGGAGAAATAAAAGGCAGCTGGAATATTTACTAACATTTTTCTTATGTTCTGCAGGTGTGTACAAAGCAATATTGTATTGCTTACTCAGGCCTTCAGGCGAAAGTTCGTCATTCCAGATTTTATGTCGTTTACTTCACACATTGATGAGCTGTATGAAAGTGCTAAAAAACAATCTGGAGGACAGGTAATTTCCTTGTAAGAGTGTATGTGTGTTTTTGTTTTTTCCCCTTCAAACCTGCCCAGCCTAAAAGAGAACCACAGTTTGTTAAAAGCCAAACCAGTGGTTGATATATTTTAAGATGACTGTTTTAGGGGTGGGAGGAGTTTAGAATCCATTACAGTGGTTTTTTGAATTCTTGCAACCTAGTAATTTTTTATGCTTTTGGTTTAAATTAACCTAAACTGCATTAAATATAGTATAGTCTCATGCTTTGACATGCCTTCAACATCTGAAAGCATTGCCAAGCTTCTAATGACTTTTGGAAATGAACCAAATTCTGGGTTTTCTTCTAATTGAAGAGGTTTCCTAATACTTAATGAAGCCATGGAAATACTGTCTTGGTACTGATGGGTTCTGAGCTAACTGATATATGTGACCATATAAACATAATTAAACAGTATATGTTTAAATAGACTTTGATTTAGTGAGGTAGCAGTAGAGGTTTGTATGTCTTGTGATCTGAGTTCAAATTCTGTCTTGGACTAACAAGAGAAAAATTAGTGTTGTTGCTTCCTCATGCTTATTTGTATAAATAACAAAACTGCTGTATGATTTGGCATGATTCGAGTTATCTGCAAGAGAGCTCTAAGCCTTGGATAATAAATCCATTTAAGGACAGCATCTGAGACACTCTGGCATATCTCTGTGGGGGAAATTGTATATTTATCAATACCGTACTTCTGCTAGCCTATTGCATTTAATACATTGCTTTCACTAATTTTGTTTACAAGATTTTTTTAAAACTCTGTTGCAAATTAATTATGCTTATAATTTTGAAGATCCTGAATGCATGTGAGTTTGGATGTGAATTCCTCCTAGACCAGTAGTTCTTAACCTTTACTGCAGCTTGAACCCCTTTGGTTCTCAAAATATGTTCTCGCATCCCTTAAACCTATATATATATATATATATATATATATATATATATATATATAATTTGTTTACATTTTTAACAATTACTGTAATATACAATGTTTATAAATACATAGGTTTGATGAAACAAAATAGTTGTACTTAAGTGCATGTACTTAATTTGTGTTTTCGAGGATTTACCTTTTAAAAAAATCTGGCATGTCTCGCACCTCTAGAAAGGGCATCTCGCATCCCCAGGAGGTGCGTACACCCCAGGTTAAGAACCACTAGACCAAGCTGAAGGTTGTTATAGGTCACTGGAAAATACTTTTCTGTAAACTTGCAGTAAGGTTTGGGATTTTATCTATGGCTATTGGCACATTAATTTAGTCACTCAGCACATCTCACATACAGTATGCTCCTGTTTATCCAAAACCCTATTATCCAAACTTCTCTGTTACCTGAATCCCTTCCTTGTCCCCTCCCCAAAACATCAGCATGCTTTCAGCCATCTGGTGGAACCCCCTTCACCCATGCACAGCTGCTGGTAATGTATATCCCTGCCCCCTCGACTCCTCCCCACACCTCCACTATGGAGTTGCTCTTCAGCTGGTTGCTGTTATAGCAGTGGCCCTGGATGATGCAGCACCGAGGTGCCAAGCTGCCATGCTGCTTCCTGGGTGGCCCACAGGAGATAGTGATGGGTCGTGCACGCACCGAGCAGCTGCAGTAGAAGCCTGGGTGCAAGAGTCTGCTGCCTAGTAGTTATTGCACACATGTGTAGTGATAATAGTAAAGTCTATTCACTGTACAGTTATTTCTGACTGTAAGGGAGAGCACTAGAGGGGATTGGTGCAAGAGACTTTCTTCTTGCTTATCCAAACTTCTGATTACCTGAATAAAATCTCTGTCCCCCAAGCTATTCGGAGAAGTGGAATATGCTGTATTCCACAGCATAATGTCTGCAGATGTTTGTGCCTGTACATAGCTTAATAATGAAAATAAACATTTTAACAATCTAATGAACTGTATAATTTTTATTTAATATTTTGGATAGGTTGCTGACTATATTCCACAACTGGCCAAGTTCAGCCCTGATTTGTGGGGAGTGTCACTTTGCACGGTGGATGGACAGAGGTATATTTTTAGCATGTTTAAGATTTTCACTATTGGTATAATTTAAACTACAGCAACAGGAGCAGAACTCTCTAATTGTGATGTTATATGGCTCAGTTAAGTTTTTTTATTGGTGTTACCCATACAGTAGAAACCACTTCATTTTATTTGGAGCAGTAGCCACCAGATCTTGTCTTTTGGTATTTGGCAGTACAGCATCCATGATAGTAGCATTTAGTAGTGATCTTATGAATGAACTTCAGTATTAACCCAATGACTTTACAGCTGCAACAGATGACTTCTGTTGTTAGTAGCTACACAGTGAAGATTGGCTGTAAAGAGGACTTATTTGGGAGGCAATCTTTGATAGGAGCTATCTTTTGAGAAACCCCCTTTACTTCTGAAATTAAAATATATGTATTCTGACAAAAGGACTGGCCTCCCCCGTTAACATGCCAGTTTTAATGTGTAATATTTTGTTACTTAAGTTAGTAACCTACTGAAAATTGCTTCACTGGTACATGAATTATTTTTTTTTTTTTTTTTGTTCTTTGCTTTAAAATGTTAACTCAAGATCTGTTCCTCTTTGTCATGCTCCTAAAGTTAGAATTTTGCCTTGTTAGGAATATTACAAAATATCTTAATGAAAGGCCATCAAATATATTGTTAATGCCATCAAAGGGGTTCTGTGAGCGCCATTAAAGGCCTCTTAAAATCTCCTTTTTGAAAATATAGCAAAAAATTGTACTCTTAAAACTCGGCAGACAGACAAGGACTTGGCAAGTTTGAAGACCCATATTCTAAGCAGATTCAGACTACTTTTGCTAATCCATTCTTGCTTTTACAAACATTCTGAATTAGTTGTTAAGACATACTAAGCAATCCATTTAATCAAATTTTGTCTTTCATAATCTCATTACAGAGCAGATGTTTGCACTGGGACCCTATGAAATGTAAATCTATTGCTTGAACGCAGATCTGGAAGCTCAAACCCAAGTTGGATTGCTTTAATTATCTAGACACAAACAGGTGTATCTGTTCTGGGTGCAGGTTGTTATCTTAGTAACTTGAGCACAGGACTGGGATTCAGGAACTCCTTAGTTTTAGCTCTGACACAGATGCCTCTCTCTAGACTTCAGCAGCTCATTTACTTCTGTTTTCTTATTTATATAGTGATTACCAATGTTTGACTTCACTGTTGCCTTTACACACATTGAAAAACAAAACACGTCGAATTGATCAGAGACTTCTGTTCTTTTAAAATCTAATTTAACAATGTTGGTAGTATAAAAAGCAATAAATAATAGTCTGAAGAACTAGTGCAGCAATTAATCTTGGCACAGTGATCAAAAAAGGGAAAATATTAAATAATTTTATCTGTTTCTCTGCTAGGCATTCTGTTGGAGATACCAAAGTCCCTTTTTGCCTTCAGTCCTGTGTAAAGCCTTTGAAATATGCTGTTGCTGTTAATGACCTTGGCACAGAGTATGTGCACAGATATGTTGGTAAAGAGCCTAGTGGATTAAGATTCAACAAACTCTTCCTGAATGAAGATGGTAAGAATTATATAATATTTAATAATGAAAATCGTCTACGTCTTGTTTGAGATCAGAATATCATAAAGGAAGATACCATGTAGTTTATTTTTGGTTTTTGTTTTTTTTTATTCAGTACATCAGATTTGTATCCTCTCATCAAGCCGATTATTAGGTTCAGTGCCCCCAGTGTATTTTGCCCATGGAATTGTTTCACCGTTTGATTATAAGTTACCAGTTTTGTCTCACTTCCAGAATTGGCATAATATACTTTATTGGGTTTTTTAATTGCCTGTGTACAATTTTATAAATATTAGTTATGGTGATGACTGTAAAGTTCCTTTCATAATGCGTGTTTTTAAAAATAACTATTATGGAATTCAACTCTTATTTAATTGAGTAAGTGGAGCTGGGTAGCTAGTCTTGCCTTCTGCAAAATGGTTTCTTGATCTTAGGATGAGATGTTAAATTGATTGGAAGAAATGTGATTGAGTCATCCTCTCCATTCTCACAGAGAATCTGGTGCTAGTGCCAGATACAAATGCTGGCTGGCTTCCAGATAATAGAAGTGGAAGATGACTGTCCCCCACAGATTATCTAACACTGAAAGTGTTCTGCTTCTGATTCAAAACAAATGTTTGAAATAGATTTTTTTTTTCACAAGAATGTTTTATCTAAAATTCTATATAATATTTTATCTAGACTGCTTTTACTGTATATAGTAATACATGAGCATAAAAGTGCTGTTTTTTAAAAACAGAGTGCTAAAATATTGGAAGGATGACTCATTTAACCTTGGAGGAAACACTGGATTTTTGTCTCTGAAACACATATTTCTAGTGGATCTTGCTCAGTAAGAGGTCAGACAACATTTCTGTTGCCATGGTACTGCAATTAATATTTAACAGAATTTGATCATGAAAGATGTAATCCTTTAAGAACGTTGTCTTTCTGTTTAGGAATGTATTTAATTCTTACATTTGTCATACCAAAGTATGAACATGAATTTTCTATTACTGAGATGTGGCCATTAGCATTTTGTTCCATCATGCATAGTGTTTGGTTTTTTTGTTTTGTTTGATAATGTCCACAAATGCTGAGGTGCCGTACAAACATAGAGGAGGAGGAGCTGTCTCTGCCTTGAAAAACTCCCAATCTAAAAATTTACTGAAAATCAGCCAGCTTTATACTGTATCCTCAATTTAACGTAGTTCCTATTGATATAATGAGGAAAGGCATAGAAGTTATGGTTTTCTTGTTTTAATATAGGTTTAGAACAAAAAAAATTCAGTTAAATAAGAAAACTTATAACTAGTAAATTCTTTTTTTATATTAATATAAATAGTTTAAACAAACAAGCAAAAGAATTATAGAATAAGAGATTCTTTTTTTTTTTTTTTTTTTTTTTTTTTAATACTCTCCTACATGAAATTAACTGAAAATGTGTGGCAGTATATTACAATGTTGTTTTTCTGCTGGCTGACATAAAGCTAAGGACAGAGGCAAAATAACAGTAAATAACAGACTTTTCCTGTCATAACTGAAATGTAAATCCATAGAACAGATGCTGAAAATGAGGAGCTAGGCAGACAGTGCAGTTGCATAGAGAGAAGGAATATTTTTTTTTTTGTATATAATGTTTCGCTATAAATTTAACCCATGTGTGTCATCTGGGTGCAGCAGAGCACCTGGCACACATTTGGTCTTTCATGAACACATACTCCTCTTAAATGAGCAGGTTTGTAAATGGGAGTTATACATTGTATCCTTTAGGACTGGGTTTTTTTTGTATTTCTCCACATATAATGCTAGTATTGAGACTCCAGCTAGAAAGAGGGACAGGGAAAACTGTAAGTAAAACTGGAAAAAAACAAAATAAAAAACCCTCTAAAAATGAATTGAACTAACTTTTCTAAGGATAAAAATATCGTTAAATGTTAAGGTATCTTAGAAACTTCAAGGGCTACAGGCTTGGCTATGTTCCCTTTGGAAGACGGGGACTATTCTTTATCCAGAAATATAAAACTCTCGTTTTTAGCTCTGCGGCACTGTGAAATATCCCGCAAGCCTTCTCCTAAACCATAAGAACTAATCCAGAACTGATTGTCCATCCTGCACCTTGAAGCAGATCAGGAATTTCAAATGTTAGAATGTGTCTCTGGACTATGTATTAGTGGGCTGACTGCAGGTGAGATGTTTTTAAGGGGTTATTGAATGGCCCACCCCAAAATCAAAGGAAGCGAAACGCATGGACCTCTTTGGCAGGAAAACTTATTCTACAGGGGGCCTCTCTCTTCTAGTCGTGAACCAGCTTGTGATTCTCAGCAGATACAGTTATAATTTGTGGTCTGCGATCCTTAAGTTCCAAGAACTCCCATCTGAATCCTGCATGGAACTGGGGTCCATTGCCAAGGAGGGCAAGCTGGTAGCCCAAACCTCCCTCCAGGGCTCCCTTGACTCCGCAGACACAGCAGCTCGCACTTTGGCCTCCAGCATCACCATGTGTCAGAATGCATGGCTCCAGTCATCCGGCCTGCCACCTGAAGTGCAACATACCATTCAGGATCTTCCGTTTGACGGCCAGGGCCTGTTTGCTGAGCAAACTGATTCTTACCTGCATGCCCTGAAAGACACAAAGGAACACCATAATATCCTTGGGCATGCATACCCTGGCAACTCAAAGAGAGCCATTTAAGCCTCAACCCCTGCAACAGCACCCCTTCCCTCCCAGACCTAGGCAGGACTGCTCCCGTAGAAGAAGCAGGTACCCACACCCTTCTTTGGGACAGAGCCAGGGCCAATCCAAGCCTGCCTCGGGCCCTAAGCGCCCATTTTGAAGGTGCGCTTGAGGACGGACTACCAGTGCAAAACCCGGCCAGCTATCCCTTCCTGAACCGTCTATCCCGTTTCTACCATGCCTGGTATCTTATTACATTGGACTGTTGGGTCCTTCGCACAATAGAGGCGGGATATCCTGTCCACTTCTGGTCTACTCCTCACCCCCACTCCCTTCCTTCCCCGTCCCTCTTTAGGGACCCCTTGCAAGAGCAACTTCTCATCCATGAGGTACAGACACTCTTCACCCTGGGAGCAGTGGAGGAAGTGCCTCAAGAGCTCAGGGGCAGGGGTTCCTACTCATGCTACTCCCTCATTCCCAAGGCAAAAGGAAGCTTAAGGCCCGTTCTGGACCTCAGGGAGCTCAACAAGCACATCATCAACCTGACATTCCTTATGGTCTCGTTGGCCACAATGATCCCTTCCCTGGACCCAGGAGATTGCTATGCCACCCTCGATATGAAAGACGCCTACTTTCACATCTCAATCATCCCGTCCCACAGACGTTTTCTCCAGTTCATGATACACAAGATGCACTACTAGTTCACAGCTCTCCCGTTGTGCTTGTGCACAGCCCTTCGTGTCTTCACCAAGTGCATGGTGGTCGTGGCAGCTTTTCTTCGCCATCATCACGTTCGTGTGTTCCCATACCTCGACGACTGGCTTATTTGGGGTTGATCTCACCAGCAAGTCCAGTCTCAGGTGTGGTTGGTCATGGACACATTCAATCATTTGGGCATCATGCTGAACGCCAGCAAGTCTGTACTCTCACCGCCACAGATGATAGTTTATCGGAGCAGTCTTAGACGCGACCCAAGCTCGGGCTTTCTTCCCACAGGCCCGGCATCTAGCTCTAACAAACATAATCACCAACCTCTGCAGGTTCCCCACCACCACAGCGAGGCAGTGTCTCAGGCTGCTGGGTCACATGATGTCCTGCACCTACGTAGTGTAACACACCAGACTACGTCTCAACCCCTACAGATGTGGTCGACTGGGCCACGACAACCTAGATATGGTGCTTATGGTCCCGAGCCCCAGGTTCAAGACTCTGCATTGGTGGCTGGACCCTCAAACGGTAGGTGCTGGGGTCCCATTTCATCCTCCCCAACCCACCCTAACTCTGATCATGGACGCATCCGCGTTGGGATGGGGGGCTCACCTCAAAGACCTGACAATGCAGGGTCTGTGGCAGCAGAAAGAGCTAACTCTCCATATCAATAAAAAGGAGCTCAAGGCGATCCACCTTGCATGTCAAGCATTCCTTCCTCACCTATGAGACGTTGCATAGAAGTTCTGACAGACAAGACCATGGCCATGTTTTATCTGAACAAACAAGGTGGAGCCTGGTCGTTGCCACTCTGCCACGAAGCCCTTCTTCTGTGGGAATTCTGTTTAGCCCACTCTATCATTCTCCAAGCTTCATACCTGCTGGGTGTTCAGAACATGCTGGCGGACAGGTTGAGCAGATGCTTCCCTATGCATGAATAATCGATGTGCCCAGATGTCATCTATTCAATCTTCCGCACCTGAGGTTTCCCTATATCGACCTGTTCACTTCGCGGACCAACAGGAAGTGCCCAGCCTTCTGCTCCTTCAGGGGTCACAGTCTGGGCTCGATCGTGTATGCTTGCCTGATCCCGTGGTCAGGCCAGCTACTCTATGCTTTTCCGCCATTCCCCCTGATCCACAAAGTACTTCTCAAAGTCCACAGGGACAAGGCGGCTGTCATGCTGGTGGCCCTTGCCTGGGCGCACCAGTGCTGGTATCCCAACCTGTTGGAGCTATCAATACGGGCGCCCTGTCTTCCTCTCAGTCGCTACCTCATCTTGCAGAACTATGGTCGTCTCTTACACCTGGACTTTCAGTTGCTCCATCTTATGGCCTGGAGGATCTGTGGTTAAACCAGGCTGAGCATGCCTGCTCGGACTCGGTATGGTGCGTAGTTCTGGAAGGCAATAAACCCTCTACCAGACTCACTTACGAAGCTAAATGGAAAAGGTTTCGCACATGGTGCGCCCAGCAGCAGGTATCCCCACTTCAAGCTCCGATACCCTGCATCCTGGACTACTTAATGCACTTGAAAGACCAACATCTCGCCTTAGGTTCCCTCAAGGTTCACCTTGCGGTCATTTCAGCATTCCATCCAGGAGTGGTGGGACACTCAGTGTTCGCACACCTGGTCGTGTGGTGCTTCCTGAAAGGTTTGGAAAAGATCCATCCCGTGATGAAACCTCACGTGCCGGCCTGGGACCTGAACTTCTTTCTTTCCTGTCTGAGTCGTCCTCTTGAGCCACAGGCTTCCTGTTCACTCCCTTATCTTTCCTGGAAGGTACTCTTCCTAGTGGCCATTACTTCAGCATGCTGGGTTTCCGACCTATGAGCTCTCACATGTGAACCACCTTACACCATTTTCCACAAGGGTAAAGTTCAGCTGAGGCCTCACCCAGCCTTCCTGCCAGAAGTGGTATCTCGTTTCCATGTAAGCCAGGACATTTTCCTGCTGGTTTTGTACCCGAAACCACATGCCAACCTTCGGGAGCAGCGTTTTCATTCACTGGACGTTAGAAGAGCCCTCGCCTTCTATATAGACCGCACAAGGTCATTCTTTAAGACGACTCAGCTGTTCGTCACCATTGCAGAATGGAGGAAGGGCACTCCGGTCTCTGCCCAGTGGATATCTTTTTGTGGATTACCGCATGTATCCGTACCTGCTACAATCTGGCGAAAGTCCCTCCGCCTGCTGTTACGGCTCACTCCACAAGGGCTCAGGCATCGTCTACGGCCCTTCTGGCAAATGTACCCCTTCAGGACATCTGCAGGGCTGCCACATGGGCCTCAGTGCATACCTTCACGTTGCACTATACCATAGTCCAGCGATCCTGAGATGATGCGGCCTTCAGCAGGGCTATTTTTCAGTCCATGCTACCTTGACTGCGACCCCACCTCCGAGGTAAGGCTTGGGAGTCACCTAACTGGAATTGATATGAGCAAGCACTCGAAGAAAAACGGTTACTCACCTTTTTGTAACTGTTGTTCTTTGAGATGTGTTGCTCATATCTATTCCATTCCCTCCCACTTTCCCCTCTGTTGGAGTATCTGGCAAGAAGGAACTTAAGGGGGGTCGAGCTGGCAGGGTCTTATAGAAAAAATTCTTGTTGTTAGTCCCTAAGTGCATGACTTTGCACTATTAAATTCCATCCCATTTCTATTACTTCAGTTTACAAGGTTGTCCAGATCATTTTGTATGATATTCCGGTCCTCCTCTGTATTGGCAATATCTCCCCACTTTGTGTCACTGGAGATTTTATTAGCACACTCCCACTTTTGTGCCAAGATCAGTAATAAAAATGTTAAATAAGATTTGTCCCAAGACCGATTCTCCATCATCTGCTTGAATCCTCTTAGAAACTCAACCATAGTTTCCACCTGCATTTCCAAACCTTGGATCTTCTCTTCCATCAGCTCTATCAGGCAGCACTTAATGAAGCTTTTCTCAGGTACCCACTTCAGGATCACGTACATTCCGCAGCTTCCTCATCTAGTCATCTTTATTGTCTGTTCCATTGCTTGGATCACAGCTACTGTTGCTTCTATGCCTGTCATAGCCTTCCCACCTAAAGTTCACTGCCCCCTAATTACCAGGGGCTTCTCCTCCAACAGTACTCCAACTCAAACTGTCTTGTTTACAGCTCTGTTTGCTGGCTCTTGTGGATTGCCATATTAGTGTTCTGTAAGCTCTCCTGCTCCCGTAGCACTTCTTAACATGGTTTCACTTGAGTGCAGAAATTTCTCTGAAGTAGGAAATCCTGTGGTAATTTTAGATATAACAGATGGCTCATTTTTCCTTTGGCTGAGACATTTTCAAGTGACCTCTTACGACAGATTGGCCAGTTAGATATGATCCATAGTTTTATATTCAATAGTGTTAAATTTTTCTCTGCTAACTTGGAATGCAGCCATGCAATCTTTACTTTATGCATGTGCATAACGTTACTCATGTGTATAGTGTTTGTACGGTTTCATCTGAAATTTTAGAATTAAGATTTCTTATCATGTTTACTCATCTCATTATTACATAAGAACGAATATAGTGTCATATCCTTGGTATAGTTCCAGGTATGTAAGTGTCTGTTGTCTGAGCCAAAGGCAAAATGATTCAGCTGTTAGGTCTAAAAATTACAGTAGCACCACAGCTCAATATTTATATGGCATTGTATGCGTATACTTGTAATAAGCAGGCAGTATTCCTTATCATAATGAAAATTGTTCACTGCAGGGTACCATGTTAAGTGCTAAGGGAGTAGAAGTTTGTATGAAACAAGTTGGGATGTTGAATGCTAATCTGATGATCATAAGTAACCTGAAGCATCAGTATGCTCTTTATTTCAATATAATGTTCTGTATGGATCTGACAAGGGCTATGAAGTATACAGAGATAGTGATTCACACAGTAGTGCAAGTAGCTGAATTTTCAGTAGTTCAGTATTGAATTTACTCCCTTTTTTGTCATTTATATCACAACAACTGTTAATGCAGTGTTTTATGTTAATCCACTCTTTAAAAAATCCTGTCTATAATGATATGAGAACACTCATATAAGAGAAGACATTGTAAGTAACACTTGAATAATAAAAAGCCAAAAAAACTCCTTAAATCTAAAATCTGTGGAATATACGTTTTTTCATTTCTTCTCCAAACAATGGCAATTAGATGACTTATTTGGGCTTCCTGTTTGCACAGTTTGTTTCTTTTAAAAAGATTTTGGTGTGTTCTGCTAATAGTTCTTTGCACTAATAGAGTAACTTTCATTTAGGTATCTTAAATTGCTTTACAGAAGTGTGTATTATTTGTAATTTACAAATGAGCAAATTGCTGCACAGGGAGGATGTGAGGTTTTTCCAAGAGACTATAAATCATTGTATTAGCTGAGATTAGTGTGTTGTTTCTTAATGCTCTGCTGCTTCGTACGTGCACATTGGGATGTATATTTATAACTTAGGGCTTGTCTTCACTACCAGAGAGACCGATACCAGCTGCATCAATTGCAGCAGTGTCAATTTAGTGGGTCTAGTGAAGACCCACTAAATCGATGGCACAGTGTTGTCCAGTTGACCCTGGTACTCCACTTTTCCGAGAAGAGTAAGGTAAGTTGACCAGAGAACAAGGTGGATAAAAATCAATGATTTAAAAAAAAATCAATTTTTTTTTTATTTAAATCAGATTTTTTGATAAACTGCTTTTTGAGGAAAAACCTGTCTAAAAATAGTTTTAATTCAGATACATTATAGCTCAGAGATATCTCATCATGGAATAGGGATTATAAATTCTTATTCTATAATATGAGACAATATATTCATGTAATGTTTAAGACAAGTTTTGTAAATAAGTTCCAATAGTTTGTAGATTAGGGACTCATCTCATGGGGTTCTACAAGCTTCTGTATAGATTAACCTAAATAACCTTTCTTTCTACCCAATGGGACTCAGTGCTCAGTCTAGAAGATACCATCAGGGATGCTTAGTTTTGCAGTTGTCAAACTGTGGATTTTTGTCTCCAGAGGTAACATGCTTGGTAACAACAAAAATGTTTTTAAATAAATAATATACAGAGGTGAGAAATAAGACCACAACAAATTTGTCCCTCTACAGATTTGTGTACACAGAGTCAATCCCTTACCTCTCTCTAAAAGTGAAAAGTTTTAAAAAGTTCAATGAATAGAAGATTGTTGGAGGTGGAATAGATCTGGACAAGAAGAAGCCTGGAGATAAATGTGAGAAGCTAGGGACATATGCTTGTTTTGTTAAAATATTGTATATTTGCTGTTGAAGGAAAAAATCCAGAATACTTAATGTTGTTGTTTTAGTTAAATAAAACAATTTAAATATCTGTCTGGTGGTGATCTCTTCCTAATACGGCATGGCAAGAAAATCCTTCAAATATTAATGATTTAACCTGTTGAATTGGAGATAGTTCACCTCCCAATGACTTCAAATAAATATCTGCTTCAATTACCTTTGGTAAATGAAATAACCAAACAATCATTCATTTTCTGATATAGCTGTAAAGCTGAACAGTGATTTATTTTGAAAACTTTTCAGATTAATGTGTACCTTTTAAAAAGGAAACCTACATCTATCTCTGAGTTGTGAAGAATATGTATTAAGATTATAACAACCAACAAGAATGCACTTTTATGTAGAAAACCATGATTAAATCGAGTCTTCCTGACTAGTGATTTAAATCATGATTTAAATCAAATCCACCGTGCCAGAGAATGTTCCCTGTCAATGCAGTGCAGTGAAGAAAAGTTATTCACGTAGCTGAAGTAGCGTAAGTTAGGTCGATTTACCCCGGTAGAAAAACAAGCCCTTACCTAACAGGAGCCATGCTTATCTGTCAGTTACACCAGTTTGTATTTGAATAAATATATGTTGTGGACTTTATGGAAAGCTTCTTTTGGAGGCTGAAAGTAAAGGCCTGGCTTTGTCCTTGAGTATAGTACTAAATACTTAGATGGGTTCTCTTGCTTCCCGAGTGAAAGGACTGTCTGTGTGAACAGCCCTTGTGTAGGGGCTCCCTGCACTCTTCTTCCTATCTCTTACATTGCGCACCTGTCCAAAGGCTTAGCATGCCTTATATGTTTTGGGAAGCATGACATGTATTTGACCTGAGCCATGATCTTTTCAAATATACGTATATAGTGTGCAAGAGTTGACCTTTTCTTTCTGTACGTGGAGTTTGCAAGCCAAATAACTAGGGAGTCAACACAAAAAGGGCATAAGGTCAACAGAGGAAAAGCAACCGGGAAAACTGGCAGAGAAGAGATGGTGTAATTTGAGTGTACTAGGGGAAAGGTCTAAGTTGCATATGGAATAATGGTATGGGTGTGGGCTTGAGCAGCTATTCCAACAATGCAACAGTAATGAACCATTAGAATAATAACTTCACTGTTGTACAATATGGTTCTCATGGAGGCTCTATTGTAAACACACATTTCTCCGATAAACAAATGACTGTTCTCCTGGGGACTACTTATTTTCCCTTTGGGGTGGAGCTATTTGATCTACATGACCATGTTAGAGAAAAGAGAATCCATGATGGACTGAGGGGAAGAAACATGCTTCTTATATGCTCACATAACCTATATCAGTATTAATATTTCTGTCACATTTAAATTTGACAGTTATACACTGAGTAGTGTATTGGAGGACATAATTGTTGGGGGACAAATCTCGATGCTGGGCACAAAGAGGGCAAACCAGCTAATAGGGAAAGGATGTCAGGGTTTATGCTTTGGAGTACTGTGTCTTTGGTGGATCTGAGGACATCCGGTGCAAGTGTACCCATAGGTACTTGAGATTGCATTAATAGTGTAGGAGGAGACTGTGGGGACTTTAGTAGGCTAGGTAAGTTTTCTTTCATTCTCAGTTAAACTTCAAATAAAAGTGTAGCCAATAACTTTTAATGTTTGCCTGTATGGCATATATTCATATATATGGTTTAGTGGCATTTGATGATCATTTTTGTCTATCTGCTCCCTAAACTGAATAGTACGTGGAGGAATAGTAATAATTTTGACAGACAAGGTGGGTGAGGTAATAAGCTTTTATTGAACCAATTTCTGTTGGTGAGAGACGAGCTTCTGAGCCACACAGAGCTTTTCTTCAGGTCTGGGAAATATACTCTGAGCATCATAGCTAAATGCAAGGTGGAATAGATTGTTTAGCATAAGTAGTTATCATGTATTCTGTGGGACCATTCAAGGCCTGTTAACAGCTCTGCAGTCATAGGATAAAAAGAGGGGGTGAGTAGGGTACAAATTGTTGCAGAAAGGCATTAATCCATTGTCTCTATTCAGTCCATGGTTTTTAGTGTCTAGCAAAGTTAAGAATTTAAACTCCCAGGCTCATCTTTTCAAAGTGTTGTGCAAGTTTCCTTTGAGGATGAGGACTGAGAGGTCAGATATAGAGTGATCCTTTTGTGAAAAGTGTTCACCCATAGGTGATAGGGTGTGTTTTGTCTTTTATAGCTTTCCTGTGAGAGCGCATTTGGGACGCTAGTGATTGTGTGGTTTCACCCACATTGTTGTTGTGGATGCAGGTATACAACGTGTTACGTTACGTGTATAGGGTCCACGTATCTCGAAAGGTGTATTGTGCAGGGTCGGGGGGTAGTGTTCATCATTGTGTTAGTGGAGAGATGTCTGCAGGTTTTGCATCTGTTTTTCTGGTAGGGTCTGGTGCCACTTCCAATTGGTGTGTCCTGGTCTGTGGGGAGCTTGCTTCTGATGATGTAGTGGGGTTGTTTAAAGGCCACAAGAGGGAATTCAGGAAAAATTTCTGTCAGGATGGGGTCCCCATCAAATATTGTGTTATAGTTGTTTGATAACCTATATGGGGTCCAGTGAGGGGTGGTAGGTGACAACTAGGGGTGTGTGGTCAGAAGGGGTTTTATTTTTGTAATGAAGCAAGTTCTCTTGGGGATATTTGGGTGGCCCATATGATGTGATCTACTTCTCTGGAGTGTCCTTGTCTGGTGAAGGTGATTTTAAGTGTGTTAAGGAGATGTTCCAGACTTTCTCCTCTTAGCTTATTCTGTGGTATCTGAGTGTCTGGCTGTAGATAACAGATTTCTTGGTATGTTTGGGGTGGTTCATAGATCTGTGAATGTAGGTATGGTAATCCGTGGTTTCTTGTATATGGTTGTCTATTGGGTTCCTTGTTGAAGTTGATTGTGCTGGCTCTTGCCAGGAGAAGTTGGTCCTGTAAAATATATTACCTCACTCACCTTATGTCTCTAATATTCTGGGACTGCCACAGGTACAACTACACTGCATAATAATAATTTAGGCAGTCATATGAAAAGATTGACATCAGACCAAAATCTGTCAAAATGTTGGCATGTCACTCATTGGCAAACAAGTTTAATTATAACACAAGCCTGTATTCTTTGTCATTGCAAAATGTGCCATGTCCTTGCTGATGGCATTTTTTCTAGTATATGTTATATCATTAGTCAGTCATTTGTCAGGAAAGAGAGCACTTTAAAAAAAAAAAAAAAAGTTAGCTTTTATTTTTTCCGCTTCCCTAAGTGCGCACATTCCCAGGGGAAATGTACTTATTCATAGGGTTTGACAAGTTAATTTCCCGTGGACAAAAGTCTTTCTGTAGGGTGATCAGCCTGATATTGAACCCAGGCAGAACCATGAAATGGGTGATGTGTGATGCAGTCCATAAGGAAGTACAGTATGATAGCATAATTGAATGCCAATCAACATCATTTTATGAAAAATTAAATCTTGTCAGACTGTGTTTTTGATTAAATTACAAGTTTGGTTGATAAATAGCATTTTTCCAAGTACAGATTACTGAGAGGACCCCTCTAAAAACATCCCCTTAGGACACTGATTCTCAAATTTTCCAGACGACTGTACCCCTTTCAGGAGTTTTGATTTATCCTGAGTACCGTACCCAAGTTTCACCTCACTTAAAAACTACTTGCGTACAAAATCAGACATAAGTACAAAAGTGTCACAACACGCTATTACTGAAAAATTGTGTACTTTCTCATTTTTACCATATAATAAAATAAAATGATTGGAATGTAAATATTGTACTTATGTTTCAGCATATAGAATACAGAGCAATACAAAACAAGCCAACTGCATGAAATTTTAGTTTGTACTGACTTTGCCAGTACTTTTTTATGTAGCCTATTGTACAGTACCTCCAGGGATAAATGTAAGGCACTGGTTTTTAACCTGGAGTACAATTACTTTTTGAAAACCATTTTTTAATCCATTTTTAGTATGAGCTCCACTGGTTTTGTTTAATGCTAGCTTTTATCAGAATGGCTTAGTATTTGTCTAAGACAAGTCAGAAGCCTACATATGTTATGTCAACTTAAGTTTGTATGACACTCAGATTTAAAAATTAAAAAAATAGGCTTTAGTTCTGTCCAGGGTATTAACATACTCCTTTTTGAAACTAGTATCAGTAGTACATAATTGCTCTCATGAAATGTGCTAGTTAGAATAAATTTATATGAGCCTTCCCTGCATGGTTAGTGAGTTTATAAATAGTAGGGAGCTAACAGCATCTGCCTGTTTAAGGATTTGAGTCGTCTTACCGCTAACTAAAAGATTCACTAGTAAAATCTACCATATATGTACACCACCTGGGTTTTGACATTTGCTTTGGGTTCATACATTAATTCATGTGGTGTTCATCCACCTGTTGTTTGCTAATATAATAGTTAAAGTACGGATAATGGATTCATTATTCAGTTAAGACTATAAATATAATTCAGGACCAGTTAAGAATAACCATTTCACATAACTTCAGAGCACTGTATGTAGTAGAATAGTAACAAATGAAAATTCCATATTCAGAAGGTAGAGGCTGCAGTGTTGTAGATGTGATGTGTCCTGCTTCATGGAGAAAAGTATGCTATAAGTTCTAGAGTGATGCACTTGTAGTGCATTTTTTTTGCATTTACATATAGCTCAAATATATAATGTTGGATTACAGTATTGTAATTTATGATTACAGTCAAATAAAGCAGCCATAGCTTCAAGAAACGTGTATAATTTTTACTCAAATATGTCTGCTGACTTTGATTTATTTTTTTTTAATTTTGTTTTAAAACAAGTGTGAACTTCAGCCCTAAGGATGTACATGTAATTGAAAAATTTTTATTTCACAGACAAGCCTCACAATCCTATGGTGAATGCTGGCGCAATTGTGGTCACTTCCTTAATCAAGGTAAAACGTTCACACTTAGTTTTGTTTTGAGTATTGCATTTGAATGTGGAAAATTAGCAGTCAGTAGTGCTTTACGTGTGTGTGTGTGTGTGTGTGTGTGTGTGTGTGTGTGTGTGTGTGTGTGTATGGATAAGAAGGCTAATTGGAATTTTGTAACTAGCACACAGAAGCATACAAACAAGCTGTATAACTTGCAAAGTAACCACTTCAAAACAAGAGTAGTACTAAAACTTTCATTAGATTTCTGAAAGAGATACCATGATCTGACCCAGAGTCATTTGGCTGAAAGATTGTTTGCCTCTTCTTCTGTTTATCATTTTATTTTTACTACTTTACCCGTCCAGTTAGCCTCTTGTATGCTGGGCTAAGCAGACAAATGGATAAGATTGACTATCTCACTGAGAGATTTAGTGCAGTTTTGTTATGAGAAATGTCATTTAGTCGTCCTCAGAGGCTGAGTACATCCTCAGAAATGCACTAAATCTTCTCATGACTAATGAAAAAGAGTCACGAGTGCTTCTGGACTTAGATTCTCCTGTCTTGCATAAAAGTACAATAGGATTTTTTTTGCCTTCTGAGGAAAATTAGAGTGCTTTACAATTTAGCCTTCATTTATAGGAGCTGCACAACTCCTTAATTCCATGCTCTTCTATTAAACTTGTCCACAATTAACCTCCTGTGTAGCTAAATCACTTATTATATTACTTTGAACATAAAATATCCACTTTCTCAAATAAGTGGTTGGAAACAGCTATGCATGTGTCCATGAGTAAATATTAGATTATAGTACATAGCAAATATTGCCCTGTTAGGCCATGATCCTGCATAAACGCATGTTTGTTTTGAAAGCCAGGATTTTGCCCTTTGTATGGATGTGCAGGTGTATTGTAAATGTGGTTCATATGGTGACTTACTTAGATCTTGTCTACATTAGACCTTACGTTGGTATAACTTTTGTCGCTCAAAGGTATTAATAAGCCACCCCCTGAATGACATAAGTTATACCGACCTAAGCGCCGGTGTACACAGCACTATGTGAGTGGGAGAGCGTCTCCTGCCAACATAGCTCTTCAGGGCTAGAGTAATTAAGTTGAAGGGAGAGCTCTTTCCCATCGACTTAGTGTCTGCACTAGCAGCACTACAGTGATACATCTGTGGTGCTGTAAGTGCTGTAGTGCAGATGTAGCCCCAATGTTAATCAGACCATTGCTGCAATCCTCAGAATGAAAATCTAGTTTTGTAATGGTGAATCAGTATCTAGAAGTTGCTGACTTTTAGTGAATATTTCAGTCCTCCATAGTTTTGATGTCGAAAATTTTAAACTAGATTACATAATTTTTCCGAGCATGACTTCCTAATTTCTGTTTACATTGCGTTCATTACATTTGGAAACTCTTTTAGCCTCTGGTATATTTCCTGTCTCCTGCCTCCAAAGTGTTAGTTATGAAAGGTTCTTTCATATTTTTCCATCATGATTTTCTGCTATTTTATATTTAATAAGGTGTAAAATTCCTACCTAAAGACATTTTATCTTTAATAGTTGTAGGTGAAAGAAAAGGGCCATAAGTAAGACAGGTAAATGTACTCATCATTAGTTTTTCTAAGGGTTGACTGAGCATTGAAATTCACATTGGTAATAGTGAGTTTTAAAATCTGTGTTTGTCTAAGCTGTCAAAATGTCACTCACTGGTCATTGATCTCTGACAAAAGCACAGTGTATGACTATTTGGAAGGCACCAATCTAGAGTTCTTGATGATAAATGATGTAGTTAAATGTGTACAACAAATCTTAGTTTTAGTGCATGTAACTGTGATATTTGTTTTAAAAATGCTGTAATGTTTTTATAGCCAAATTTCATTGCATTGACATGTTTGCCTGTAGTAACTGCACATCTGATAGGCATACCATACTATCGCTTCTTTATTTGTTTTCAGAGTGACAATATTTAGATCATTTCATGTACTGCTTCCACTAAAATGCTATTTAACATTTGAATAACTAATAATAAAAGTGTTACTTTGGGAAAATTTTATATTTGGGGTCAATCGGTACAAAACATCAACTGGTTATATTTTGTGAGGATAACCTATAGTCTGTAATTTAGCTCTCTTACATACGAATTGTGTAGAAAATAGACCACTGGCGAACTTAAGTTTGGATATAATCTATATATAAAGATTTATCATTATTTTCTTAAACACACTGCTAAATTAAAACGGTGTGCTGCCCTCAGTTCATATGCATTCACTATCATTGAGATCCATGGAAATGGCTCATATTTATTGAGGACCATGCATGGCCTTTGGAATCAAGCAGTTAAATGTCTTTTACATTATCTTAAATATGATCAAATATATGAATCTTATAAAATTAGTTTTATCAACTGTCAGCATGTCAAGTATGGAGAGACTATTGCTGTATTTTACAATTCAGACCCGCTTTTACCTTTTTAGTGAAACTATTACTTCACTGACACTTAAGAGCTCCTGGATTTGATCTGTTAATATTCTGAACAATTAAAGGTATTCTAAATATAAGTAAAATACAGTACACTGGGTGTATCAGTTAAAAAAAAATTGGGTGTTGCCTCATAATTCTAGTGCAAATTATCATTTAATACTTATGATCGTATTGGTACTCGTAGAGTGGAAAAAGTATCTCAGGGTGAATTTTTCACTGGGCAAGAGTTGTTGCTGGCATAAGTATCTTAACTCTTTAAGGGAAAAATTCTGCCCTTGGGATCACACACACAATTGTGACTACAGTTGGAGTTATACATACACTTCTTAGAAAAGAATATGGACCTAATATGTAGTTGGGGTTTTGCAATTAATCTTTTACTTATGTTCTGTTAACTTTCATATTTGTTTTTCTTACTAAGCATAACTACATCATGTAGTTTTAAAAGCTTACACAGCAGCCCAGCTGTAGTACAGCAGTAATAATACTGTTTTGTTTAAAACTTGATGTCTTAACTCCAGGCTCTATGCTAACTGTACTTACGCCCCACATGACTATTTCAGAGATTTAAACCATGGAAAAGTGCTTTAGTTTGGGAGTTCTGAATCTCTTTCCTGTTGCTGACTTAATAAAAAGGCTTTTAGACCATTTCCCCTCTCATTTGTGATTGGGCAGCCACTTCCCCTTACATGCACAATAACATAACATTATAGTGGTAATTATAGCAATTGTTCACATGGAAAAGAAATATTAGGAAAGTATTTATTATCATTTTAGCTGTCTTCAGTGAAATACAACACTTTGAAACATGGAGATGCAGCACCATGTAACCAGCCAGTTTTCTGCAGACTACCAATGGTCCATTGTTGGGGAGATATATATTTATCTAGTATAAGTGACCCTGTCAGTTATTTCATCTGCTGTTGCCATCTGAGGCCTTGATCCTGATTGTCAAAGCTGCTAATGTGTGAGCATTTAGCTGTATCAGCAACTGTCTCTCCTTTCATAACCTACCAAGATAGCTGCACTTCTTTAGGAAACACAGCACAAGGAACCCAGGACAAACCTCATGAGAGCTTGAGAGGAGGAATGGATCTTTCGTTAAGAGGGTGGGAGCATAGGATGGCTGTGGAAGGAATTGCCAGAGCAGAAGAAATTGATGCAGAATCTGACCACGAGTAGGGTTGCCAGGTGTCCAGTTTTTAACCGGGACATCCTTTTGAAAAGGGACCCTGGCGGTTCTGGTCAGCACTGTCGACTGGGCTGTTAAAAGTCCAGTTGGTGTGTGGCTGACAGGTTCCCTGTCCCAGCTCACCGCAGCTCCCAGAAAGTAGCTGGCATGTCCCTTTGTCTCCTAGGTAGAGGGCTGGCCCTGGGGGCTCCATGTGCTGTCCCTGCCACAAGTGCTGGTTCTGCAGTTCCCATTAGCTAGGAACCGCAGCCAACAGGAGCTCTGGAGATGGCGCCTGCGGACAGGGGCAGCATGTAGAGCCCCTTGGCTGAACCTATGCCTGAGAGCTGGAGGGATATGTTGCTGCTTCCTGGGAGCTGCCTTAGGTAAGCGCCGCTCGGAGCCTGCACCTCACATCCCCTCCCAAACCCCCTGCTTCAGCCCTGAGCCCTCTCCCACACTCTGAACCCTTCAACCCCAGCTCAGAGCCCCCTTGCGCACCCCAGCTCCACCACAGAGCCTGCCCCCCTAGCTGGAGCCCTTACCCCCTCCTGCACCCCAAGCCCCTCCCTAGACTGGTGAAAATGAGCGAGTGAGTGAGGGTGGGGGGGAGGGAGGGAGGGAAGAATGGAGTGCATGAGGGCAGGGCCTTAGAGAAGGAGCTGAGCTCAAGGCAAAAGAGTTTGGTTTTCTGTGACTAGAAAGTTGGCAGCTGTACCACAGAGCATGTTGAAAGTCCTCCTTTGTATTGATAAAGCTTTCCCGCCATAATGGGGAGGACTTAAATGAACAAAATGTAAAAACAAAAATCCTTTTCCAAGTGCAGTAGAACCTTCTGCAGTTCAGGAAAGGAGAAGAGTTGGATGCTCCATGAAGTGCAGTTCTCTCTCCCAGTTGAAATGGGAAACATTTAGATACTACAGTAATGGGTGCTGTCAAAAGGCCTTGGGGGGGAAAAAGTTTCAAAGGATTATCAGCATGGGGTAAAAAATAAAGATCAGGATAGAAGTAGTGCATGCACATCCTCAGCTAAACTTAAAATAACTTTGCAGAAAGATAAGATGTACAATTAAGCACTTTCAGACACTTCTTGAAACTAAGCATATTAATTAGTGTCCAACAGTTTTACAGGCTTCACAGTATTCTGACATTACCTTTGTAGTGAAGTGCTGTGACTCACAAAATAAATGAGACTGTGAGTAAAGAGAAATGTGGCTGACAGTGGCATGGTCCTGTTGAGTGCCACTACACAACCTTTAGGTTTATAGAAGTTTGTTTTCATACTCCATCTTCATACCACCTGATAGGATAAGTCTTTGCTTTTCATCCAGTATATCTAATAGTGTAATTACATAAGCTCATGCCATCTTTTTTCTTAATTTATCTTCTGGTTTTCTGACACTTAAATAGATGTATGCATATGAATTTGAAAACGTGCACCAACCATGATTATAGAAATGCCCAAGATTTTTATTTCCTCCTTTACTTGGGTGTTGGTTCTTGCTATTATACCTCTCTTCTGTTACTCAAATTTGTAGGATTTTTCTTGTTTTCTCAGTTCTTTATATTATCTGATCCAGTGATTTGTAAATATTCACATTCTTTGTCTTTGGTTTTTATTATGACCCATTACAACTGGAGTAAATTTCACTTAATATTACATTAGCTGGCATAGAATCTGTTCTGTAGTGCAGTGTCCCAAATTATATGAAGAATTTATCACACATAGTATTCAATACTTACATTAAGGACACAAGGAAAATAGTTTATATATAAAAATATATAATTTAAGAATGTCAGTATTGTTCCTGGTGGATCAAATACTGTCTATTACATTGTGCTCCCAAGTATTTCAGAGGTGAAAATGTTATGCTAAGTAACCAAGACACCAGTTTTCACAGAACATGCACAGATTAACCAAAAAGTGTGTAAGTACAGAAAGCTAGAATTAAGCCATTAAAAGGTAAATAGATGTATTCAAATGCAAAAAGTTTGCTGCTGTAATTAAAATGTCAGTGTGTTTTCTGGGTCTTTATAAAACATAATCTTAGCATTCCGCTTTACTGAAATTTGGCATATTAAGTCTTCACACACGAGTGCATTTTATGAATATCTGAATAAAATTGTTAGCAAGATGCTTAAACGTACTTATATTTTTACCACATTGGATTGCTTTCAGATTAAGAAATTAAGTGATTGGATTAATAAAAACAGTAATTTGGCAAAGAAATTATATTACATTGAGGTCTAATAAACTACAGCTCAAATGTAAACGACAAGTGGCTTTTAATTAGATGTTTTACATGGGTTTATTATTGCATTCCTTGACAAGTGTTTACAGCACTCTGTTTTGCTATGTCAAATACATAGGCACTTGTATTCATATGCTCTACATATTATGGAAACAAAATACTACCATCTTATCTAATTAGTATTTACCCAGTTGGAGAATGTTTATCTTAAAATAAGAACAAACTTCCACAGAATGTTTTCTTTCTAAAAGCAATTAAATTAATAAGAATCTCCCACCTAAAAAAACCTCAACCTATTTAGAAACCACTAAGGTCCTAACATGAATTGACAAGGAAAGAAATTCAAAGTTAGAACTGCCAGCCTTTACTCTTTCTTTGTGCTTTTGTATGTTTAAATAAAAATGCATCTAAGTTTTATAAGCTACCTGTCACAACTTTGAATTTCCTGCCTATCATCAGATTGTTTGTCTTAGCATTTTAAACTGTTGTGTTCATTTATAAATGTTTATGCATGTGTGTGTGTATGTATGTGTGTATATATATATATGTAGTATGTGTATATATATGTAATATTAATGTTTCTGAAGATGTTGCGTGGACTATTTCCTTTCATTAGCATTCTAGATAGATGGGTTGCTTATGAAGCTTTTAAAAATATCAATAATTAAAGCCACAAACTGGAAAACCAAGCTCAAGCTAAAGCTCAGTCAAATAAAACTTTAGAGGCCAAAAGCTGCCCTGGCTTTTGTTCTTCAAATTATCAAAAATATCCTCTATATTTCCATAGAAAGTCAAAGTTAAGTTTTAGTATCTATATTTGAACTTCAATCATAAAATGTGTTGTCTCTGTGTCCTGTTGATTTAGAAGGTGGGTGGTATGTTTCTTTCATCTGTAGAAATAAAATGGGACACTACTGTATTTATCAACACATAACAGAAATAAAAAAATCTTGTTCTTTTTCTGAATTGTATTGAATGTATAGGCTCTGATCATGCAGTCACTTATGCATGTACTTTAAGCATATGAATAGCCTCATTGACTTCAGTGGGGCTACTTGTGTGTTTAAACTTAAGAATGCATGTGTACAGAATCAGGGCCTAAGTGTACATCAGCTGGTCAACATGCTTATTAGTACCTGTATACAGAAGATGCTGTGTAAAGGTGATTGTCTTCCCTCAGTGTGAAGTCAGATGGTGCTTACAAAAAGACAAAGAAAACACTGAATTTTTAAATGCTGAAATGAAAATAGTACTTAATCATACATGTGACTTTTGCCCATAATGTTTATATTTTGGTAGTAAAATCAGTTTAATAAAGTGTAAAGGATTTTTTTCAGTTGGGCAAGAAAGAACCAAAATACTATGTATTTTTATTTTTGCACAAAGCATGATCTTTCTCCTTTTCCCTTTTTATAAACAAAAGCATAACTTATTTCATTTTATTTTAAATGTCTAACCCTATGATTATTGATGCAGCATCCCATAACTAATGCTGACCCAATTTCCCAAAAAGATGTTCATTGTGCATTTAAAAGGTTGACAAGGTTTTTGTGGTTTAAATGTTGTTACATATTTTACAGCATTAGGATCTATGGAATATTTTGACAACTGCAACAGTTCAATGAAGTTGGTAATTTCTTTTTTTAATTATTTTTCATTGAACAGATTTGGCATTAAATTTTTAAGGCTTGTATTCTGGTATATTATACAAGACATTTTGATGAAATGTATTGTGAATTTTTTTTAGCATACCTGTTAGATATTATCTAGCTACAGATTATTGGCTATAAAAGTAAGATTATTTATTAGCTTTTATTTTATAAGTGTAAGGGACCATTGGCACATCATTTTGTCACAGCAGCGTGGTATTCTTTTCAGCTAGCGATCATACATGTGTGACTGCACATCCTCTTGTAGATGAGTTGATGCGTAGGGCTTCACGGGTTATATGCAACACCTTAATCCACTTGTAGAGTG
Organism: Chelonoidis abingdonii; assembly: GCF_003597395.2. Classification (NCBI taxonomy): domain Eukaryota; kingdom Metazoa; phylum Chordata; order Testudines; family Testudinidae; genus Chelonoidis; species Chelonoidis abingdonii. The sequence goes on along the minus strand of NC_133778.1, from coordinate 27,706,981 downwards.
GGAAATGAAACTGGCTTTATGCTTTTCATTAAGTAAGATGCTGGTATATGCAAAGCTTCCGTTTTTTTGTTTTTCCTATACTAAACATAGTGTGAGTAATGTTTCTTGATTTGTTTGAGGCAATACGCTATCCAAAAAGATTTATCTAAATAGAATGTCTTCAATACTGAAGTGGTTTATAAAACACACCTCTGATGTATTGTCTATATGATACCAATTGATATGATTTCAGATTTTTAATCCAGTGTTTATAAAAAACTTTCTCTTAAATTAAAATGAAGCTGCTTGGCTGTTTCAAAACAAAGTAAAATGCATGAGCTTTTTTGTGGGGAGGGCCCCCCTAAGAATATATAGCAGGTCAGTTAACAGAAATTGAGATAAGGGCCAATACATCTTTCACTGGCATTTACCAAATTTAAGAAAACATCCTTAAAAAAAATTGCCAAAGAACTAATTTTAACAAAAACAGAGCAATAAGATTTGATGTTTTTTCTTACGTTGCTAGCAAAATGTTGATGTAGTTTAGTGTTTTGTCACTTGAGGCTTTAAGATTTTAAAATGGTAGCTTTTGAATAATACCATATTTTGCTAACCCAAATAATTGGTTTCTTTATATAGGAAGGCTACGTACCTTAAATCTTAAATTAAGTGCAGTTATTTTTATAGTAAAGGTAACACTTTATTTTAAGTCTTCCATCTGAATTAAATTTTTAGCATGAACATTAACCATCGGAAACACTTGATAGCCTGGAGTCTGAATTTTTCTGTGCTCAGCTCTAATATAAATTAAGACAAGATTTTTAACCTCTTATACTTGTAATCCAGTGTTATGTTCATTGTAGGAACATTGATTACATTGAATTTGTATGTGTGTCACGTATATTACTACATACTATTCTTTGTCAATATGTTGTGTTGAATAGAAAGCACTTAAAATAAAGCATACCTTTCTTTCTGCTTAAATCCATCCCCTATATACAAGGTATTGGATAAAAACATTGTGTAGCATTCTTTGTATAAATGTTATCTGAGCTATTTACTTTCCTAACTTTTTAATTGTTTTTCTTGTAATTATATTAATATACAAAATGATTGTAGTAATTTATATATAAGTAGCTTTATATATTTACATCTTTATTAGTTATATACAAGTAAAAAAACTAATTAAATTAAGTGAACTTCTAACTATAGTTTTTTATATGTTAACAAGTCTTATATTTTTTTTCTTCCTTTCAGCAAGGAGCAAATAATGCAGAAAAATTTGACTATGTAAGTGAATATTAAAAAATTCTGGTGCTGTTTATCATATTTAGATTTGATGATACAAGGGCTCACATTATCCTCACGGAATTTTTGCCTTCAAATTGCAGGTGACACTTGAGTAGTTTAAACAGCTACCTGATTTGTAGGTGCAGTTTGGTATTTAGATATCCTAATGACTTTCACTGTATGCCCCAAAATAGTCTCAGTTAAGGCTAGGTTGAAAATTTGGTCTGAGTTATGATGTTATCAGATCTGAAGATTTTTGGGATGCTTATTTTTTATAGATGATGCAGTTTATGAATAATATGGCTGGTAACGAATATGTTGGATTCAGTAATGCCACGTGAGTATTTTTTGTTTTTGTTTGATGTTTGGTGGTAAAATATCTAGGGTGAAAGCCTGGCCCCCTTTAAGTCAGTGGTAAAGCTTTAGTTGACTTCAGTGGAGACAGGATTTCACCCTTTATATTTAAGGTCTTACTTCAGTCCTTATGATTTACATTTTTTTATTTAAATATATGTTCGTTTTTGTGGTACTTAATGTAGGACACTCTCTTTGACAATAGTTTTGATTAAATATTATGTACAAGAGTGGTTCCCTTTTAGGTTTTGAGAGGCTTCTCCCTTTGAGTGCTGTTTAAGTGAGAACTACAGCCCTGTGTAAGCCCTGGCATTCATACCAAAAATGAAATTGCCCACTTTAACATTAGTTGTATCAAAGGGATTATAAATCATTCTTTTACACCGTTATTACTTGGGTTTTTTTTTAATTTATATAATCTTTTTAAGATTGGGGAAACTCCCCTTATGGAACTCTTAGAATATAGGGTTCCTGCAGGAAAACTAGGCTTTTCTGTTACAACTGCAAGATTTGCATCATTCCAAGGGCAGCGTGAGGCAACACTCCTATGAAAACAATAAATGTGCTCCACAGTGTTGGGGAATTTTGGATGCTGATTGGTTTGGGTGGGGGAGAGGTGATTGTAATTTGCCTGAGCATAGTTGATACAGGAAAGCTTAATGTGGGAGCTGATAACTTTCATTAAGACTTCTTTAACTATGAACATAAATTTAATGTGAGATGGTCTGCATGTTCACCCAGACCCTCCCTGTCCCTGCACCCTGTTCAGACACTCAAACCACCACTTCAGTGATATGCACTCCTAGGCAGCTAACTACCTGTTGATTTGAGCCTCAACCTGATTCCTTTTTTTAACTGCCAATCCTCTTGATTGGACTTGCATATATCACAAGGAGGTATATATTAATTATATTTCACTCTCATATGTCCTTCCTTTTCATTACTGCCTTGCCTCTTTCAGTGTTACTTTTAGGAAAAGGGTCTTGTGCTTTTGTTTCAAAAATTACTGGCCTACCTATAAATCCGTTTACATATACTATGTATATTTTATTGATAACCGGTAAAAGTAGATATTATTCAACTGTTAAAGTTCAGTTCTGCACCTTATTGTGTTAGATTTTGCACTGATAAAAGCATAATTATTTACTCTACTCTTCTACCTGAGAGAGAGTGTTGATGAATTAGAGTAAACTTTAATCAGGACTTAAAATCCATTCACACTTTACTGTCAATTTCTGCAGAACTTAATCTTGTATTTTAAAAAAATGACATTTAAAATTCTATGGTTGCCAGGGTAACCTCCGTGTGTAAACCAAGTATAAATTAATGCATCTTTCCAAGTCTGCAGAAAGAAGGTGCCTATGTTGTTGCTCTGAGTTTTGCTAAACAGTAGTAGAATGAAACCAACACTGGTCATTTTTACTGTGGATAATTAAGGCTATGTTTTAGTCACGGGTATTTTTAGTAAAAGCCATAGATGAGTCAGATAGTAAACAAAAATTCTCCCCCCGTAACCTGTCCAGGACTTTCATTATATACCCTGTAACTAAAATTTGTATTGGGAGGGGAGGGGGGAAGCGAGTGCTCGGGAGGGTGACAGGCTGGGGTTGCTGTGGGTGCTGAGTGTGTGTGTGGGGACTGCAACCCCCACTGGTGCTGGTGCAGGGTCGGGCAACGGTGCGCAGCCTGGGACCCCTGCTGGTGCTGGGGATGGGGATTGGTGGGACTCACAGGCTCCCTACCTGGCTCCGTGTTGGCCGCCCCTCCCCCTAGAAGCTGCAGGGAAAGGTGGCTCCACGCACTGCTCCTGCCACAAGCACCAAATATGCAGGGGCAGTTCCTATTGGCCAGGAACCACAGCCAATGGGAGCTGTGGGGGAGGTGCCTGTGGGCAGCACATGGAGCCCCCCTGGCCCCTCCACCTAGGAGCTGCAGGGACATGCCAGTGGGAGCCGAGGACCTTCCCAGGTAAGTGCCCCCCACCCACTCCCCAACCTTCTGCCCTAGCCCTGAGCCACTTCCCGCACCCAAACTACTGTTGTTGGCCCATGGACTTCCTGACTTGGGCAGTCCCTGAGCCAGCATCGACCGCTGCAGAAGTCATAGAATCCATGACTTCCGTGACACACGCAGCCTTTTTGATGATTAAAACCCTGTGGGCAATAGAGAAACAGTCAAGAATCGTGTCAGTTTCCTGCTGATGGGGTAAGTTATGAGCAGCACAGGAGGCAGGCTCTGGAATTATTCATGCAGATTGAGGATGCAAAGAATGATAATTGAGGAAGAGTAGAGTTGTGAAGGTCTCTCTGCCTTCTCCCTCACAGCTGTCAGGAAGCTCTAAAGGGGAAGGGAAGAGAAAAGACAAGACAAATGTGCTTCTTGTTTTAGAATCATAGAATATCAGGTTTGGAAGGGACCTCAGGAGGTCATCTAGTCCATCCTCCTGCTCAAAGCAGGACCAGTTCCGAACTAATCATCCCAGCCAGAGCTTTGTCAAGCTTGACCTTAAAAACCTCTAAGGAAGGAGATTCCACCACCTCCCTAGGTAACCCATTCCAGTGCTTCATCACTCTCTGAGTGAAAAAGTTTTTCCTAATATCCAACCTAAACCTCCCCCACTGCAACTTGAGACCATTACTCCTTGTTCTGTCATCAGGTACCACTGAGAACAGTCTAGATCCATCCTCTTTGGAATCCGCTTTCAGGTAGTTGAAAGCAGTTCTCAAATCCCGCTCCTCTTCTGCAGACTAAATAAGCCAGTTCCTCAGCCTCTCCTATAAATGCATGTGCTCCAAGCCCCCTAATCATTTTTGCTGCCCTCTGCTGGACTCTTTCCAATTTTTCACGTCCTTCTTGTAGTGTAGGGCCAAAAACTGGAACACAGACTCCAGATGAGGCTTCACCGATGTCAATTAGAGGGGAATGATCGCGTCCCTCAATCTGCTGGCAATGCCCTACTTATACAGTCCCAAAATGCCATTAGCCTTCTTGGCAACAAGGGCACACTGTTGACTCAGATCCAGTTCTCATCCACTGTAACCCTAGGTCCTTTTCTGGCAGAACTGCTTCTAGCCATTCCGTCCCTAGTCTGTAACAGAATGGGATTCTTCGTCCTAAATGCCAGGACTCTGCACTTGTCCTTGTTGAATCCTATCAGGTTTCTTTTGGCCCAGTCCTCTAATTTGTCTGGGCGCCTCTTGTATCCTATCCCTACCGTCTCTAGCGTTATCTACCACTCCTCCAAGTTTAGTGTTATGCATGAACTTGCTGAGGGTGCAATTCCAACACCATCCCCAGATCAATTATGAATGAAATTGAAACAATAATAGGCCAGGACCGACCCTTTAGGGGCACTCCACTTGAAACTGGCTGCCAACTAGACATGGAGCCGTTGATCACTACCCGTTGAGCCCGACGATCTAGCCAGCTTTCTATCCACCTTATAGTCCAGTCATTCAGCCCATGGGTTTTCATTGGTTTTCGGGTTATGGCACGTCAAGCTTACTGAATGCCCTTTAGTAAAGAGATCTATGTGACAGATGATTCCTCCAAGCATGGTGCAGCATTCTATTAAAATGGTTCACTTCTCCTTCAAGTGATTGTCCAGATGCACATTGCATAACAGCATGCTTGTGCCTCATGCGCTAGAGTTCATATCTAAGAGACAGCAGTGTCTTTATGATATACAGGCCACCTGGAGCTCATCTTCCTCAGTGAAGACATAAAAGGGCGGAGTGCACCAGCTGCCAGCTGTTCTTCTCACCTGTCTCCAGGCATTGAGACACAAAGTTTGCTGTCCATACTTGTGTAATCTAGCCTCTGCCTTTGTTGTCATGATTAGTTATTTTGGTTGGATGATTAATTTGCCCACAGGCAAATCATAAATACTAAACAAAAGTAACAACAAAACTTTCCCAGGATGGCATCCTTTAGGTCCCACGGGTTAAGTACTGCCCTTCCTGTGAGGGAACCATGTTTGCCAGTGACAGACATGTAAGATGTCTCTACTGTCTTGGGGAATTGCATGTCCCTGGAAAATGTGTTGTATGTGAATTGTTTACATCCCAGTCCTGCAAGAAGAGAGAGGGCAGACTGGAGATCTTTCTGCTTAATAAATCTGTGAGTCTAGAGTTAGACCCGGATCGATTCCCCTGCCTTTTACCCCATATCACACTCTGCTCTGCTGTGAAATTGCTTTCTTCTGGGTTGTGGACTGCAGCAATGTGTATATTGGCCAAGCCAGAAGAAGTCACCATACTGAGTTCCAGACTCCCCCAGCTCCATCCCCAGCACTGCTGCTGTTCTGCCTGGATTTGAATGGGTTTAATGAACAGTGGATCTGTTGCTGCATTCTTTAATTCATTAGGAATTTTACCATTGGCTTCAGTGGGGGCCAGTTTGGAGCAGTAGGACAGAGGACAAGGGTAACAGTGTTGAGATGGTGTGGTTATATAGACTAGCTAGTCCACAACTTGGTGAGGTCCAGTATTCCTATACCTTTTTTTAATGCTTGACTTTTAACAAATACAAAATTGTTCTTTTCAATGCTCTCTGCCTATTTCTTTTTTGTTGACATCTGCCTTTGCCCATAATTAAAAAAAAAAAAAAAAAAAGGACAAAAACTCTTACCATTGTGTTTCTCTACAATCCAAGTATTTGAAAACTTTTTTTCTTTTCAGGTTCCAGTCTGAAAGGGAGAGTGGAGATCGAAATTTTGCAATTGGCTACTATCTGAAAGAAAAGAAGGTTTATCCATCTTTTGTTTGTTGGTTTTGCAAGACTTTTACTGCTCATAATGTTGACTTCTGAATTTTTGGCATTTTATTTTATAATCTGAGTTTTATTTACATGGTTTAGAATACTGTGTCTGTTTTGTACAATAGTTTGCAAGTATGTTTCATACGCTTTGGAGAGAATGTAGACATGTATTTAGGTAATGTAATCTTACAGAACAGCCCAAATCTCATTTCTGCATATTAGAGTATTGATTCTAAAGTCATGTCCTGTAACTTTTTTTTTAAAGATTCAGTACAAGTGACTCTTAAAAACCTAATGCAATTTTTTTAAGGTGTTTCCATATATAGTTAGTCTGTACTTCAAGTCGTACATAAAGGTGTGTTAGCTTAATACTCTCTAGCTACTATCTAACTGTTGCATTTTTTAAACAGAATGCCATTTAATTTTCCTAACCATTAAAGTTTTCTCTTTAAATGTTTGTGTAAGTGTTAGCTAGATTTTAAAATTAAAACTAATGTTTTGAACACTAGCAGGAATTTCTGTGATTTTTTTTTTTTTTAAAATCTCTTTAGTTTAAAATTGATTTACTGTCTTGATATCAACATGTTTAAAAGATTACTTTTACTTCTTTCCCCAGTGTTTTCCAGAAGGCACAGACATGGTTGCTATATTAGACTTCTACTTTCAGGTGATTGACTTTTATTTAATCTTGAATACTTATAATGGAACTGAAATAAAGTTTTGAAAGTATAAGCAGCATAAACTCTCTTAATCATAGATATAAAGGAGCCCATTAATACCTCCATTATTTTGAATGAACAAAGAATGTTTGATGTATTAAACTCGTAAACTAAACTAAAGCTGATTTACGAATCTCCATCGGTTGTGTGAATTACCAAGTTTCTGCTGTGAGAGAATATGTGGATGGCTGCCTTATTCATAATTGGCTTTGGCAGAATACTTTGGCTTCTCTGTGCTCGTTACACAGAGGAAGGCATTAAACTTTATAGTATAACAAACTAGAATAATGTGCATACAAATTTTTAATTTCAGGTTTTAGGGTAGTATTCAAAATGAGGCAACACTTTGCACCACTTCTCTCTTGTTTAATCAAATTAATTCTTATGAGCCAAACATAGAAACTACGCTATGTAAATGGTCAAATAGCCCATGTTTTGCTTTGCTTTTACCTAAAATAATTGCACTTGTCATGACACACAAACTTGGCAAGCAGGGTTTTTTCTCTGATAATCCACTGACCATTCACGTCTTGCATGCTGTAAACTGTCCACAGACTGACTAGATTTTGCCTTTCTGTCACTTCGTCCCTGTCAGATTTGAAGCACTAAAGTCAAGAACAGTGTTATGAAAAGGAGCGTGTTTCTGATTCATATGACTCTCTCTTATCTGTTTAATTCGGAGCTGCGTATTTCTAAACATTAGTTTCTCTGAACATTCATGGGTGGGGAAGTGACTCCTGTAGATTCTTGACCTATTGACTATTTCATTTAACTATGATAAGCTGCATCAGCACTGTGAGACCAATTTAGTGTTTGCCTTTATTACCTCAGCTAGACACTGCCAAACTAATATTCAAATCAAAGAATCTTTGTTAGTAAACAGTAAAAGTGAATGCAGAATTATAGTAACATATTCTGGATTGCATTAGCATTTAAGAGCTGTAGTATTTATTAGGTATTTTGATACATTCTAATAATATCACATGCAGGTTTTTTCCTATAGGACCGAAGTCTCATTCAGTGCATAAAATGGACTGGCCTCTGTTGGTGAAGAGCTAATTCCATATTTTGTTTTCTCATTGTTCAGTATGTGGTCCCATACATTGTTTACTGTACTCTATTCAAAATCTGCTCTGAATGTAGAATTTTTGTTTTCCTCATGGGCTTTTCTGTGGTGCTCATCATCGAATCTGTGGGCTTCGGAGACATTAATGAATTTATTTTCACAACATCCCTGTGAGATTAGGAGGTATTACCTCATTTTACAAATGGGGAACTAAGGCACAAAGAAATTAAAGTCAAAAGTATCCACTAGTTTTAGGTGCTCAATTTGAAAAATCAGGTCCTAGGCATCTCAAAGTGTAGTTAGCATTATATAGCAATGTATATATTCAAACACAGCTCCCATTGACATCTGTTGCAGCTGTGAGTGCTCAGTGCTCTGAAAATCAGACCTCATGGTTTTATTTCAGGCCTCCAGAAAATGAGGAACACCTAATTAGTGACCACCTGTGAAAAGTTTGGTGTGATTTTGCCCAGCATCCCATAAGAACTCTGTGTCATACATACAGATAGAATCCAGTTTTCCACATCAGCATTCTTCTGTGTTAGCTGTGTGAGACCATCCTTTGTTTTCTTACAAACTACATGGCTTATTCACTACATTCCCTTCCAGCTTGTGCAACAAATGAGGCTAGGGTCCTGCAGACAACAGCCTCTTTCACCACACAGTCCTGATTCATCCTCAGAGCAGGTCCATTCTGTGCAGTGAATAAATCTGGTACTGTGGAGAAAATAGTAAGCTATCAAGTAATTAAAGACTGTAGTATAATGCATATAAAGAAGGTAAATTAAGTTTACACAAGCAATCTTAATTTTGTCATTTCCTGTCTATTTTGAATGATTGATTTTGAAACCTTGATATTCTAGCATAGTTTTCAGTGTAATTTGCTAGCTTTTTTTTTTTTAAAAAAGCAAACTGAAATAACAAATTCCATCGTGCGACGTAAACCGTGCAGAAATAAATATAAGTAGGGTTGGAACCTTAGATCTACTACTCAGATCTCCTGCCACTTGAGCTAACAGAGTAACATAGTAATACTAGTTTATCATTCTCTGTAGATTAGGTCTAGAGGGGGATATGGGACACTTCTGCCAGTGGGTTTCACAGATACTTGCTGATAGCCGAAGAATGGTGAGACTCAGGAATCTTGGATTCTATGGGCTTTCGTATGCTCTACTGGGCACAGACTCTGCTGACCTGTCCGCTCAGGCTTCACCCCTTCAGCTGGACCCTTCCAACTTGTCCCAGTCCTGTCACTTCTCCTTGTTCAGTTCCTTTTTCCTTGCCTACCCAGTCCCAGTCTCCACTCCTCAGGCTTCTCATCCCAGTCTCTGCCCAGTAAGTCTCAGTCCCCTCCCCGGCCCTCATCTCATCTGATCTGTCCCCTTCTCTGGCCTCCTTTCACATACCACCTCCCTGCCCATATTCCCAACCCCAGTCGTTCCTAATCTCTCCAATTCCTCATCCAATCTCAATGTGTGTTTGTTCACTTTTCACCCTCATCCACAGGCAGTTTCTCAATTTCTTTGTCCACCCTGACCCGGTTCTTTCCTTCCACCCCAACTCCTTGCTGCATGTATCTTCCCTTTCCCCTCCCCTCCTTCCCATCACCCCATTGGTTCTCAGTCTCTTTGCCAAGCCTATCCCAGTCAGCATTCCCCCTGTCACCACCATCTCATCCAATCTGTCATGTCATCATGGGGTCTTCTGCTCTCCTCCTTAGGTCCTTTTTCAGTCTGTTCTCGCCCACCTGAAATACACACACATCTGTTTTTTACCCCTTTTGCATTTGAATCAGGCAGTTTCCTCTTCAGTGCTGCCTGTGTTCAGCAGCTGGGAGCACCGGAGAGACAGGTTTCCTGCTCTCAGCTCAGGTGCCCTGACCCAACATTGCTTGCTGCCCAGAGCTGCAGTTTCAGGGAAAATCGGGTTTAGCTGCCACCTGGAGCTGGAGCATGGTTGACACAGATAGAATTTTCTGGGAATTACACTGCTAAAATTTCCTACTGAACATGTACAATCTGCATTTTTTCAAAGGATTATAATTTGGCCTAATTTGGACAGATTTTCGCAGGGATGGCAAGACACATTCCTGAAAAAAGCCATCCCTGCTGCAAAGTGTGGGGATGCTAGAGCTTTTCAAAGAAAAGTTCACCAGAATTTTTTTTGAATGGGCAAAACAACATTTTCCCCCCAAACTTATCAGAAAACGGCACAACCGTTTGGACTGAGACAAAAAATAATCATTATTCAGTGATACAGATCAACTCATGTAATGCCACTAGTACGCAGACTTTCAATTGTTAACCTTTAGCATACTGTATATATGTAGAGATTATACATACAAATAAGAATTATTATTTTCCCTTCCTTTAGCTATGTTCTATCGAAGTGACCTGTGAATCGGCTAGTGTGATGGCAGCAACTCTGGCTAATGGTGGCTTTTGCCCAATTACTGGTGAAAGAGTACTGAGCCCTGAATCAGTCCGGAATACCTTGAGTCTAATGCATTCCTGTGGCATGTATGACTTCTCAGGACAGTTTGCCTTTCATGTGAGTAACTGTTGAATGCTGATTTGTATCTGGCAAGTGAAACTAATCTAGACTGGCTTTTAAACAAACATTCCAGGATTGATCTTTTTATACTTCTGATTAATTCACATAACATCTTAAGTTCAACATTGTTTGAAAATCTGGTACCTAGAGCATTTTGAAATTAATCACTTCAAGGTATTTCAGACAAGTACTGTTTTCTAGCACTGTAAACTCGGGCTTCATTTTCATCCTAAAACATAAGTTGGGCTTCAGAGATAACTCCATCCTTTACAAGAGCAATATCTACATTGCTTATTCAATTTAGTTATAATTCAAACAAATGTTATAACTGGTGAAATCCTAAATTAGATGGTAAAACATTGCGTGTGCGCAGGCACGCCCAAATCATGTTAAGCTGTCGGGTTAAACAAAAGGGATCTTTGCACTAAAACAATTTTGTGGCACTGTTGTTGCAGATTATCAATGACTTGTTGGATATCTATGTGTATGTTTCACTTCTCTGCTGAGATTATCAGGCCTGGGGTATAGTTCTTGCTGAGCCACTAATATGCTGTTTGACCTTAGGCGACAACGTAATTGCTACTCTGTCTCTCCGCGTCTATTATCTGTCAAGGATAAGACTGCTTACCCAACTTATAAAATGTTCTGAGAATGATCAGTTAAAGTGCTATATAATGATTTATGTGCTAAATGTTATGAATAACACAACAGACTAGAATGTTAACATGATACACTAAGTCTTTAATTTCCTGTAGGTTGGTCTTCCTGCAAAATCTGGAGTTGCTGGTGGCATTCTTCTGGTTGTTCCTAATGTTATGGGTCTGATGTGCTGGTCACCTCCTTTGGACAAAATGGGCAACAGTGTTAAAGGGATTCACTTCTGTCATGTAAGGAAGGCTTCGTCTAACTTTCAGTAACTTTTCTTTTGCAACCAACATTTACCTAATCAGTTAGAATGCTAAGGCCTAACTGAACTTAAGTTAAATCCTTAAATTTGTTCATGTATGTACTTCCAGTCTGACCTGACCTGCGATTGAAAAGCAGTCTTGTTTACTGACTTGGCTGTAATTCAAATTAGATTTATTATTGGACTACGCCGGGGTAGGCAACCTATGACACGCGTGCCAAAGGTGGCGCGTGAGCTGATTTTCAGTGGCACTCACTGTCTGGATCCTGGCCACCGATCCGGGGGGGCTCTGCATTTTAATTTAATTTTAAATGAAGCTTCTTAAACATTTTAAAAACCTTATTTACTTTACATACAGCAATACTTTAGTTATATATTATAGACTTATAAAAAGATACCTTCTAAAAATGTTAGTGTATTACTATCGCGTGAAATCTTAAATTAGCGTGAATAAATGAAGACTCAGCACACCACTTCTGAAAGGTTGCCAACCCCTGAACTGTGCAAACATTTGGTTTCTTCGTGTTTTCTAATTTTGGAAAAAGTGTTCATGAAAAAATTTAAAGGAATAATGTCTTGTGGACAAGAAGCTGGATATGAGTCGACAGTGTGCCCTTGTTGCCAAGAAGGCTAGCAGCATTTGGGGGCCTTATAAGTAGGGGCATTGCCAGCAGACCGAGGGACATGATCATTCCCCTCTAATTGACATTGGTGAGGCCTCATCTGAAGTAACGGTGTCCAGTTTTGGGCCTCACACCACAAGAAGGATGTGGAAAAATTGGAAAGAGTCCAGCGGAGGGCAACAAAAATGATTAGGGGGCTGGAGACCTGACTTATGAGGAGAGGCTGAGGAAACTGGGATTGTTTAGTCTGCAGAACAGAAGAATGAGGGGAGATTTGATAGCTGCTTTCAACTACCTGAAGGGGGGTTCCAAAGAAGATGGATCTAGAATGTTCTCAGTGGTGGCAGATGACAGAACAAAGAGTAATGGTCTCAAGTTGCAGTGCGGGAGGTTTAGGTTGTATATTAGGAAAAACTTTTTCACTAGGAGGGTGGTGAAGCACTGGAATGGGTTACATAGGGAGGTGGAGGAATCTCATTCCTTAAAGGTTTTTAAGATCAAGCATGACAAAGCCCTGGCTGGGATGATTTAGTTGGGGATTGGTCCTGCTTTGAGCAGGGGATTGGACTAGATGACCTCCTGAGGTCCCTTCCAATCCTGATATTCTGTAACATGAGAATGGCAGTGATTGCTTTGATATATTAAAACACAAGATCTCTTCCAGCTTAGAGGCTTGCCAGAGTCCAAATATTGTTAACACTGGCATCAAACAAGGACTTCAGTCTTTCAAAGGTCAAGTCTGTACCAAAAGACAAAGCTAAGGGTGGCTTATCTGACAGGTGTCTTCTGTACAGAGACATTTTGTACGTATTATTCACAGAAAGATGCTCTAAGAAACTCCACTCCACTCCAATATGATAGAATAACAATAATTTCATTTAATTAGCAATGCTTACTGGGCCCTTTGGCGGCTAATAGTAAAATGGGAATGGTGTTGCTTATATTTTGGCCAATATCATACTTCTGTGTCTGGGGGAAAAAGGTGGGTTGAAAGTCTCCACAGAGACAACTGTCAGACAAGCATCCTTAGCTTTGTCTTTTGCTGCAGACATGACCTTTAAAAAATTGAAGGGCCCTGTTTGGTGCCAGTGTTAAGAATATTTGGACTCTGGCCAGCCTCTTTAAGATGGTAGAGATCTTGTACAATACATCATTTGCAAGTAGTAATGAATGGTGACACATCATTGGCCTTCCAAACGGAGAGAGGAACATGGTAGGGATGCCTTCTGCCTCTTTCTCTTCTCCTTACAACCGATGGCAGTGCAAATTAGGCAGTACTCAATCAAAGACCTCAACAAAGGACACTACAATATTTAGAGTACTTCATTCACTTGACTTTTATACAGGGCCGGCTCTACAGTTTTCGCCACCCCAAGCAGTGCACCAAATTGCTGCCGCAGGCGGTGGGGGCAGTCCGTGCGCCCTTAGGGCGGCAGGTTCCTTTCCACGGCAGCAGCAATTTGGCAGCAGCTTCTGTGTTTAACTGAAGCCGCCCCAGACAGCTAAACATAGAAGCTGCCGCTGAATTGCCCTCACCGTGGAAACGCGCCTGCCGTCCTAAGGGCACACAAACTGCCCCCGCCCTCCGCAGTGGCAATTCGGCGCGCTGCTTGGGGGCAAAACAACAGGGACTGCCGCCTCTTGCAGATTGCCGCCCCAGGCACCAGCTTGGAATGCTGGAGCTGGCCCTGCTCCTATATCAGCTGCATAACAATCTAGTTTGCTCCTCATTCTGGGGAGTGCGCAGGTACATTCTCTATTACTATTTTTCAGTCTAGATATGTTTGCTTTTAAGTCCTATATTAAAAAATAATTTCCAATTAAAATCAAACTGTTTTAAAAAAAACTTATTAATAAAGAACTAATAACTAATGATTTGGCAACCTTCAAATTGCTGCAAAATAAATAGCTATAAATATATCTATATTTTATATATAAATAATTTTTTTCTTCATACTACAACAGCATGGAAAAATTACTTGCCATAATACTTGTGAATGTCTTTCCTTACAGTGATTCTAGTTTAGTTAAGAGCAACTGTTTCACTGAATCTTCCTTGTTCAGCTCCCTATCACAGGCCTTGTGTTACTGTGATATAATCACCTTGCAAATGTTTGTGAAGTATACATTACAAAACCAAATGCTGTAATATCTGTACAGTGAAATATTGGTATAAGTTAGCTTTTTTCCAAAATACCACCAATAAGTCAGTTATTTAAAAAAAATACTATTACAGCCTAATGAAAACATGTATTTATTACCAATGTATGGAAGGACATTTTATGAAGAGAGTAACAAGAGGCTTCTTGTGTAAGTCAGGAACTTTTAGCCAAGTCATATTTGTTGTGAATTAAAAATATTTAAAGTGTGTGCATTATCAACCTCAAGTGAGAAAATAAAAAAACTGTGCAGTATATAAAGGATAATGTAGTTTCTTTTTGACTGTTTTCAGGAACTGGTTTCTTTGTGCAATTTCCATAATTATGATAACTTGAGGCACTTTGCAAAGAAGCTTGATCCTCGCAGAGAAGGTGGTGATCAGCGGGTAAGCTAAATATGTTCTTTTAATGACTGTTTTGTATAGTTATCAACTGGAAAATGTAAGGTTCATCTGTAAACATAAAACTGCTCAATGACATGTATTGCATCAAAACTTAAAGATAAGTTAAGCTTATCAGTCTAGTTTCACCAGAGCACAATTTATTTGTAACAAAGTCTGCCATATCTGTGGTACGGCTTAAACAGTTACAAGATTTTTTTTTGTAAGATTCATAATTGCTAAAGACTTAAGCATTTCTTTTCCCCAGCTAGAGTGGGTGTATGGTATTTTAATATGCAGGATGACTTTCACTATTCTGCTTACTTTTTAATAATAATTTGGCCAACTGGTAGCTTAGTCTTTCTGTTCTGCACTCCTGTGCATGAGATCTAAGGTCAGTATTTTTCACATTGATCTCATGTAAAAACCAGCTTGAGGAGACATACCCACGCTAGCTCTCATCAAGCTAGAGTGCTAAAAGTGAAAGTGTAGCCATGGTGGGTGGGAGGGGCTAGTGCCTGGTGTCTCAAATGGGGTCAAGCTCGTGGCAGCTAGACCCTCCTGCTGCTAATGCTGCCACAGCTGCTGTCCATTTTCAGTGCATTAATTCAATCAGAGCCAGTATGGGGAGGTCTGCTGGAGCTGCTGTTTACATCTCCAGCTCCAAGTCTAGACATACTCATAGAGCCAGTGCACTCAGCACTTGTGTGGCTGGGAAGATAGCTTCATTTTACTTGAGATTATTGCCCCTTATTAAGGAGTACTGTTTTCAGGCCCTGAAGAGTCACTCCATTTCTTTTGTACTAAAGCGTAGTAGAAGGGTTATGGGTGCTTGAGGGTCGGAGGCAAATAGTGAGAGGTTTTCCTTAAGGATTTTATAGGGACATGGAGGTCTCCCAAAGGGAAGATACAGTAGTATGAAAGATGTTTGTTTTTATTTGTCTGTACATTTCTCTTTATAACTGTCTGATATGGAATTATAACTTTATGTATAGCTCCAAAACGGACCATAGCTATTTGTAATAAAATGTGGAGATGGGTGGAAGTTCAGGCTTTTGGCATTGATTGCAAATATCAGTAACACGCAGATTTGCTTTCTTCAAGTACACTAATAAATAATGTATGTTGCTTGAACAACTAGCATTCCTTTGGACCATTGGACTATGAAAGTCTCCAGCAAGAACTTGCTTTGAAAGGCACAGTGTGGAAAAAAGTGTCACCTGAGTCAAACGAGGACATCTCCAGAACCATAGTGTATAGAATGGAAAGTCTGGGAGAGCAAAACTAAAGAAATGGGTTATAGTTTCATAAAGTTCTTCATTTTAAAAGCCCTCAAGCATCTCTAGATTAAACAACTTCAGTTGTTTTGTTTCCTTGATATTTTTGGTTCATATATAAACTTTTTTTCTTTTAATATTGTGTAAATACTGTATATGCTATACCAAAAATAGAATATTGACATTTTTAAAAAAAATCTGTCAACCAGATTTCATGGTTCCTTAAAGTAAATTTACTTTAAACAGAAAAATCTAAATGTTTTAAAGGATAACTCTTTGCTATATTTGAGAATTCATACATTAATTAAAGGCGGACTTTATGGAGCTGTGAGAAGATTTTATAATGAGTCCTCTTACTAGATCTGGAACATAGAGAAATGCAAGTAGTATTTCTAGAACATAAAGTAAAACAGTACACCAAAATAAAGTAAGATGACAAATCCCCAAATAGGTATACTTGAAAGAGAAACAGTTTGAGAGCCTTGACATTATTAGCACCTGTATCTTTTGTTTTACACGCACTTACAAAAGGTATTGAGCATAAATAGATCCTTTTGATACACCATGTTAGCAAATACAAGCAAAGTAAATTACCGAATCGTATTCTTTTTATAATCAAATCATTTTAAATTAAGCATGTTAATATTCAATTAATAGATGTTTAAGTAGCTTTGTAGCTTGCAAAGCTTCTCTAATTGCATAGTTAGCTAAGTTAGGAAGAGAAGGATTTCTTACTGAAGTATTTTGAGTGGTCCGTAGGAGCTGTCCTGCTGGCTATGACTCAGTCTGCCATACTAATAATGCTACACTCCACTTTTTATTTTAAAGAATATAAGTAATCTTAGTTTTAGAGGGATAGTGTGAAGAGAAAATGTATTCAAAGTAAAAAAGAAAAATTGGTAATGATTATTAAAACTGTTTAAAAAGTCTTACTGAATGCAAATGAAAGTACTTCAGTTGTTCTAGCCATATTGGTCCCAGGATATGAGACACACAAAGCGGTGAAGTAATATCTTTTATTGGACCAACATCTATTGGTAGAAAACGCAGACTTTTGAGCTGCATAGAGCTTTTTCTTTTGCCAGTCCTGCAGAGAGCTCTGTGACATTTGAAAGCTTGTTCTTTCCAACAGATGTTGGTTCAATAAAAGATAATACATCACCTACCTTGTCTTGCTCTGAATTAATTTTACCAGTTATCTTTTATCTCTATTATATATGTACTCACACACATGCACATAATGTAATTTTCTAAGTTAATAGAAAAAGTTTCCCTCCTCTCTTTTTGTTTTTGTTTATCTACTTTGAACCTTTGTTTAGTCCTTCCCTAGTAACAACATTTCTGTCTTTTTACAGCAAATTATAAGCACGTTAGTCTCAAATAATGCACTGTTCATACAGTGGAACAGTATGATCTGGTATGAAACAGTCAGCATAAATCTTAGAAGTAGGTTCTGTCAAACAATTAAAATTAATCATGAGATTATTAAAAAAAATCATGATTAGTTTTAATCACACTATTAATAGAATCCGATTTATTCAAATATTTTTGGATGTTTTCTACTTTTTCAAATATATTTCAATTATAACACAATACGAAGTGTACAGTGCTTGCTTTATATTTTATTACAAATTTTTACGTGGTAAAAAAGATAAAAGAAATAGTATTTTTCAATTCCCCTCATACAAGTACTGCAGTGCAATTTCTTTATCATGAAAGTGCAACTTACAAATGTAGAATTATGTTTGTTACATAAGTACACTCTAAAACAAAGCAATATAAAACTTTAGAGCCTGTAAGTCCACTCAGTCCTACTTTTCATTCAGCCAATCGCTAAAACAAGTAAATTTTATTTTTACAGGAGATAATGTTGCCTGCTTCATATTTACATTGTCACTTCAAAGTGAGAACAGGTATTTGCATGGCATTGTTGTAGCAAGCATTGCAAGGTACTTATGTGCCAGGTATGCTGAACATTTGTATGTCTCTTCATGCTTCATCAGCATGGAAGCATGTCTTCTGGAATGGTGGCCGAAGCGTGAAGGGGTATAAGAGTGTTTAGCATAATTGAAATCAATATATTTGAAAATATAGAAAAACATCCACAAATATTTATAATAAATTTAAGTGGGTGTCGCAATAATTTTTTTGAGTTAATTTGTTTTGAGTTAATCGCTTGAGTTAACTTCAATTAATTGACAGCCCAATTTAGAAGTAGTTCCGACTACATAGGTAATATTATACAGGGAAGCTAGTATTTTCTGAATTTTAGAGGCCAAATGCATAGCCATTATTGATGCTGATTTTTTGGTAAAATTCTTCACTCCTTATATAGTTGACCCTGTTGCCTTTGTCTGTAGCTGATTGTGCTTTGTTCCACGGCCCCTTCCACTTAACCACCATACAAAGGCCTAATTTATTGTTAATTCCAAAGGTCTGCCCAAATAACTTCTGATCAGATCTCTTTTTAAGAGCTATTGGTATAGTATTTGCATAAAGGTCTCAAACTACATATGTAATTTTCTCTTGGACAGAAAAGTATGTAAATATATACACAAGGCTATGTCTGTATTAAACACCACTCAGCGACATGTAGAGCAAGTACCCATGTAGGCCCCCTAGCATGAGTACAAAGATAGTAGTGTAGCTGGTGAGTCGTAGCTTAGACTAGTAGAGGAAAGATGGGGTGAAGGGTATGGGTATGTATGCGAATACGTACTCTACTTGCCCAATCTGTGCCTCCCTGTCTACACTGATATTTTTAGCAGTGTAGGGTCCTGTTGCCTCCTTGATGCCAAAGCCTTTCCCCTCTGTAAGAAAAGACTCCCTCATTGGGGCAGACTGTGGCAGGGAGGAAGCTTGGGCAGTTCCCGGTGTAGAGCTTGTCCACAACATATGGAAAGGCTCTGCCAGCACCAGCTGCTGGAGCTTTCTTCTGCAACAAAAATACTTTAGCAGTGGGGAACAGCTGAGCCTTTCCCAGTTTTCCCCTTGCCAGAGCATTTTCCTCTCCATAGTGAAAGGCTCTGGCAGTGGGGAACTTCTGAAGCCTTTTCTGTCCCACTTCTGCCAAAGCTTGTCACTGAGATGTGTAGCTATACACCACAGTGTGGGCATAGCCTACTTTTTACTGTGGCATGTAGCTACATATGCTCTATACACTGCTGGAAGTGGTGTGTCGTGTAGACATAGCCTGAATCATTAAAAGGAAGGGATAGACTGCAAAACAACTTGGGAACTTATAAAACAGGAAAATGCATAAAGCACGATGTGCAGTGAATGGTGATGAGGAACCCCATCTTGACCATACCAGTTAAGGATTGATTATAGCTAACAAGTACATGTCTCACAAAAATGTAGAAGTGCTATTTAAGATGGTATATAAACAAGTACTGTTGCAAGTGAATCCAAGTGATCTTGTAGCAATACATTATATTTTGTATAGTTATTGGGGATATTCGCATTTGAAGCATACGATCATAGAGTTGTTTAGGCAAACCTTTTCACAAAATTAACATACAACGGACTTTTGAGATCCTAGTAAAATAATGCAGCAGGTACTGTTAATTGTACTTCAGAACAATGGCATAAATTACTGAATGAAAACCCAGCATATAGTTTTATCTCAGTTGTTTTGCTTACATTTTTTCAGGGTTATAGTGAAGTAAGAGCAAGGGAAGGTTAGTGAAGGTCTTTAAATGTCCTTGAAATCAACAGTTCTACATGAATAAGAAAGCTAAGGTAAAACAGTAGTCATTGAGATACTGCAAGCAAAACTCTGCATGTGCACACCTCAGAAGTGCTCAATTACTGTATTTGATTAATTTGTATTGAACATTCGGAGGGATTGCAGGTCAGAGCCTATGCTTCTGTGCCCCCTAGTGAAAAGAACTCATGTTGCTGAATGTTTTTGAAAATGAAGGTGTACCTGTGTGGGGCAGGGTTTACCTAATATAGCTCTCAATGCATTCTTTGCTGATTTCACATTATTTGGAACTAATTTTAAAACTAGTTGAAGTTGGAGAAATTGTTTCTGTGGGATTCAGATCTTAAAATAGTAACCCACAGAACTTTAAGTATTTAGATATGTAAATTATACATGGAGTTTTGAGAAGAGGAGGCAAGTCATAGGTGGTAAATGTGACGGGATTCAAAAACTGATTATCTATTTATATGAATAACAAGAATATCCAGAGGAGTTGTTTTTTTAGTTTTTGTTAAAAGTTTTGGAAGGGATATAAGCCAACTTCTAACTGTTGTGGATAAGTTGGAAACTTTTTCCTTTGGGCCAGTTTATCACATAACGTGCCCTCTCCACAATTTCTTGCTCCTCCTCAAAAGCTTCTGTTACTGGTGGCTGTTGGTGATAGGTTACACAACTGGTTGGATCATGGCCTGATCCACTATTGCAATTCCTATACATTTACATGTATGTTTAGTGAATAGGGTCCTAAAGAATGTTGTGGTAGGGGCTAATTATTAAATGTTTTTTTTTTTTGAAGATAGTTTTTAATACATAAAGGATTTAGTGTTCATCTGCATTATGATAATACTAGTTCTTGATATTCAAGCATCTGAGCTGCTCTTTTCTTTTGTCAGCATCATTAACATTTCGTTGGAAATGTAAATACTTTTGTAAACTTCATTTTAGCATTTGTGTTATACCTTTTGGTTCAGTTCTTTAAGTTACTTGTCTCCATTTTTCTTTTGCATTGTATGTTTATGTATGTTGTCCAGGATTATTTTTGTATTGTGTAATAAATTTATTTTAAGCCAATTTTATTGTATTTTTTTTTCTATCAGTGAAGGATAACTTCCATTCAAGCACATTTTCTGAGACCAAAATAGATAGTGAACATATTCCAGAAACTTCATCCTGGTTTAAAATAGGTATAGTGGACGATACAAGTTAGTTAAAACAGTAATTGAAAACACTTTAAAAAAATCTCTCGACTACATTTTGTGGAATCATTCTTATTTTTTCTTTTTGTTAGAAATAACATTTTAGAAGCTTGAAAATAATAAAAATATTTCTCATGGTTCTTTTCAACTTCCCACAATTTTCTAAAAAGCAAAAGCTAATATTGTGTTTTTACTTTTGCTTATACAGCAGCAGCATTGATATCATTCTGGAAATACATGGCTCAGAATAGAATTTTAAGTTCAATATTTGGTCTGGCAAAATAATTGGGGAAGTAAGCATGTTGGTTTTGACAGCCATTCTAATAATTGTGGCTATCAATCATTTTTTTTAAATTAGCGAAGTATAACTTCTGTTAAATCTTATTTTATAATCTAGAAAGCATTCCACACTTAGGGTTGCCAACTTTCTAATTGCACAAAACCCAATACCCTTACCCCTTCCTCTTCCCCAAGGCTCCACCCCCACTCCCTCCAACCCTCCTCCCTTAGTCACTCACTCTTTCCCACCCTCACTTTCACTGGACTGGGGCAGGGGGTTGATTGCGGGAGGGGGTGAGGGCTCCAGCTGGGGGTGTGGGCTCTGGGATAGGACAAGAAATGAGGGGTTCAGGGTGTGGGAGGGGACTCTGGGCTGGGGCAGGTGGTTGGGGTGTGGGAGAGGGTTGTGGGGCTGGGATGAGGGGTTTCGGGTACAGGAGTGGGCTCTGGGCTGGGGCCAAGGGGTTTGGAGTGAGAGAGGAGGCTCAGGCTGGGGCAGGAGGAGGTTCAGAGTGCAGGCTCCAGGAGTGAGTTGGGGCAGGGGGTTGGAGTACGGGAGGGGGTTCCGACCTGGAGCAGAGGGTTGGGGTGGGGGTGCAGGGTCTGTGAGAGAGTTAGGGTGCAGGAGAGGGTTCCAACCTGGGGCAGGGGGTTGGGGCACAGTAGAGGGTTCGGGGTGTGGGGTCCGGCCGGGCCGTGCTCACCTCAGATGGCTCCCAGTCAGCGGCGCAGCAGGACAAAGGCAGGCTCCCTGCCTGCTCTGGCTCCGCACTGCTCCCAGAAACATCCAGCATGTCTGACCCTAGGAGGAGGCAAGGCCAGGTGGCTCTGTGTGGTGTGCGCTGCCCATGCCTGCAGGTACCGCCCCCACAGCTCCAATTGGCTGTGGTTTCCGGCTAATGGGAGCTGTGGAGCCGGTATTTGGGGTGGGGGAAGCACACAGCACTTCCCTGATCACCCCTGCTCCTAGGGGCCACAGGGACATGCCAACCATTTCCAGGAGCTGCACAGTGCCAGGGCAGGCAGGGAGCCTGCCTTAGCCCCACTGTGCTACCAACCGGACTTTTAATGGCCTGTTCAGCAGTACTATCTGGACCTGCCAGGGTCCCTTTTCGACCAGGCCTTCCAGTCGAAAACAGAATGCCTAGCAATACTGCATTTTAACATCTTAAAGGTAGGTTGATTTGGGGCTTAAACAAGTTGGCAGTGATTGTTGCAGCTTTTGGGGGTAATGGCTGACTTTTGAGTGAGCGCTATGGCTTTGGTATATTCTGCGTGCTTTGTAACAAAATTACTGTTGTTGTCAGTGAAAGTGCACTTTGTTAGAGTGCAGGATATTAAATAGAGATCCTTAATATTGATGGTTCTGAAACAGGGTTTAGTTTTACTCCAAATGAATTTATAAAGTGTAGTTACTTATAGCATGCTTTGAAAAACATTTTTATGACACAGTGAATAGAACTGCCTGTTTTTTTCAAAATATAGACACAATAAATCTCTGATCAGAAGAGTTTAGTCTTCTTCAGTCAGCAAGATGAGGAAAGTTAAAGAAGGGGAATAGCTGTGGGGCAGGGTGAAGGAGTTTTACAAATACAGTAACTTACTTTAGAGGTGGTATGTGTCCCTTGTGTTTTGGGTTGGTTTTTTTAATATGTCCCTTTTTATCTACCAAAGATAATTTTTGATGGGCGAAGGGGCTGGGTATTGTAAAGTGGAAGCTGGGAAAAGGGGACTAGTCAAAAAGCCAATAGAGTGAAAAGCTTTAAGTATTTACTCATCTGCACTGTAAAATATTTTTGCTCACATTACTTCCGGTCTTGATACATGTCATTGATTAGTAATGCACAGTACTTCAGGTATGAGCTTTATCATTTAAAATTGTAGTGTTCCGCCTATTTCTAATTAGTGTCTGGAATGTTATAGTTTGTTTTTGTGTTTTTTAATTTGGTTTACGTTGGACAAAACAACAGTGCAGAGTTTTGTCATTCTTTCATTGAAAAGTTGAATCTACAATTTAAAAATGTGAATGTTTATCAGAGAGAGCTGATTTTTGTAATTGTACTTGAGTTTATTATTGGAATGATTTAACATGCATAATCAATTGTATTTTCAGTGCATATTTTGTCCTATTGCATTGTTTAGGGATCCAAGTATCACACAGGATATTCCACATTTATGCTAGTTGTTGGAATGGCAAGAGGCTGTTTAACTCTGTGGGCCTAGCAGTAGTAATTATGCTGTGCCTAAAGCTTGCTAACTGCTTTACAAAAGAAAAAAGACATCTTTGCCCCAAGAGTCTTGTAAGTTATTTAAACTTTTATTGCCTTCAGAGGTATTGATGAGGCTGGACATCAGGTAGAAATCTGGTAAATTAAAGTCACCTTACAGTAATTGTAGCTCTTTGAAATGTGTTGTCTATACATATTTCGCTTTTGGTGCACGTGCATCATGTGCATGAGATCAGATTTTTTTTTAATAGCAGGGCCATGCCTGTGCTGCTCCACACCTTCTTGGTTCCTGTAGCAGAGGGATGAGGAGGAGGCAGCCCATGCTCAGTTCCTGTGCCAATAAGAATCCTGAGATTGGGCCTCCAGTGAGTGGGAAGAGAGGGCTGGATGTAGAATTTGTGTGCACAACATGTCTTATACTACAATTACTGTAAAGAATCATAATTTCTTTGAGTGATTGACCATACGCATTCCACTGTTCATAATTAGCAAGCAGTCATTGGAAAGCTAGGAGGCAAGTGAATGAAGGCCTGCTTGAAGAGTGCTTGTAGGGTTGCCCAGAGGAAGCTTGCATCTAACCTATAGGATTGCACCAGGGAATAATGGGAGATAATGTTGTGGTCTGAACATCATTTTGAAGCTCTTGTGAGTATTTCAGAAATGGGGACATGTGCAAGGCAGACCACCGAAGCCACCTGGGCACGGGTAGAGTTATCCCTAATGTGTCAGGGTGGGTCTTTGTTGGCTAGGGTATAATATGCTGTGATAGTTCTCAGGATCCCAAGGACTCAGTCACCTTGTTGTTCCCAGCCTCTAGCAAGAAGGAGTCTTTCCTGAAGTGGCTGGGTATTTAGCTCCCTAACACCACCAGCCTTTCTGCCACTCCTCTGGGCTATGCCAAGCTTTTTTTCACCTTGCAGGTTAACAAGGGGAGCCCCTTCGTGCTGGAATCCCTTTTGAATTGCTCCCCTGTGGCATCCAGACCTTGACACTGGCTACTCAGAAATCCCAGATCCTCTGCTACCTAAGGAGCAGTGTATCCCAGTTTACCAGTTTTACCTTAAATCATTTCTCTTGTAAAATGCCCAACCCTTGTGAGTACTTACAGTAAAACAAAAGAAGGTGCCTAGGGGAGGAGTCTCTACTATGGACTTGAGAGGGATGGGGAGGAGAGTAATTTTCCTGCAGCTCAAAAGCCGCTCTCTGATGTGCTCTGCCTTAAATTCAGCACCAAAGGGAGCCTTGTGATGACTACCCAGAGTCAATCATAGCTGTGATCGGGTACCAGTCTGGCAATAGAATCCGTCAATGCCATAAGGGGGTCAGTGCCAAAAATGTGAGCAGTACTGAGGGTCATGGTACAGTGGTACGCAAGACCATCCTTGCTGAAGCCACGGTGCTTGGTACTGATGTTAGGCAATGCTAAAGTGGCAGTGTGCTCCTTGTATTTGGATGTGACTATTGGTCTGAACTTTGACTTTTGTTACTGAAGGTTCTGTATGGGACTCTATTTTAAGTCTTGAAAGGAGCTCAGACTGGTGTTGAGGGTAATCTAAGCACTGGAGGGGCATGCTACTGAAGGTTTCTCAGCGGATCTGCTCGGAACAGAGGCTGCCTGCATTGATCTCTCAAGGAGAAAGAGCTTCAGCTTTGCCTCCCTGCTCTTAGAGAAAGATTTACAGATAGAGCAGCATGCTGGCATGTGGCTCTGACCCTGGCACATAATGAGCATCAGGTATGGCTGTAACTGATTGGCATGGCTGTATCACAGGATGAGTGGATTAGGAAACCCAATGACTTGGACTCTGCCATCTTGGATTGTGTACAGGGGGATTTGTACCAGAGAGGGGGCTGTGATCAGTATCGGGAAAGTAATACAGGAAGAGAAGAAACGCTATTACTATACTGAAATAAGAAAAAGGGTGTTTCGATTGCACTTCAGGAGTGGAATCTGTTGACAGTATCACTATAAAATCAGCAGTCTCAATTTTAGAATCAGCATTCCATTCCTCAAATATATCTAGTCTCATGTTGAAGATATGATCAATAGCAGTTTGTTAAAATACATTAACGGATATGTGCAATGTTACATGAATAGGGGATTTATAATGTACACATAGTGAGCTCTTCAGGGCCAGGAGTATGTACTATGTGTCCAGAAAGCACCAAGCATATTGTGGGGGCTTTTATAATTAAATAATCTTGATTTGTTAGAACTTAAAGGCAGATCTATAGAATTAGGAACAAACTCTCACTCCCATCAATCACAACTGTAGATAATTCTGAAGTTGTTTTGTAGGATAGTATAAAAGCTATTGGCCAGCAGTACTAAATGTGTCACTAGTTAGCGTTTCTGGTTTGAGCCAAACTTTGAGAATTAAGTGAGAGTGCTGTTGGCAACACTAAATTAGAAGTTCAGTTTGGTGGTATCTTGCTGACAGGCCCTTTCTGTTGCTTGTGTTGCAGTTACCTTTATAAAATGGAAAAGAGAGTCAAGTCATTGACATAAATGTGAGCATTTGGGCCCTTCTGTATAATTAACAGCTAGTCTTTTTATTATTATTATTAGCTTTGAAATCATTGTTTCTCATGCAGGCAGAGAAAAACTTGTTGGTTCTAAGGTAAAAGTGTCTGCTTTTTAAGGTCTTTTTCTCCTCTTTTCTGTTCTTGAGCTATATGACACCAAGTATTCAAGAATATAGTGTTTCCCTGTATCTTCATTACCTTGAAACTTCGTTTTGTTCTATCTCTGTGGTATTCTCTTCAACCTACTTCTAATCCCCTTCTCTGATGATCTACGGCAAGTTTCTCAAGCTATAAACAGTGCCACTCTAAACTGTGAGGTGTTTGCCAATATTTCCTCTGAAAAGACCAGGCTATATATTAACTTTAATTACCTGGTTTTCCTCAGTCTAGGAAGGTGAACGATTCCTACACATAGATGTTAAGATACCACCATTCAGTCTCCCTTAGGTGAATTGAACTGTGTTAAAGCTTACCGGTTTTTGATACACTGCATACTACTGAGATCTGAATTTCCTGCATTTTCTAGTCTATTTGGCTCCTAGAGTTCAGTGGAGTCAGTTGTTGTATTTGTTAGAATTTTCATACAGTGGTGGAAGTGACCTTGTATGTCATCTAGCACTTTCTCTGCACATTGAAATTTATATATTTACTGGTATATGAGAATTGACAAGAGATGGCTTTATTTTTCTCTTCCTGGATGTAGATTTATAGTTGTGTATAAGTCTTTAACATTTAAATTATTAGTGGTACCCCAGGTAAACTGTGTGCACTTCGTATGCAAGCATTCACCTGGCTTTCCATCTTTACACAATATATTTTTTTAGTTCAGGTAAGTCAACCTGTTAAGCAGGATGTTCTCGTACTTTGCCTTGCAAAGCACCAAAGGGTCACACGTCATTTGCATTAAATATAGCAGTCTGGAGACATGGCATATGGCCAAACATATGGAACTCCAGCAGTCTGGCCTGTTGGTTCAAGATGGAGCATTACAGGCTGAGATCTGTTGCCCGTAAAGGTTGCACTTCTGGGTTGAGGGCCGCCTTTAACCACCATTGCATTGAAGCATGATTTCTTTCCTGAAAATAATTTGTTTTTTCCATTTGACCTTCAGTTGGATTTCTGAAAAAATTTGAAGAGATGTTATTGCGAATAAAATAACATGATCTTTTTTTAAATTACATTTTCTATTAAAATAGTTGGGTGGTGAATGAAAACATCAGCTGGAAATGTATGTGCCTCTGATCTGGAAATACATTACTTGTTAAGGGAAAGATTAGATCAAGGACCACTTGGAAGCCCTCGTGATTTGAATAATTATTAACAAAACGATGTGAGCTAAGAACATGGGGCTGAGCGATTAGAAGAGGTAATCGTGCTTGCTTCCTGTCGATGTGATTAGCTAGTCAAAACATTTTCCTTGAAGTAGTAGACAGCTTTTGTTGTACAATTACTCAGACAGCGTCAAAAGTATTTCTTTTAGGTCTTTTAATCACTCATAGATTTGGTTTTGGTTAAAATATGTAGAACATATTGGCCTGCTTTTCTGAATCAATACATTAATGTGCATGGTCAGCATATGAGCATAAATTCTATCTGGCTGTTCACAATGCCTCTTTCTGCTTGTCAGTACTTCTATTTTTAAGAACTTGTTTTTCAAAAGATTAGAACTTACCTAATTGAACCTGTAAGTGTTTAAAGATGACATTTTACTATTCTCTGAGTGAGATACTTTATTTAATTTCAAATCAGTAGGTTTACTGTTCCTAAATTTGGTAGAGAGAGGCAAAATCACATTTTTTTACTAGTTTCATGTCTACTATTTATGCTTCTAGACATAAACAAAAACTTAAAGTCTTGTTTGAGTGCTTGTCTATCTGTTTTCCACTCTGTGCTCATATGCCTTAGTTCACATTTTTTGGCAGCGTCTGCTGGGCCACACCTGCACCCCAAGTTCCCTTGTATGACCCACATAAGGGCATAATGGGTAGGGCAACCTCAGATGTCCTTCAGTTCCTTCTTACTGCCTCTGGCTGAATCAGAAACTTAGCAGTGTCCGAGTCTCTCTCTGATGGTGGTATTAATACTTTTGTAGTGAGAGAAATTAGGATTTTTTTATCCCCCCCCTTTATGAAAAAAACCCAATCCCTTCTCTCCCCCCTACCCCCCACCATGATTTCTCTGGTAAGACTTCTGTGGCACTGGGTCCATCCCTTACAGCAGAGCTGAAGTCTCCTGGATTTAAGAACTGCTCATCTGGTGATGTGGTGTTGTGATGATCATAAGAGGTGCACCTGTTGTGCCTTGGAGAGGAGTATATTGCTGACAGATGTACTGCTTACAGGTCATTCTCTAAGAGTTTTAGGGAAGACTGTCTTGCCTTTTGTGTTGTTTTTGTTGGGGATATCTGTGGACTTCTCTGCAGAATCTCGAGTGTCAGAGGCTGAAAAGCTTGAGCAAACCTTTCCAGAAAGTGTTCTTGTGAACTTGGGATCCGCTCACAGCTCAGGGACTTAAGTCTAGAAGAGGCCATTCTCTGAGACCAGTAAAACATCTGTGGTCCAGGGGAGGAAGGACCACTTCTCCAGCAAGTGGTGCAGATCTGTCTCCCTTGCTGGTTCCTAACCAATAAACACAAAAAAGGCAGAGATCCCCTTGGTCTGCCTCTTTTTAAGGGTAATTCAAGGTCCAAGGTGGCTCCAGCTGGCACCCGGTCAAGCACTGGTATGGTGACGAGACAGCAAATGTGAAAAATCAGGACTGGGGTGGGGGGTAATAGGAGCCTTTTTAAGGGTAATTCAAGGTCCAAGGTGGCTCCAGCTGGCACCCGGTCAAGCACTGGTATGGTGACGAGACAGCAAATGTGAAAAATCAGGACTGGGGTGGGGGGTAATAGGAGCCTCTATAAGAAAAAGACCCAAAAATCATGACTGTCCCTAGAAAATTGGAACATCTGGTCACCCTAAGCACTGATCACTGTGCCACTATATGGACTGTCTCTGAGCTTCAAATATCGCCCGGTACCAGTCTTTCAGCACTGAGGCTTTTGGTACCAACAATACTGATACCCAACACTTTTGATAGCTTCTATCTGCCTGTCCACCATACAGCCTTTTTCAGTGCGATAGCTTTTATAGTACTGAGCCATCTAACTGTCTCAGCGCAACATGAATCGCCACTCCTTTCAGCTACGGTGAAGATAACATCTTCAGTTCTGGTCAGTACCCCTAGTTTTACTTTTGACTCCAATTAATACTGTTCCACCTCTGGAAGAGGAAGTCTTTCTCCTCTTCCCCTTGGAGCATAGCAAAGAGGCATCACCAAAACACTCTCGAAGTCCTGATCATTTTGATTCTTTGTGACTTTGAGAGGAAATCTAGGGCACACTATTATTACTCTAGAACTAAGAGTTCCAAAAGAGCAGTCCCCAGGGGCCCCTGCCTCATACCCCAACCCTCAGCCTTGTCGCTATTGGGCCCCAGTGAGGCTTGCAGCCAGCCAGGATGCCCGTTTCTGCAGCCCCACCTGGGATTAAGACTCCTCCTTCCACAAGACAGCAGGAATTGCTCAAAGACCAATTCCCCCTGAAGAGCTGCAGGAACAGACTGTGCAGAAGAGGATCTGCAGGCTGGTGAACAAATCATACCAGCACCTATTCCCTCGCTGTTGAGACAGTGGTGGTACCCTTGTCATCACGCACAAGCCTGATTATAAAACATTTCAAGATTTTTTTTTATGCCTTACGTAAGACATGCTCAAAATTTCTGGGGGAGTTGTCCAGGAGAAATCCCATAAACTCCTGGGAAGCTTGCTTACATCTTTGCTTGGATTGTGATTGCCAATAAACAAAGGCCTTATGGGACAAGCCAAACTCCTCAAGTAGACACACGTTGATAGGTGATAATCAAGTCTCCGTATTAGGATTTGAACATTTCTGCATGCACACGCTGTTCTAGGTTGCTAGGAGGGTCTGTGCTCCATAAGATGGGATCACCAAAATTCATGTTCAGAGAAGCAGCCTAAGAGACTTGACCTTATTTGGCTGCAAAAATTATTCTCCTGTGATCTCTGTGAATTTAGACTTCTTAAAAAGAAAAAATTATTAAAAGAGAACCAGTTTATTAATGTTTGAACATAAAGCCCCTATTCTGAAATTAAGTTTCTTTAGAACAGGTGTAGAGACCTGAATCAGGCATTAATGAGAGTCTCAGTCCCTATAGACTGAGAAGAGGAGCCAGTCACTTACCCAAGCGGTGATTCAGTGGCTGAATGAGCTAGAACTGAGTTTTCTTGACTTCTAATCCTTCCCTTGAGCCATAGCTAATTTGTATGGGTTTTTTTTCTTCCTGGGTTTATTTTTGGCTCACTGAGGTGCGTGCTCCTGCCATCTGCTTTCCTGGCACTATTTAAGCATTTTAAAACCTAATCAGGAAATCTGGCCTCCAGTTTTGAAACTCCTGACTTTAAGCATGGTAAAAGTTGCATCTTCTGACACATTAGGGAAATTTTTTTGTCAAACTTTTCTCTAAGATGGTTGAGACTTTTTATGGATGGCAGGAATATACTTGTTAAAGCAGCTTTTTAAAACCTGTTTAGGTACTTACCTTGTCTTGAATTGCTTTAAAAGAATGTTTACTTCATAGTCCCTCTGGGACAGCGGTCCCCAAACTTTTTTGGTTGTGCCCCCCCCTTTACCCAGCCTGCACCCCTCTGGGAGTTGGTGCTGGGAGCTGCTGGGAACCACAGGCAGAGACAGAGGCCGCGGGGTGGGCCAGAGCTGCAGCTGTGGCCAGGGCCATAGCCAGGAATGCAGCTAGTCGGGAGGGGGGCTGCGGCTGGAGGCGGGGCTGGGTGGTGCCTCCTCCCTGCCTCCTGTGGGGGATGGCTCGGGCCCCTCTATGCCCCTCGAATGTTCCTCTGCACCCCCATAGAGGGCCACACCCCACGGTTTGGGGACTACTGCTCTAGGACCAGAGGCAGCTATTACGAGGAGTGCATTTTGTTCCAGGGCCAACGTTTTTCATAGCTCCTCCAGGTATTGGGTAGCGGGGGAATGGCCACTCCTCATGTTCCGACTTTCTGGCTCCCACACCTATATTATATTTTAAAAATTAAAATGAAAACACTGCTCTGATAAACTCTACCCTCTGGGATGGAGACAAGGGGCAGGTGTGGCCCAACAGATACTGCCAAAAGAATGTGAACTCAGGGTACATATGAGATTTTTTTTATAGACTTTTGGTGAAAGCATAGTATGTCTGTCCAACAGTTAGTAGGCTGTTTGGTGAAGATTCTCCCAAAAATTAGTTTAATTTACATTGAAAATTGTAATCATACACAGACAATGGTTCCCAATGCTAATATATTTAGTGGACTATAAAGGCACATTCCAATGCAATATACATGATATAAAACAATTTTCATTTCTAAAATAACTTGATACTTTCCTGTGTTGGAGGCTGAATGTTCTGTAGCCTTTATTCCCCTTTCTGGTGGCATTTCTATTTTTTTTGTTTTGTTTTGTTTTGTCCTTTTCTGCCTGTTTTATCAATCCAAATTTCTAGATCTAAGACAAGAACGTAAAAAAACTGGAATCTGATTACTTATAATTCAAAGACGTTTTCTGTGCTATGACTCTAAAACTTTTGGCACTGGAAACATTTCATTGATAGATTATATTCAGATTTATAATAATCAGAAGGTTAGGCCAAAACCTTTAAAAATAGGAAGCTAACATTAGGCTCATAAATCCATATTTAGTTTTGGATTTAGAACTTCAACTTATTTTTTCCTGTTTCAGTATAGATCACTGCACCTGTTCTAGATCTGTCATCAGCACATTCTGGGGTTTAGAATGTGCGCACAGCTAAAGTATCAGTTTTAAACGTGGTGCATTTCATTTTATTTTTTTTCAAAACAGGGTAACAGGTGATTGTTAACTTGGGTGATTGTTTTTCTGTATGTTAATTGTCTTTTCATAGAGATTAATTTTTATTTTTAAAATAAAAGTAGCAAAGCGATGTGATTTAGATCTTTCCTCATTTGGAATTTTTGATACTTAGTATTGAGACAGTCTCTTCTCCAGGGCTCATTTGAACTTTCTTCAGCAGCAATTTGACCACGTCCACAGACCATCTATTAAACAGATCCCACTGAGAGCCAAGAAGGTAGGTAGGGAGACCTTGTCATAGTAAACCTCTCCCCTCAGTATGGAACATTAATCCAGGTTCACTACATGCTCACTGCAACAGCTCAAATCTATTTTTTGAGTTTCAGAGATAATCCAGCTCAGAGCTGGATTAATGATGGCATATCCTGTTAACAATAGGTGCAAAAGCTCAGGAAGTCCAACAGCTGTTACAACATTGCTGTCTTGGAAACTTGCCCTTAATACAAAGTATTGATGTGTACACATGGTCATTTGGCAGCCTGTGCACTTGCACGTTGTTTAGTATGTCAATTTGATTATGGCACAGCTGGCAACCAAAAGTGACTTTCAACAGGCCAGGTAATGAGCCAAGAGTAGGAGCACAGAAGAGAAGTCACTTAGTGCTTTACCATAGTCAGACAATAAACAGAAGCAGAATGTGGCATCTCTACCCTAACCTGCAGTCTTGAAATAATTTTTAGCAGACCTTTAACGTGGATGGGTGGAGAAAACCTAGGTTGCAGTGGCAATGTCAGCCTCCAAAAGCCCACCACTCTTGTTCCAAATGCTGCAAGAAGACAGATGTGACCGTTTAACTAGGCTGCTACTTGATTAATATATCTGGGAAGCGATCCCTCAATAACTTGTTCAGTGCAGGTCATCCTTCCTTCTTCTTCGAGTGCTTGCTCATATCCATTCCAGTTAGGTTAGGTGTGCGCGCGCTGCGTGCACGGTCGTCAGAGAAACTTTTACCCTAGCAACACTCGGTGGGCCGGCAAGTCGCCTCCTGGAGTGGCGCCACTATGGTGCCTGATATATACCCCTGCCGACCCAACTGCTCCTCAGTTCCTTCTTACCGCCCGTGTCGGTCGTTGGAACAGTGGAGCGCAGCTTAGCTGACCTCCGCTTCCCTAGCTACTCGTAGTTCTTGTGTATTTAGATATATAGTTATATCCTTTATATATATATTTATCTATACTTATGCGTTTTTTCTTTGCTAGCACAGTTTAGTTTAACCATAGTTAGCGGATTCGGGGAGTAAGCCCCTCCCCGCAACCGGTGCCGGAGCCCATGCCCGGCTCACTGTTCTTAGTCCGTGCTTGGCCGCCTCCGCCCGTTGCTGACAGGAGATCCACACGACTCCTGTTTACGGTGCTTTGGGGATCGTATTTCACAGCTAAAGTGCCCCATTTGCAAGGCATTTAAGCCGAGAACAAAATTGAGCGGCACTTTCTTTTCCCTCCACTTTCTGCACCGAGCACTGGCTACTTCGCGGACAGAAGCGCCTCCTCGGCACCGGACCTGCCGGCAGGCCGGCCGTTACCAGCACCAACGTCGACTCGGCATGGGGTTGAGAAGCCATGACTCCTCCTGCCAGTGCCTGCCAGCTCCCCGGCATGCGCCGTGGTTGAGCCTCCTGCTCCTGCTGCTTCTGCCAACTGCACCGCAGCCAGAGAGCTCGCTTTACGTCAGATCGCCAGGCACCAACACTGCAGCAGGCACTGAGGAACGTCGCACCGATTCCGGTCCCACAAGGGCCGTTGAATCCAGTGCCTGCCTGCTCCCCGGCACGCGGCCGTGGTTGAGCCTCCTGCTCCTGCTGCTGCCAAACTGTGCAGGCTAACTCGCCCTAAGTCGGACCCGCACAGCCGGCGGCACGCGAGCTCGATCCTGGTAAAGACGGACATCGCCCCGGCAAATCGCGCCGTGTGAGCTTCCGCACACCTGCCGCTACAGCACTGAGGAGCAAAACCACGCATACGCCCGGGCACCAGACTCCTGGCGGGCACTGACCGTCGGCAGCGTCGATCCCAGCCCACAAGGGCCGTTCGAATCCAGTGCCTGACTGCTCTCCCGCTGCACGCCGTGGGGTCGAGTTTCCTGCTCCTACTGCTCCGTGCAAACTGCACCGCGGACAGAGAGCCTGTCTAAGCCAGATCGCCTGGCACCGACACCTGCTGAGGCACCGCGACGATCAGCACCGTCGATCCCGGTCCCACAAGGGCCGTCGAATCCGATGCCTGACAGCTCCCTGGTACACAACTGTGGTCGAGCTTACTGTTCCCTCCACACCGGAGACATTTTCCAACGACGAGGATCTCGTTGCCGTGACAGAGTGGATGTTGCCGAACCCCCGCACCGTCGCGTGCGGGCTAAATAACAGTCTCTTGGCAAGCCACCTTGATACGACATCCTCTGTCAGTGCAGCAGAAGTGGCACCATTCACATGATCACGGTGGTCCCGCAGACGGTCCAAGTTCCGTCGGCACTCCTGCTCCGACGCCACTTGCAGTCCCGACGCTGCTCTCCTCGACACCGTCGCACTCGCCGCACAGGTCGGTGGTCCCGTTCGCCGACCCAATAATCCCGGCACCGTTCCGGCTCCCAGCACCGCTACAGGCACTGTGACTCCTGTAGCCGCTCCCAACGTCGAGATCTCAGTCGACCTCCAGTGCCGCTCTGGTCGCAGGTCCGAATCTCGTTCCAGGTAACAGTGCGTTCGCCTTGCGTTCCGGTACCTAGGTCCCAGGTGCCAAGTTGGCAAGTCTGGTAGAGTCAGACTCTCTGCCCATTGACTTTCAGCACCTCCATGGCCATCCCAGACACACATCAGTGTCTTCCCACGCGGACAGCTCTTATGCTCAGGACGCGAATCTGGTGTGCCCACCAAACAACCTGAGAGCCCATCAGGCGCTCCTATGGAGGTATGCACTCAACTGCGGACCTCCAGCTGCAGAGTCCCGAGGTTAGGGGACCCGGTAGTGGACATTCTATCGCCATTGCCCCGCTAGAGGGGCCTACCGTTTATTCGGACCATCCAGGCGAATGCCGATCCTCTATGGAGGGTACGACTACTGGTCTGTCCGTCCTCCTCCCTGCGCACTAGTCATTCAGTTGGTCAGAAAAGGGAACGGCCGATGGCCAACAGGCGCCAGCCCCGAAATCGAAGGGCTAGGCGAATGACCCTACTCAGCCGCAAGGTGTAATTCTGCAAGGCTCTTATAACTTAGCCCGCGTGCAATCAATAAGCCCTGCTTAGCCCCTATAATCATAACACCTGGATAACGGGGGATAATATTATGGAGCTTCTCCATCAAGACTCCGTGGGTGCCAAGTTCACTGCCGCTCTTGGAGGAAGGGAAAAAGGCGGCTAGAGCTTCTCTTCAGGCCTCGTACCATGAGGAGCATCTCATGGCTTCCGATTTCAAACCTCTGGCCTTTCACAACTTACCATTTGTTGGTAAAGGCCTCTTTGCGGTGAAAATCAACCCCAGGCTACAAAGCCTGGAGGCAACAAGGTCCTAATGAGCTCTCTCTCGGCATGCATGCGCCGACGACCTAACGCAGGGCCTTTCCGTCCCCAGCCACACCACCACACTCTGTGCCTAGCCACAGATCAGGCTTTGGCAGTCGGCCGCGACTGAGGTGGTCGCAGACGACCGTCAGGACCCTAGAGGGCAAGATCGAGGCCCTCACAATCACGATCGGGACCAAAGACGAAACTTTCAAAGCGTGCCCCCGAGGCGGCGTACCGGTTACAAGCGGCTTACCACTCCTACTTTTCTTGCGCGTGGTCTCCCAGTTAACTTCAGTTCGCGGTCCCCCTGCACATTGGTGGATTTTTCCACCTCCAATTTGTCCAACAGCCTGTCTCCTCTTCAAGACTCTCTCGCGTAAATTCCTCTTACAAGGAGATTGCGAATGGACTGAAGGCGGGCAACTCCTAATCCCCGACTCGTCTCTGACTATCCTCTACGAGTGACTCAACCAGTTTACTGTTAAGGTTGAAAGCTTCCCATCATCCCATGCGGAAACATTATCCCTGTCCCTTCAATCCTGGGCCTGTATGCCGCTTCATAAAGTATGCCGGTAATTAATTTTCTTTTCTTGCTAAGGGTTTACAAAGGGAACCAAACACCTGACAGACGCAATCGGGAAACAGGATTTCAAAAGGGAAGGGTGGGAACCTCTGGAGGCTTTGGCTTTTTTCTGGGTCTGTTTTTTTTTTCTCTCGCTGTGGTAAACAAGTTTTCTTTCTAACTCCATCTTCTTTCCAAAGTTTCTCCTAAACATCTGTGAGTACAAAAGGAAACAAAGTAATTCGGCTGTAATGAGCGTTTGATTTGTATTTTTACATGGTCTGTGGGTGTTACTGTGCTAAGCCTGATAAATGGGCTATCTTTTAAATCAGACTGTTTATTCATATTTCTATAGCAAGAGCCTGTATTGACTCTTAATGCAGTATTATTGTTTGTATTTTCTTTCGTTTTTTATATAAAGTTTTTCTTTTTAAACCTTGTGGACTTTTTCTAGTGAGCGCAGGAGGGGAGGAGAACTCTGCTGCCCAAGAGCTCTGTTATATCGGTGACAGGCTAGGGGCGGAAAAGCCCAACTCTGTGTCTATTCCTTCCTATTGTCCCAGGGGTCAGCGAAAAGCTATCAGGACAAAGGAGGGGGAGATCTCTTTGTGAGCCGCCTAGGTGAATGCATAGCCTCGGGAAGCTAGATTGCCTCTCCGTTTGTATTCAAGGATTGTATAGCATCGCACCGGCTCTAACCCAGGAAAGGGGGGGAAGTGGGCGTATGAGATAGGGGACCCAGGGGGATCTTGGTCTTGGGGGGTTTCTCCAGGAAAGTCTGGGGGGACCAGCGAGGCAGGCGCTATATTTCTGTCTGGTGGCCAGCAAGATAGATCCAAGTGGGTATAAGCTTGGGGAAGGTTCACAGTTAAACACTCAAATGTTGTAACTCTAAGTCCAGATTCCTGAGGCAGAGGTTTATTACAGCCTCAATATGAAGGACGCGTACTTTCACATGCCCATCTTCCCTCCGCACAGGCTACCTCCGCTTTTCTAGCCAACCGTTGTACTTGCCAGTTTATGGTCCTCGCTGTTTGGCCTTGCTACAGCCCCACAGCATTAACCGACTGTGTGCCCGTAGTCGCCACCCACCTCCGCCGACGTCGGATATGCGTTTCCGTATCTGGGCGATTGGCTTATCTGAGAGAGACTCCAAGACACAAGTCACTCAGCGTGTGGGCATCGTCAAGGGACCTATTCACATGTCTAGGCCTGATGGTCACTACGGAAACATCCTCTGGTTCCCACTTGTCTCGGTCTCCCGGGTCCCACGGCTTCTTGCTAGTTGTAACCAAACACGCTAAGCTCTGCCTCTGTCATCTCCAAGGTTTGGCTCAATCCAGCGTACCGCCAGGATGGGGCCCAATGGTCACCATAGTCACCATGTCCCTGAGCATCCTAGGGCTCCCTAGAAAGTGTGGCTTAACTCCCTCCCTGGTGTGGCAGGGATGCTGCTCTATCCGCCCCAGCCCTCGCTGTCCCCTGACGATGGAGGCGTCCATCTCTCAGCTCAGGTGCTCACCTCAGTAACCTTCGAGCTTAACAGCCTTTGGTCTTCTCAGGGCTGGGTTCCACATCAGTGTTCAAAGAATGAGAGAGCGTCCTGCCTGGCGTGCCAGGGGTTCCAGCAG
This sequence comes from Chelonoidis abingdonii, assembly GCF_003597395.2. Classification (NCBI taxonomy): domain Eukaryota; kingdom Metazoa; phylum Chordata; order Testudines; family Testudinidae; genus Chelonoidis; species Chelonoidis abingdonii. The sequence continues at coordinate 27,669,345 of NC_133778.1, read as the reverse complement.
GCGCTGCGAGGCCTGTAGCGTCTCAGTGTTTACAGCCAGCACAACGGCCATGTACTACACAGACCAACCTGGGAGGTGACATGGTCCTCCTCTTTTTGTCAGGAGTCCATCCATCTCTGGGACTTTTGCATAGCCACTCGATAAATCTGGTAGCATCCTTTCTCCTTGGCAATTCGACTCAGCAGGGTTTTCTGTCTCATGAGTGGTCGCCCTGCCTGATGTGATGCATTTTGTGGCCAAGAGTGGGGCGGGTTTTTTCCCCACATATGGACCTGTTCGCTTACTGCGAGAAACGGGAATGGGTCGTGAGGTCCTGCTCTTCTAAGGTCTCTCCCCGGGCCCGAATCTCGGACGCTGTCCTCATGCCGTGGAAGGGCCAACACCTTTATGCCTTCCGCCGGTTCCCCCGGCTCATTGGGTCCTGCTCAAAACTTTTCTGCAGGAGCAGAGCGCGCATCATCATGATCAACTCCAGCGTGTTCCAGGCAGCACTAATACGCCACGTTTGCTCGGGGCCTGTCACAATAGCCTGCCCAATTACCCTGCCACTCCACCCAGACCTCGTACCTCAGGACCACGGCAGACTTCGCCGCCTGGACCTGCAGTTTCTTCACCTCACGGTGTGGCTCCTACGTGACTAGTCAGGGTGGCAGGATAGCCTTCCACCTGGTCAACGTACCTGGCCAGAGTGAAGCGGTCTCTCCTACAGCTGCGAAACGGCTTAAATCTTACTCCTGCTGGTGGTCTCGATCCCTCTATTTTGGACTACCCTCCGGCCTGCAACAGCGAGGGCCTAGTGACGTGTTCGCAGAAGGTACACTTGGCAGCCATCTCTCTACCTTCCGATCCAGGCTAAGGTGGTCGTTCTGTGTTCTCACACTCTATGGTTTCGGGGTTCCTCAAGGGCTTGGAGCGCATACACCCTTAGGTACGCCGCCCCAACCCCAACCTGGGACCTCAACCTGGGTTTAACGCAGACTTATGTCTCCTCCACTTCGACCCGTTAGCGACCTGCTCGCTGCTATAACCTGTCTTGGAGACAGCTTTCCTCGTAGCCATTACATCGGCCAGACGAGTCTTCGAGCTCAGGGCTCTTATGGTGGTTCCACCATACTTTATGTTTACAAAAGACAAGGTGGCAGTTACGTCCACACACCGGCTTTCTCCCTAAGGTTGGTTTCGGCCTTCATGTTACCACACTCAACGTGACGGGGACACAATTGCACTCCCTGGACATCTGTAGAGCTCTCCCGCTTTTATGTTGAGCGGACAAAACCATTTTTGTAACACGCCCCACTCGTCGGTCGCAGTAGCAGTCGCGAAGGAAAGGCCTACCTGTTTCCTCTCAGTGGATCTCATCTTGGGTGATAACGTGCACCCGCACACTTGTTATGATTTGGCTCACTTTCCCCAAGCCACATCACCATGCGTTTCTACAGGCTCAGGCTTCATCTGCCGCCCCTTGCTAACTCATGTACCTACCCACGAGATCTATCGCGCAGCTCCATGGTCCTCGGTCCATATCCGCTTGCTTCGCATTATGCTCTGGTTCAAACAGTCAAGAGATACTGCAGCCTTTGTCTCCGCAGTTTTTCATTCTGCCATTTTTCACTCCGACCCCCACTTGCCTACATAAGGCTTGGGCAAATCACCTAACTGGAATGGATATGAGCAAGCACTCGAAGAAGAAAAGGGACGGTTACTCACCTTTGTAACTGTTGTTCTCGAGATGTGTTGCTCATATTCCATTCCCACACCTGCCCTCCTTCCCCACTGTCGGAGTAGCTGGCAAGAAGGAACTGAGGAGCGGTTGGGATCGGCAGGGGTCTGTGGCGCCACTCCAGGGGGCAACCTGCCAGCCCACCGAGTGTTGCTAGGGTAAAAGTTTCTCTGACGAACGTGCATGCAGCGCGCGCACACCTAACCTAACTGGAATGGATATGAGCAACACATCTCGAAGAACAACAGTTACAAAGGTGAGTAACCGTCTTTTCTATAGGCTGTGCTATTGGGGGGAGGGTTGCTGTCAGCCCTCCAGCCCAACCTTTAACCCAGCGCTGTTGCTGGGACCCCGTTCCACTCCCTTTGTATGAGGGATGAAGGTATGGGGGGAATGGGGTTGGCCACTTGCTGTGCTACCTGACATTAGGTGCTCCAACCACTTTCCTCATCTTCTGTAGGGGATGCTGTCTCCTTATCCTGCTTGCAGTTCACTTTATCAAGGAACTTAGGCACCCTTTTGAAAAAGTAGCTTCACTGGATACTTGCCAAGTTGCAACAACATGAATTTTACAACCACTGACACTCTGGGCTGCTGAGAAGAAGGTTGAAAAATCCGTGTTTGCCCAGGCCAATTTAGCAGTGGGGGGGGAATTTTTTTCCCAGCCCCAAAAAGTGACAGGTATGATGCTGGCAGAACCAAAGCCCCATCCTGTTCTAATCCCACAAGGTGAGAGCTGTGGTTCCTGGGTGCAGAAGAGCCTCCTTGGCAGGGGGAAGGACTTATAAACCTCCCCTTTGGGTGCATGGGAGCTAGTGTGCTTTGGCTGCACCCTTTAATCTCGCCCATCAGGTAAGAAGCACCTTTTTCCTTGCTACTGTTCCCCTGCTCAAGCCCACAAGGAAACTGAACTCTCGCAAGGATGGGGGATGGAAGGAACCCCAGAGCTATTTTTCCCCACTGGTCCAGAGAAAGTCCTCCCATTTCTGAGGCTTAGATAGCAAGCATTCTTTTAGAACATGTTTCATCAGATCCTTAATATCTGTGTAATCAGCTTCTTTCAGGGGGCATGGGTGGTGGTATGTTCCACCCACAATGGATCAAGGCCTATAGCCCTAGGCAAGAAAATTGAAATTATTGCAGTTCTTTACTCTTAGTTATACTTGAAGACTGGCTAGTAACTGAATTACATTTACATCACATTGAAGTTCAGACACTGTCGAGATGCTGAGTGATAGGCACATTCAAAGAACAATTGCTTTTTCTGTAACTTTTTGGACATCCTGAAAAAATTATAACCGCTGAGGTTTTTTTTTGTTTTTTTTTTTCAAATGTTAATGCAGAGACACTTTAGAGAAAACAGATCTGCTACCCTAATGTGATGCCATCAGCAAGTTGCCTGATCTGTTGGTTAGGTATTTTTTGTTTCCAAGGTAACACTCTGTGGGTTGGCAGGGTTCATTTGCCCCAAGATTAGCCACAATATTACAGTTAGTTTGGGAGCGAGGATCCCAGTGCATGCAGGAAAGACACTTTCTCTTAGGGAAGACCTTTTGTATTTGCAATAGTTTTGATTAGTACAATCAGTAATATTACAAACACTACAAAGTAGATGAGGTAGTACAAGCAGCCAGAACTACTACACTGAGTGGTGACTCAATAGATGCTCCACTCTAGATGTGTCTCTGTCCCTGCACCTAGGATTGGAGATTTTTGGTAGCAGTGCCTGTTTGGGCTGCGTATGTGCCATCTCTGTCTCACGCCATACTCGGCCATTATATAGCGCCATGGGGCCAAACAGAAGAGATCCCCAGTATGGTTGATGACTTCAGTAGCAACCACACAGCTGAGTACCTTTAAGGCAGTTGGATCCTCTGGTACTGTTTCTATCGTTAAGGAATCTAAGAGGCTAGTGTCATAGTATACTTTCCTCAATCTGAACCTTAAGAGTCCAAAAATGAGGTACTAGCATGAAATCCTCTAAGCTTAATTACCAGCTTAGATCTGATACGCTGCCACCAATCAGGATTCTGAGTACCTGATAAACTCTGGTCTCCCCAAAACCTTCCCTGGGGACCCTCAAACCCAACCCCCTGATCTTAATACGAAGGAAAGTAAACTTTTTCCTCACTAGAGTCTCTCCTAGGCTTTCCCTCCCTGGTGTTACTCTAGAAGATCACTGGATTCAACTCCTGAATCTTAAAACAGAGCTTTCCACCGTCACCCAGAGCAATACAGATTCAAGCTCATGAATCTAAACAAGGGATTCCCCTTTTCCCCCCCTCTTTCTCTCTGTCTCCCTACATCTCCCTGGTGAGTACAGACTCAATTCCCTTGCAGCCTCAAACTAGGGAAAAAATCAAAACCGGACTTAAAAAGCAAAACTTTTAATAAAAAAAGAAAAAAGGTACAAGTTATCTCTGTAAATCTAGATGATAAATAATTACATGGGTTCTTTCAGCTTAATAGACACTTGAAAAACTTCCTCCAAACAGAAATACAATTTAAAACTTTTAGCCAAATACACACACAAAATCTACCAGACAGATACACAAGTTGCACATACAAAAAACAATTAAAAAGCACTAAAACGGTCTTTCTACTTTTGTAACTTACAAAATTGGAACGAAGATGTAGAGAGCCTGTAGGTATGGTTGTCACTCGCAGAGCCATGAGAGAACAACAGAACAAAGAACACACACCAAGCTCCCTCCCACCCAGAGTGTGAAAGTATTTTGCCGTCTGATTGGTCCCTCTGCGTCATTGTTGCAAGGTCACGTTTGTTAACCCTTTCCAGGTGAAAGAGACATTAACCTTAGCTATCTGTCATGAAGCTAATCCACTGTTGGGAGAAATGGAGTGGAAGGAGAGAGGCCCAGCCTCCCCTAAAGATGACCAACAGAAACTGCTTATCAGACATGCAGAGTCCGACCTACTTGGTACTGCAAAAAATTACAGTGCGTGCCTGCTGGACAATGGCAATGGAGCCAGAAGTGGCCAACGGCACAAACAGGCCACTTTAAACTGCAGCAGCACCGACACCATTACGCCACGCGTACAGATGCCATTTTAGAATACATGCAATTAGGTGTCCAAAGTGACTTACTAGTAATCGGAGATTGCCTGAGTCTCCGCCTTCTGGGTACGATCTTGTCCTCGGTGATTGCAGGGCCGGTGCTACCATTAGGAACTAGGCCAGTTGCCTGGGCGCCAAAAAGCGCATGCGCCCCCCCCCCCCCCCAAATTGTAAAGCCATTTCGTGGCTGCTGCGCATGGAGGAGAAGGGAATCTGAGCCAACCCCAGCCAGCCTCGAGGATCCCCTGGCGTCAGCATGTGCCGTCAAGCCCAGGGGTTCCACCGCGACAGTCGCTGCTTGCGCTTCTCCCACTCCCAGGCTGCTGCGCCAGTCTGCTGTTGGCACACAACCTGGGAGGAGAATTAGAGGCAGGGGTGGCGCGCTTAGGGGAGGACGCGGAGCGACAGTGAGCTGGGTGGGGAAGATACTGCACGGCTTCTGGGCCAGGGGGTGGGAGCTGGCGCAGGGGTGCCTCGGGCGAAGGGAGCTGCCACAGAAGTCCTCACCTCTGCTCGTGCGTCCTCCCCAACACGCTGCCCTGCTCAATTCTCCCCACCCAGGCTTGCCGGGCCAATCAGTTGTTGCCGCTGCAAGGCCTGGGACAAAAATTAGAGCGGGGCAGCGTCTCGGGAGGAACGCGGAGTAGAGTAGCTGGGTAGAGTAAACCCATGGCTGCCCTGGCCAGGGGGGGAGGCTAGCGTGCGGGGGGGTGCCTCAAGGCAGGAGGGAAGCTGCTGCGGGCGGCTGCCTGGGAGGGAGGCATCTCAGGGTGAGGGGTGGCGGGGAGCTGCTGCAGGGCTGGGGGGGCGCAAGTTCGAAGTTTTGCCTAGGGCGCGAAACTTCCTTGCACTGGCCCTGGCGGTATGCATCTCATCCCTGGACATGCACTCTTCACCACCACCCAGGACTGTTCCCCCTTCTCTAGTGATGATGACAATGAGGAGGAGGAAGGTATTTATTCAGTGTCAGCACAGGGCTGCCCATCACACCAGGGAGCTACCAGAACTGACTTCTATATTCAGATAAGCTACCACCGCACCAGAGGTGACCCACAGGGTTGATATGGACACCTATGGATGTCTCCACTCAAGCACTTTCCATCACAATGGTCTTACTGGGACTCATGGACTGCACACAGGCAGCAGTTTTCCAGACCCTCCAAAGGAAACCTTTGAGGATCAGGAGAAGCCTGAAAAAAGAAGCCGCTCCTGCAACCAGTATTTCTTCTTCTGATGTCCTTCTCCCCTCCGCACCCGCTTCAGTAGCAGCAGATGATTTCAAGCATTTACAGGAGCTCTTCAAAGAGAAAAGTGGGTTCTCTACAAATCCCTCTTGAACAAGTTAGAGTTTCAGCATAAATTGCTTGCTATCCTCCAGGCATCAGCGAAAATTGCACTTCTCATTAATGAGGAATTGATGGACCTAGCTAAAGCTATCTGGCAGACACAGACCATAATCCCCTACACTTGCAAGAAGGCAGACAAAAAGTATTACATATCCTCTAAAGGCATGGACTTTTTATTTTCTCATCCTACACTGAATTAATTGGTTTTCGACACTGTGAATGAACGTGGCAGACAACACCATCACACTAAAATGACTCCATATGATAAAGCCTAGAAGCTTTTAGTTTTATTTGAACACAAAGCATACTCATCAGCAACGCTGCAGTTTAGAATTGACAGCTATGAAGCCCTTATGACAAAATGCAGTCATACTTATTGTTCAAAATGGAGTGAGTTTATTCAGCTGATACGAGAGAACAATTTCAAGCAATCATGGCTGAGGGTCAGCTCCTGGTGAGGACTGCATTACAAGCTTCCTCGAATATGGCTAACACAGGTGGTGGCTTGATATTGACAGCACTGGACATGTGAAGTACATCGTGGCTTCATCTTTTAGGGTTCTCGAGGGAGGTTCAGGCCACAGTGGAAGATCTCCTCTTTGAAGGGTCAAAGTTAGTTGCCAACAGGACAGATGAATCCCTCCACTCCTTTAAAGATTTGAGGGCAACTCTATGGTCTCTAGGTATTTACACCCCTATATAAAAGAGAAGATCTGGTAAATACCACACTGCACAGAGACTGAGACAGACAGACTCCATTTCTCTCTTCTCAAAGACACTATGCGAAAGACAGAAGGCTCCAAAACGTAGACCGCCCCATCACAAATATAAACATCCCAGCCATCTACAATAAAGCAACAGTTTTGAGATTTTGGCCAAGTTACCAGCCCTAAAGTCACTTGCTGCCACAACCTAAACATTTCCATGAGTTTGGCAACAGCCTTACCCTCTTCTCTCAGATGTGGAAGACTATCACCACAGACAAGTGGGTGTTAGAAATTATCACTATATTTGCATGATTGTTTGCTCAAAGCTCCTTCTCTAGACAAGGCATTAATAGCCACACAATAGGCGATGGACTTTTTCTTACAAATAAGCCTACAAATAAATACTCAGAAACGAGCATTGACACCAGTGCAACAGCTGTAGTTCATAGGGGCCTATCTTGAGGTAGTGGAGGCTAAAACCTTCCTTCCAGTGCACAGATCAGACATTTGTAGAGCAGCGATCTGGGTGTCTGTTCACACATTTACAGATCATTATGCTATCACTCATGACTCTGCACCTGATGCACTGTTTGAATTGACTGTTTCATCATCAATGAGAAATCCAACAGGGGCACTGCTTTACAGTCACTTAGAGTGGGGTGCACACATATGGATGCTACTCAAAGAAGAGGAGGTTACTCATCTTGTGCAATAACTGAGGTTCTTTTGAGATGTCCCCCTATGGGTGCTCCACTACCTGTCCTTCTTTCCTCTACTTCTGAGTTCTTATATATAGACTCTGTGGTAGAGAAGGATTTGAGGGCAGTTTGGCCGCACAGCACCGTAAAATGGCCAAGTACAGCGTGAGACAGGGATAATGCATGTGTGGCCCAAACAGGCACTGCTACCAAAAATCTCCGATCCTAGGGGTAGGACATGAGTACACCTAGAGTGGAGTACCCGTGGTGGGGTCGGGGGAGACACATCTCGAAGAACCTCGGTTACTTCACAAAGTAAGTAACTTCCTCTTGCATGCTCACACTATCCTTTGCTGGGGAGCACTGTAGTAGGTAAGATGACCCAAGAGTGGCCCTTGGCCTGACCGGTTCCAGGAAATCTCTCAGGTGTGCATGGGCTGGGATGCCATCTTTTATCATAGATTACACTAACATGTACTATGCTTAGTGCATATTCAGTAGGTATTTCAACCCCATTACCTTATCTGTATTTCCTAACTTACTAATATTGGAGTGCCCTTCTCCCATAGGTTACTAAGGCTTTTGCTTCAAGTTTATTAGCATATACATCATTTAGTTACCATGACATTCTTGTGGTGGGACATCTGCTGATATTCTTAACTTAAAATATCTAAAGTTGGTATCCTCTGGCATTTTGTGGTTACCTGTCAGCAGTTTAGCAACAGTTGCTTATAACAAAACTCTGTCTTGTGACCTCTGATAGTGGGTCATTTATGGGATTAGTTACTTATGTCAAGGTTTTAGGCCTTATGCCTCTGTTCGTTTGGCTAAACTGTTGTCTTATGGGTTTGAGCCCTGTAGGCTTTTGTATTATTGCCTTAATTTGTCCCTTACTTAGCTTATGCCCATGTATCTATAGCAACATAGCTGGCTACAAGTTGTTGTGTCCTCCCTTCCCCCATCCCCTTGATTGACTGATTGCTAATGAACACAACTATTTAGGATCTTAATATCTCCATATGGAGGTTTAGGACCTTGATAATCTGTTGTTGGCTGTTGTGGGGATATTAAGGGACTTGGTATATTGCTGTGGTGCATGGACACACAATGTGTCTCCTCAGATTGGGTAACTTGAGGTTGATCGGTCACTTCCTGAGAGGTAATAGAATTCTGAATGGAGATAACTTGGGGTTGACTTCCCACGGAAGATGTTTGATATCCTTTGCTTAGCCCCCTGATTTTACAGTGCATACAACACAGTACAACAAAGATTATTTCGACTGCAATATCTTGCACACAGTCCTTCCCTCTAGTCCAGTCTCTATTTAGCTAGCACCTCACCGCTTCCGTCCATTAATCTTGTGAACATTTGTCCCGCCTTGGTTACTTCATTACTAGTTATTAGGTGTGAATACTTACTCTCCATTTAATTGCTTCAGTTTTAAATCTAGTGGGGGAATATGAAGCTGGAACGTTGGTGTTCTTTGCTGGACTAGATCCTGATATTCTGGATTAGCGGTGATAACTCTCTTTCATTTTCAAAAACAAGTCCGGGACAAATTGCCACGTGCCCAATTAATATGTGCACCTTTGGATCAAAACAATTTTTTTAGTTATGACCTTGCGCGCCGATTAACCATGATGAAACTTTTGCACGTTACTACATAATATTGGCCATCGCCATCATAGGTCACTCTTTCTGTGGGAAGTTGCCACTTGGCCAGTTTAAGAGTGTGGTGGTGATAATTGGTTTTGTAGTTGGTACCCTTCTTCCTGGGCCACACAACAATTTGTCTATCTCAAACAGGTTACTTCTGCAGATATACTGACACCCCTTTTCAGAGAAACAGGCAATATATGGAACTTTCCAGGTTTGGGTGCCTTAGTGATAGGCTACCAGAGGAGATACATTCATTTGTACTTTGTAGATGCTTTCTGTGTGACCCGTTGAGTGGATTACTGTTAACTGGCTAGAAAAACTTCATGTGGATTGAACACAAGCAACGAGTCCTTGAATGAGACATATAAGGATTTTGCCAGGATACAATGTTTGTTAAATAACACCAGTCACGATCAGTGTGTGGTATCAGCAAATCCACTAGCAGTAACCCAGGGCAGAGGGCTGTCATGATTGATGGCATCTCACAGGATGATCACTTGGAAAATATTAAAGCCGGTAATATTAATATTTAATGAAAAATGGGTGAAGAGGCTGTAATGCTTTCTAAAGAGCCCGGGAGGACTCTCAGAAAAGCAGGACACACAGTAAGAGATTATAATCTGGATTCAGTGACCTTGATCAGCCAAGAGCTTCTGATGGAGTTAATCCAGCTTTGAGCTAAATTAATGTTTTCCAAACAGATTTTTTTCCTGCATGAACAGCAGCTAAATTTCTCTCTCCTATATCATATGCAGAACTGTTAAGGAATTGAAGAGACACAGTTAAATTAAGCAAGTGCCCTTATTCTTTGGCTGGCATTTCCACAAGCCAGAAATAATTGATTGGGCGACCCAGATAATTTCTTGCTGAATTAAACATGATCCATGACCTGGCAGGGCCTGGATCTTTTCTAATGAATAGTGCTCTGCATCATGTTACTCAGGGAAGAGGTGAGCTTGAATGGTTATCACAGCCATACCTGATCATGTGTAAGAGAATTATTTGTATAAAATAAGTGTTTGTTACATTTCTGTGCTAACTGGTGGTAAATGATTCCCATCATATCACTTGTGAGCAGATATATTTGTTTGCTTTGAGATATCTAATGAAACTCCGAGGTCCTGTTTACACAGTGAAAACAACAAAACCAGCTACCTTGATAATACCAGGAAGTCCCCCTTACTCCAAACATGGTTACAACACAGATATTCTAGCAGTGTGGACAGGACCGTTCATTGTTAGCTTTTTCCAGCCCGTGCTAATGTCTTTGACTTGGGGTTGGAAACTCAGTTAAAACATGGTCTTAGGTTTTGGTTACGCAGTATAGATGGGATGTTTTGAAGGGAGCTCTCCTATCATGGTAGCTCATCCTGTGTAGCCTCTTGCCTTTGAGCTGCAGGCTATTCTTACCAGGTTCCTCATTGGAACAAATCTCTGGGTCTTCCTTGCAAAGTTTTATGCTAGTGAGATATCTTTCTAATGTGGGAGGCTTGGATTTTTGTTTTCGAATCTGAAATGGGGATTCTTTAATAATCCTTGCTAAAGTAGCAGTTTTTGTCTTTATTTAAATGCCAGTAACACTATACCACACAGTTAGTGCAGTGAGGAAGGAGAAAACCAAGATGCTTTTTACATCTACTACCTTTGCAGTCTTGTATACATTTACCCATATGAGATTAGTGCTTATCAGTGGGGCTGGAGTGATAACTCTAAAAATTAAAGTCCCTTTCCCCGCAGTAGGAGCAGTACACAATTTCCCTGTCAGGTTCCTCTGGGGGAACCACCTCTAGCGATGAGAAAATGCAGTTCAGTCTCCATGCCTATGCAATCCTTAGTACCTTTAACACTACCAGTATGGGTGCCAGTTGTAGTGATTTTTGTGGTGAGGGACAGCTGTCTGCTAGAAACTGTTCTGTGAGCACAAAACTTAAGACAGTGAGGCTGTCCAATTATACCAATCACTAGTGAGATGAGACATTGCTCAAAATGTATTCCTTGCCACATGAAGTGGAAGATTAGTGAACCCATAGGGCTGCTAACTGGTTTATGCTTAAATAGCATGCAACCTTCTTAAATAGTTGACGCTGGTCATACATTTTAAGAGATTTAAGTATAGTCTGTTTTAATGGCTTTAATAAGGATATCTGGCTGTAGAGCAGAAAAAGGCAAGGGGCTGAACGAGTTTCAGGTCTCAGAGCTAGGAGCTCTTTATTTGGAATGCTGTTGAACAGACTCTGTGTTCTTGAAGACATTTAACCCCTCTCCTTCAATTTCAAAATCAGGAAACACCTACTACACAAGTGGGATTGCGTTCACGGTGGTAGAGTTCTTACAGTAATAAAGCCAACGGCATAACACTTTTGAAAAGCCAGTGTTACCTATAGCCGGAATATTTTTTTTCATGTTTGCCACATTTAGCTGATTTTTGGAGCACAGGATAATTCATATTTTCTGCCAGGAACTGCCTCTAACAGATCCTCCCACCTCCTTTCCTCCCCTCCCTAAAAAGGTAACAAACCCCCTTAATTAATGTGTCAGAATTAGACACAAAAATAAAATCAGAAAAACTGCTAAGCTCGTACAAACCTGAGTTGGCAGCAGCAGCTTAATACTCATTTTTGTTTTCCAGCACTCTAAAAGGAAATCGATGCAAGCAGTAAGAGCTAGTTTACTTTAAATTTCTCATCAGCACTGTGTCAGAACTCATGTTAAGTTGTAACAGTTGGCAGTGTAGTTGTAGCCTAGGATATTAGAGAGGCAAGGCGGGTGAGGTAATATCTTTTTATTGGACTAACTTTTTTTTTCTGGTTTTCACCAGTAGAAATTGGTCCACTATAAGATGTAACTGTTCCATTTTGGATTCTGCACTGGAGCCGTGTGCTGGTATTTAACCCAAAACATATATTCAGAGGTCCTTCAGCTGCTTAAATTTTTGGCTACAGATTATATAGCAGGGGCTTGCTCCAAAGCCTACTGCAGTTGGTAGAAAGACTCCCCTAGACTTCAGTCGGCTTGGATCAAGCATAAGGTGAATTTCCTATTCTTGTTTTTGAAGATGAAGAAAGAAATGTTTCTACTAATTTGAATAGCATAAACAGTCAACTTCTGAGCATCAGACATATACCATCCCTTGCCATTTGTGTGGCTAGAGCGGTGGCGATTGCTTCTAATCAGACTAACTGGTTTCACTGACATAAAATGTTTCCCTAAGCAGTTGACTATCAGTTTATGAACCCATTCTGCTTATCTCCCACAACAGACTGGAGTTTTTGCTCTCGTTTATTTTGTGTTGCAACACAATCTTGCTCCTCATATTTTCATGCCTACTCCCAAGAACAACATAAAATATTTGGCTACTTTCTATATCAAAGTTTTTTCACTTTTGCAGTAGATGCCATTGTTTCAGGCTAACAATTTCAGAATTTTGGGAATGCAGGCTGTTCACTTTTAGTTTTTAAAATAAAAAACTGCTTTTGATCTCTTCTGAGTTAACTTCTATAAATATAAATCCTCCAATGTCTGGCTCTTTTTAGTTACTTTTCACATAATATTTGTTTGCTGAATTTAATTGCATTTATTAGACTGATATATGGTGTGTTAACACTAGTTAGATTATTACAATATTTGGATATAACCAAAATTCACAAAGAGTTCTTTTCTGGAACCTTCTAAAAGGGCTGTGAAAAGTCGCATGTGGAATTCAAGCAATGTCTGGTATTTGTTGGGCAGATGTAAGGTATTCCTTGAGGTTTAGTAGTTGGATCCATTTATATGCCCATGTGTGTGGTTTTCAGCTGCTACTTTTTAGAAGGCGTAGAGTCAAAATTATCTTTTGCCCACAGAAGTGCAGGAAAATAAATAACTTCTGAATACAAAGTTTTTTAACTGATCTGTAGTCACTCACAATCCTTTAGCTTCATCTGTGTTTAGAAAGTTACATTCTGGATTTTTCAGTTTAATAGCAAAGTGGGAGAGGGAAACCTGCTAAAGAGGACCTTAAAAATGCTTCTGAGAAATGCAAATAAATAAATAAATGCAAATCAAGAGTTTAATTTTCTCTGCACCTGTATTACAAGGTCTAGAATGCCCTCAACTCATGCTGAATTAATTGGGAATTGAGGGTTCAAAATCAGAGTTTTGAGCCCATAGTTCTTAAATTTTATACTGTCAGCAACCTAAATAGTGTGTGGGGGATGGGGGGTTCTTGCAAGAAGTTTTCACTCATCTCTGGAGAGACACTTCCTGAATTGGATTCAGATAAAATTAAAAGGTGGTTAAACTAATTTCCATTTGGTGCCTTTATTTCTAAACACAGACTTCAGACAGATACCTGGAAAAGTACAGTGTAATCAACTGTACAGTAATGGGGTACAGAACTGTACAACTCCAGCTCATGTCAGTAGTGACCACATTACAATCTGGGGGCTGTTCAGTAGCTTATCTGAAACGAGTTTGGTGATCTCAGTATAACCCGCAGAGTACATGTCCACATCACAAAGCTATAACCACCACACTGTTTGGCACTTTCATTGGTAGGCTCAGTAAAGATGTCAGGAATTGAATGGTCATGGAAGCTGAACTACATTTTTGTTCCTGGAAGTGACCCCTCCAATAACAAGGCAGGGACGTAGCAGAATAGTGTGAGGAAGTTGCTGCTGTTTCTCCTGATACATAAATGACTTCAATCTGTCTTAGGTACTGTGACAGACCCAGGCCACTAGGGTGCAGGAGTCTGGTAGAGGGCAAATATACTGGTCACTGGGTGAGCAGTTTTATGTTCCCTGAGTGACCAGAGCAGGGTCTGCACTAGAGTAGTCAGGAACTTGCTAGAACCAATTAAGGCAGACAGGCTGATTAGAACACCTGCAGCCAATCAAGGCAGGCTAATCAGGGCACCTGGGTTTTAAAAGGAGCTCTCTCCAGTCAGATGGGGAGGAGCCAGAGGAGAGGAAGTGCGTGTGAGGAGCTGGAAGCAAGAGGCGCAAGGAGCTGAGAGTAGGAGGCTGTGCTACTGGAGGACTAAGGAATACAAGTGTTATCAGATACCAGGAGGAAGGTCCTGTGGTGAGGATAAAGAAGGTTTTTGGAGGAAGCCTTGGGGAAGTAGCCCAGGGAGATGTAGCTGTCACACAGCTGTTACAAGAGGCACTATAGACAGCTGCAAATCCATAGGGCCCTGGGCTAGAACCCGGAGTAGAGGGCAGGCCCGGGTTCCCCCCCAAACCTCCCAACTCCTGATCAGACACAGGAGTTGATCCAGACTGTGGGGGAGATCACTGAGGAGCAAATCTACCAATAAGCGCAGGACCCACCGAGGTAGAGGAGGAACTTTGTCACAGTACTCACATCTCCACAGTATCGGGACACCTCACAATCTGGAGTGTATTTATTCTCAACACCTCTGTGAGGCAGAGCAGGGGTGTTCTCCCCATTTTACAGATGGAAAACTGAGGCAGAGAGTGGTTCAGTGACTTGCCCCATGCATAGGCGCCGACTCCGTGGATGCTCCGGGGCTGGAGCACCCATGGGAAAAAATTAGTGGGTGCCCTGCACCCACCAGCAGCCAAGCTCCCCGCCCAGCTCACCTCACCTCTTCCTCCTCCCCTGAGCGCGCCACATCCCTGCTTCTCCACCTACCTCCGAGCGCTTGCCGCTGCCAAACAGCTGTAGCAAGCTCTGGAAGGGAAGGGGAAGAAGCGGGAACATTGCATGCTCAGGGGAGGAGGCGGGGTCAGGGCGGGGCTGGGCTGGGGGTTTGGGGAAGGAGTGAGAATAGGGGCAGGGAGGGGGAGGAGTTGGGGCAAGGACTTTCGAGAGGGATTGGAATGGGGGTGGAATCAGGGCGGGGCCAGAGGGGGGTCGAGCACCCACCGGTGCCAGTAGAAGTCGGCGCGTATGGCCCCATGGCACCCAGGAAGTCTCTGACAGCAAAGAACTGAACCCAGGTCTCCCAAGTCTTAGGCTAATGCTCTAATTATTGGACAGTCTTTCCTCTCGATCTGGCATTGTTTGTGCGCGTGCTAAAAGGAAAAAATCAAAATGGTGAATTGACTAGAAAATGGGTGTAATACATTGCAATGAGGGCGTTAGCTAATTACAAAACCTTTTCTGTAAGCTGTATATAATAAACAGTGGACTTAAACACAGGAATAACTTGACAGCATATACAGCCTTTTCCCTCTATTTGATCTCTTGGAGAGAAAAGGAGAGGCTTTAAAACTCCTGGAGTGACAGTGTGACATTATTTTGTATCATGGTAGCCAAGTAAACATAAGTAACCAGCTTGAGCTCTTGCCACGCTTTGCCCTGCCTGCCATGTTAATGAGACAGGTCTATCTGTGCGTGACAGCTGCAGCCAAGCACACCACAAGAACAAGAAAACCTAGCAAGTAGCTTGGCTAATAGCAGAGAGCATGGAAAGAATGCGAACAAGAATTGAAAGATGAATTCTTGGGGCCCACCCTGCAAAGTGGCATGTGTCCTCACCTCCCACTGAAGTCACTGGGAGTTGCAGGCCCCCACACCTTGTAAATCTAGGCTCTAAGTTAATAGACTTTGGATTTTGTCATTTTCTCCACAGAAGGGCAACTGGTGACTTAACCCAGTGAGCCTATGACTCTGGGTACCCCAGGAAAATTGGCAGAGTGGTAAAGCCCAGGGACCTTGCATCATTGTCCACACAGTGAGGCAAGGCAGTAGGCCAGTGAGTCTGTGCTAATGTTGATTCAAGGTAACCCCACTAGTGTTCATACGCTGCGTGACTAAAGTCAGTGACTGGGCCTGCCTTAGTCTTTGTATTACAGGTTTTGAGGTCACATATGCTGTAAAAATGTGATTTGTTTATGCCTGTCTCTTTTTTTCCATGCAAGTTACTGTGCTGCTTTATAATAAGTATCTTTATTTGGTACTTGTTAAGGAAATTAATATGAAATGATTCCTCGATTCTGGCTTATGAAAGGCACAGACAATGATACAGCACCCCAACATGGTCCCAGTGCCCCCAGGAACACATCCATGCTGTTTGGGGAACAGATGGAGAGGTCTGGGTGTGCGTGTGTAGAGAATTCCTTCCTTTCTGGTGCACCAAGAATTGTGATTCTGGTTTGGTCTGTTACAATGATAGCCTATAAAGAAGCCAGAGTTCAAGCCAAACTGAGTGGAATAGTTTAAGCATGGGAACCTTGGTGATAGAGGGCAGTGCAATGTTGCAAATCTCATTGTAAGAGGCTAAGACTTGGTATCTCTAGCCGGTCATAAATGCTTATGAAACTAACTGTGCGAAAAGTGTATTCGGCCCTTATTATCTAGAGCAGCCTTTTTGAAATGTACCTTTTCGGTCTTGCTTATGCTTATTAGTTTTTCTTATTATTTAACACTGTGAAGCATTCTGGGATGTACTGTGTAAAAAGCCTCCGTAGTATATCAGCTAAAGTATTGAAACAGGTGCTGTATGCAGATTTCCTCAGATAGCTTTTCCTTGGCATCTTTGGTGCTGACTGGTAACATCCCCTACTCTCCAAGTCCTGCATCTGTATTCAGCATAAATTATCTGTCATGATGAATTATGGAAATCATGCAGTGGGTTAGAGTATCAGTAGTATATAGTGTTATGTTTAAAAGTTAAATACAGTTTGGCCAACAGAGGAAAATATTTCTAGATTTTTGTCATAGTAAAACACAAATTAGTGGTGGTCCGCTTGCTAGTGTTTCTATACATTCAGAGTTGGACCAATGAGCATTAAATTACCTGTGGTGAAGCTGTTTGGAATTCAATCTGACAACCTTTTTAGATTATATTGCAAATGTACCTAGAGAAATTGTTCCATAGTTGACATGTTTGCCAACAGTGACCCTACTATATCTTCGCTTTCTTCCCACAAGTCATCTCAAGAAAAGAAAAAAACTTTTTTTTCCCTCACATTTCACAGGTGAAGTCTGTGATAAATCTCCTGTTTGCTGCCTACACTGGGGATGTATCTGCACTCCGAAGGTAAAAGCAATATGGTGTTGGGGACAGGAAATCATTTGTGTTTCAACTATTATTGCACTTTATTTCTGAACATATGACTATGTTAGTAGACATTATAGCTGTTTTCATACTCCAAGGTGGTAGCAGGGCCATTTAAACACAAGGTGTTAAAAGAATGCACTCTAGTGGATCTAGCACTGCTTTTAATATCTAGTCTTCAGATCCCGACAGAGCAAGGAGTTAAGCTTATTACAAAATCAGTCCTTTGTTCTGCGTATCAAAACTTAATGTGGATAATATGAAAAATAATTTGTACATCTGGTTATAGTCAGAGGTATAATCCCATAAAATGGCATCGTTCTGCTTTGATATAAACTGATTTTTTCCTTTGTGTCTCAGTAACAATATGTTATCTTCCCACAAATTTTTACATCCCACAATTTTTACTAGCTGGATTCTAGTCTGCCTTGTGAATCAATTCTAGAACTGTGAGCAAAGCTCAAATTGAAGAATGTTTATTGCTAGTGATGTGGGAGCCAGAAGGAACCCAGCTTGATTTTCAGATTCCAAGTATAGTTTTCTTTTGTTTTTGTTTTTTTTGTAGGGCTGGCAGTGTTTAGAAACCCTTTGCATTTTACACTGAGCAGATTTCACACAGACTCATTGAGAGAGCAGATAAATGTGGGAGGCTTAATTCTTCACTGTACCTTTGCAAAGCTGGGGCAAAGCGGAGCTGCTCTAGTAGCTTTATACTGGTTAGAGATTCTTCTGACACAGGAAGACTTCTCTGTGAAATTTCTCCGGCTCATGTACAGTAGTTTTGCACCCCAAAGTGATCTTAACCAGTCAGAGAATCTGCCTGGAACTAGTGTTTTGGCTGGACAGAGAGAAGTATGTATGCACATCAGTATGCTCCATAGTGGCATTTTAAAAGTGATTTTTCTTACTGGAACCACAGATGAAGATGCCAGGAATGAAGCCAAATCTCTAGTGTACTCTTAAAGCCAGATCATTTTGGTGCTGCTTTTATTAAATCTCAGATGAAAATATAATATACTTTTGATACTGTGATGAGTTCCCCCCAGAGGTGCGACCTGGAACTGGGGTACAACGGAGCCCCCTGACCCATCAGCTTGGGCTCCCTTTACACTGTACTGCTGTGACCAGCCTGCACTTTCACCAGCACACACAGAGGTAGGGACACACCCAACTGCAGTTTCCTGCAGACTTTGTGCTCAGCCTTGCCTGGGTAGGCTCCAGTTAGGGAACTTCCCAGCTACTCAGGCACACGCCCCCTCTGGAGTGTAAACCCAAAACAATACCAATCTTGTGCTGCACAGGAAACTGTACAGGATAAGTTTATGAAATTCGTCCCATCCCTCAATGTGGAGAGGCATATACAACAGCTTTCTGCCCCCAAGTTATGACTTCCATATACTGGTTTTAGATAATAAACCTGTTTTTGCTTTAACTCTAAAAGATACAATCACTTAAAATCTAAGGGATAGCAAACAGATTAAAGCAGATTATCTTGCAAATAAACAAAAAACACAAACTAAGCTTAATATACTGCATAGGATGAGAATTTGCTATTCATATCTGATCTAAGTGATAATGCAAGCAGGCTGCAGATTCTTAAGCTGGCAAGCTGCATGTGCTTACAGCTTGGAATCCTCAGGTGTTTCATTCACAGGCTAAAAATCCCTTTAGCCTGGGTCCAGCACTTCCCCCAGTTCAGTCTTTTGTTCCTTAAGTGTTTCTAGGAAGTCATTGAAGAACCAAGATGATGTCACTCTCTTGCCTTATATAGCTTTTGCATATGGTGGGAACCCTTTGTTTCCAAGGTTAGTTCCCAAGTCAGTCAGTGGAAATATACTGACATCCCAAGATGGAATCCAGCACCATGTGACCTGGTGACATGTCCCTGTAGTGTCGCAGCAACCATGACTCAGAGGCTGTCTTCAGCATCCTCAGGAAGGCCTCCAGTTGGGAGATAAGCTTCTTCTAATGCCTATTGTTTTCTCTAAGGGCCCTTCCCCACCCAACTTTTCAGAATGAAAGCATCTAGTTTAGTGGGTGTTCCCCATGTGTAAACACATTTGTAATACGGATACATAGTCAGTATTCCTAACAGAAATGATGCATGCATGCAAATAGGATAATCATATCCAGCAGATCATAATCTTTCCAATGACACCTCTCATGACTTATCTTGCATAAAATACATCATAACTATGGCATAATCCTATCATTATGAAAATTATGGGGTGCAGTGTCAGATACCATTTAAATCCTATCAGAGGGCATTTCATTGTTTTACAGTATAAGTATGATTACTTCTGTATTTTTGTAATTATTTCTATGATTTTCTATCTGAATTTGGCTTTTCAGATTTGCTTTGTCGGGTATGGATATGGAGCAAAGAGATTATGATTCACGAACAGCATTGCACGTAGCAGCTGCAGAAGGTAATGACTCTTGATAAATAAGAATAAGCTATTAACTTAGTGGGCTTAATTTAAAAAGTATATTAAATCCTTCTTTTATTTTATAGGTCATGTGGAAGTAGTTAAATTTTTGCTGGAAGCCTGCAAAGTGAATCCTTTCCCCAAAGACAGGTGAGCAATTCCACTGTTAGTATAAGGGAGGGGAGCTCCAGTAACTAATTAGATTGGTGAATCCAACCCTAGTGCAGTCATTCGACCAGAGTCTGTTTCCTCTGAAATCTCATGGGATGCTGAAAGCAGTGACAACTGGGACCATCTGATCTACCCAGCTAACCTGCAGCTGGTGCTAGAGCTCCCTTGAGCTGTTTCTGCCCATTTGATCTAGCAACACTAATTCCCCCCTTAAAGAAGCAGGAATTCCAGACCTCAGTAGGGAAGATTAAGAAAATAAATCAGTGGCTGGAGAATTTTTTTAAAAAAGGCATCAAGCCAATAAAAGGAATTTGTAGTTTTGATGTGCGTGTATGAATACATATGTAGAACGCACACACGGATGTGAGTGTAAGAGTGTTTACGTGTGTCCAACATAACTAAAACTATTCACAAACTTCAGTGTGAACTTGACCCCATTAGAAAGGCTGTTTTTACTGTTCTGGTGTCCTGAGAGAGGTGCACTCCACATGGTTTGTTATGTATAATCATTAACTTCTTTATTTTTAATTTCACCTTCAGTTTATTACTGTAACTCGCAGTATGGCATTGGAAACCAGAAAAAAATAGGTCAGTGCAAGGTCCCTCACCTATAGAAAACAATGCCTGACACTAGTTATGAAACCACTCTTGTCCACTCTCTAGCTCTCTTACTCAAGTAAACTTGTGTCTTTCTCTGCTCCCTTCAGTTTGCCTGTACCTTTTAATTCTTCTGTCCGGATAACAGTGATTTTGCTATTTAACAGTAAAGCATTGAATGAGCTTTAATTTGATAGTTTATTTCATGCAGTGCTGTGCAGACTAATATGTCTGCTTATGTCTTGTCTTATATGCACAATGTCCTCCTTATGGTGCTTGTAGGAGTGTCAGAAAGGCAGAGCATTTTCAGTCATTTATCATTACCTGTGATATTTTGAAGCTTTACTATTAAGGTGAGATTTTGACTTTTTGATACAGTTCTTTTCAAAAGGAACTAACAGCGCTACAGAGCTCTTACACCACCATTAAAATGTAACCAGAGTTGGTGGGAAATCTGTATTGTGTCTGCACCTGCTCTAATTACCAGCTTTTCTATTAAAACCCCTCAGGGGAAGAGTTTGTCCTGTGCCAAAAGGATGTCAAAGATCAACACTAGAAAAAACACTTCAGTAAAAATAATGTGAGGCACCTTTCTGGAGCTGATTTCCTTGGTGGAAGGAAGGCAAAAAATACTTTACATTTGCTTTGTTGAAATAGTATATTTAGATATCTCTTACTCTCCTGTTTAAGAGGGGAAAATATGCAATTGTATGCAGTAGCCTTTGCATGTTATTGTTACATTTGGGAGGGTTTAGTGTGGATGATGTGAAAATAGCAGCGGTTACGCATGTGTATGTGTTTAGCTCCTGTTTCGTCTAGTCTGACACTATCCATTAAAGTGCAGTTCTGCTGTGAAAAATGACTGAAAAAAAAAATTTGTTTTTATCATCTTTTAGTGATTTCCATATCAAATGTGTTCTGTTTTCACATTTTCAAGTAAAAAGGTTTCGTTTCCGGTGATTAACAGTGCACAATCAGCCTGTGGGCTGAAGATCAAGTTGGGTTATTCCTTTATGTATTACCAATGGCCATGGTGGATTCTACATCACTGACCATTTTTTAAATCAAGATAGATCTCTTCTAGAAGAACATCCAAGGAATTATTTTGGGGAAGTTTTATGGTCTGAATCCGTGGTAGTAAAAGTTCTTCATGCCAGATTTTGTCCTTGGTGACACCTGTGAAATCACATTGAAGACAGTGGTGTTACACGGATGTGTGACTAGTTGGGCTGAAATTTATTACACAATTATATTGAAGCACAAGAAGTAATGGAATGCCACTCATTCTCCTTTAGTTATTTTGATACTGAAGGGGGAACAGGAGTAAAAAGTAGTGAAAACATCTGTTGTCAAAAGGGTTGTCACCCACTATCCAATTCACTGAAGGTACTTATGTAGTCCCTGAGCTCAGTACATACTGTACTGGCAATTGTTGTCTCAAACATCAAAGTATAATGGAATTCATAGTGGTGGATTTACTTGCTTACTGATTTTGGAAATATTGTGCTTCCTGTTTCAGATGGAATAACACTCCTATGGATGAAGCTTTACATTTTGGACACCATGATGTATTTAAAATTCTTCAAGAATTCCAGATCCAGTACACACCTCCAGAGGATTCCAGCGATGGAAAGGAAAATCAAACAGTTCATAAAAATCTAGATGGCTTACTCTAACCATCTTCAGCTAGATCCCAAGAGTCAAATCACTTACCTATGTTATTGTGGAAAATGAGTATGAAGAGCTTGTATATTTCTTTCTGACAGTGGTGTATATTTTACAGAATATTTCGTTTATTTCAGTGTTACAGGAGTTTTCTTCATGATATGCAGTGGACAAACCCAATCGCTCCAAAAAAACAAACAAATCCCAAACAAACCCCCCTCTCCCCCCGCAAGAATCTCCTTCCATAATGTGAGCAATATTACCTCGTGTTGCATATAATTGATGTAAAGGAAGTATTAGCTGTTGATGGCTTTACTGTGCACTACTTAATTTATTTTTGTGTTCTATGTGTATCTTCAAACCATGGTCAGGAATTTTTCTGTTGAATTTGCATTTCTAAACAAATCTCTTACAGTGCGGCCAAGTGGAACCATGCTGTTGCCATGTGCAAGTGTCATTGTGGTTTTGCTAGATTTCAGGAGTTGAGGATGCTGGTGTAGATTTAACATGGGTGTGTTGAACAAGGATCTGCATTTATCTCGTTTTTCCCTAAATTTCCCATGGAACCTTGTTTATATAGTCACCTTGTCACCTACATCGATTGATCAATCAGCCCTCACAGAGAGCGCTGATCACAACACGTTGTTCATGTTGTTCTATCGAGTCCTTCAGCCACCCATTGGCCAGGCTTGTCAGTGGCACCAGACACCTGATCGGCATAGCACACCACAGCCCAGAACCCCTGAGCTCAAGCGATCCGCCAGCCTCACCTCCCAGGTAGCTAGGATTACAGGCACGTGCCACCTTGAGTGGTTGTTTATATAGTATAAATCTCAAAATAATGGTGACATTTGTCAATGGTCGGGGCTAATTGTTCTTAGAGATGATTTTTTCAGGGAATCTGTTTTTAAGGTTGGTTTGGTGACTAAATGCCATGGAAGAGTATCACTTGTTTGACTTTTTTTTAGCTGTTTCTTTCAAATGCCCATTGTCCAGCCTCTCTCTCTGTCCATATTCAGCTGCTGAAGTGCTTTCCCGTTAGTTGGGGAAAGCAGGTGCTTCCACAATATGCATTGGTTCCTGATAGGCATATGTGCATCATCGGGGATCTTGTAGGTTGCAAAATAATTCATCTCAGTCTTATGTTTTGTCCTTAGCTGCAACTACACCAAAAACCTTTTAGGGGAATGTAAGTATATGAAAGGCAAAATACTAAACCAAATGTTCTAAATAAGTTAGACTCACAATAAAGAACACTCATGGAGTGAAACAGCTTAAAGAGGCATAAAGCTAATCAAAACATGAGCAAAGTTGTGGATATGCCAAACTGTGGGTCTATCTCTCTTCTTCTGCTGGCATAAATCCTTGAATAATTTTGTAGAAGCTTCTGAAGATACATTGGTGTGAAACAGGTAAGAGATCAGAAACAGGGCCACAAATCAAGGAGTTCATTTGTGTGTGAACTGTTGCATTTGCCCTCTTCACATGGTAGTCTGTGCCCCACGTATACCAGGCGTTAGAAATCTAAATCCAAATATTTGTTCTGTTTTTGGGACCATTATACTACATCAGCTTCTTGCCAATGTAACAATATGTCTGATTACTGACACTACAATATGAGTGAAGTCATCTTTAAAAAAAAAACCTGGGTAGGAGTATCTATTTCACATTTGTTGGAAGCAGGTGATAGTCAAGAATCAGGCTGTGTATGGGAATAAGACCATTTGTGGAAACTGCTCACATCTCAAAGATATGGCAGTAATAATAATTCATCCATAGATCTCAAGGTGCCCACTGTACAGATGGTGAAACTGAGGCGTGGAGAGGTCACCCAGAAAGTCAGTGGCAGAGTCAAGATATGGAACCCTTGTCTCCCGCGTCCCACTCCAGTGCTCTAGCCGCTATGCACATTGCTTCCCCTAAGGAGGAGAAATCAAATGGAGGCACTTGATATTCAGCACAAGCAGTGGCCTGTCTCATAATAAAGATGATGTCCTGTAGTAGTTTGAAAGCCTAAACCTCTGAAATCTGATTGACTAATGCCAGGCAAGCATTTTTACCACTCTCCCCTCGATCTGATATTGCTGCTTTTTGCCTCAAGTCAATTATTCACTCGAAGGCCTCATGCTTTTATAACCTTCACCTTTCATGCCTTGTGTTGCAGCCACCTTCCTCCTTAACCAAGAACTGGATGGGATTCCCTTTAAACCCTTCTTGGCCAGATGGGTCACTGTTGAGAGCACAAGGCCCTGTCTCTGCTGCACTCCTACAGAGGATAAAATGAGGCAAACTAAATCCCACGTTTTCCTAACATTCTTGGACCTACCAAATTGATCCTATGGGAGTAAAATTTCTCAGGTTGGGCTCTGAGGGTACTGATTAGGTCTTAAGCTATGAGATGCATTCTGTTTGTTAACTTAATCAGATTTCTATGTATCTCTGGTGTGCTAAGAAAACGTATCCTCTGTGGTTTCAGAAAAAATGTCAGTGATTTATTTTGATGTAATTGAAATCGGTCAAAATTTACTTTGCTCGAACAATAACCTTTCCAAAAGGTAGGTATATGAACTGAGAAGATAAAGGCATTTTAATTAAATAGCATAGAGATTGTGGCTGTCCCTGAATCTAACGTTTTCCTCCACTATATTAAGAGCTTTTAGCTAGAATTTTAGCATCAATGCATTTTCACCAGGATAGTTTTAGCATTTTCTCATTGTACCAAGAGATATTATTTTGCAAAGATTTGTGCCCAGTGGAAGCAGTGCATTTATATATGCAATTATTTATAAATATATGTAGTTCACTGGTGTGGCTGCTCATCATTGCTGGCACTGACATGTAGATTTTAATTTAAATGGCTTTTGTTGTGTTATCAAATGCTGACATCCTTATGCTCCAAAGAGTTTTATGTGTTATGTCATATATGTGCTGCTTATGTATCACAGCAACCAGAAATGGTTAAGCTAACTTAATGCTTTGTACATAAAAATATTGTGCTGGTCTTAGCGTTAATTATATCCCATCTTTTTGTGAAAAATGTAATGTACTGGGCTGATACTTTTTAGCTGCAGAGCTGGACTGTCAATGAGTGTTTTTATTGATGCTGTACTTACTCTCAGCAATTGTGACTGATTGGTGTGACATTTTAGATTCCTTATTGTGGGGAATAGACAGTGATGAATGTATTTGCTTTCAGCAATTTTCCTGTAAGTGAATCTAAATTTAAAAATACTTGAGCTGTACTGGTCCTGAAAATGAAAGATATTTATTTTAATGAATAAAATCCAGGTATTGTTGCTTTTTACAGCACAATTAAAAAGGAATACCAAAAAATAGAGATGTTTGAGGGGTGGTTCTGGTTTTTCTGGATAGCTACATCATTTACCTACCTCTCATACCACCCCAAGTGAAGTAGCCAAAGAGAGCAGACTTCGACTTCGTGGAGCCCTCCAGTGTCAAGGCTACTTTTGTATTGGGAGGGCTTTGTGACAAGCTTTAATTGTATCATTTAGGAGGCTCCATCTCATGGTTAGTCGCTAGTGAATACTGTAGTTTTAAGTCTAAAAGCTTGATATAGCGAACAGGAGCTCATTGGCTTTCCCTCACTCAATACAAGTGTCCAGCTGGTGATGGAGAAATGATAATACAAAGGAGTAACCAACCTGCTGTGGGCATTCTAACAAGAAGCTGACCCTAATGTCCATATATTTTTGAAGTGTTGTAGGTCTCCAACGTCTGTTCTTTAAGAATAGAGGCTGTCGCTGGGATGGGGAAGTAAAGGTCTCTGAATCTGGTGAGGGAGGGATTAGTTGGGATGGTCTGGCTATTGAAATAGTTAAGAAACACAGAGGGCAAAATAGGGATGTACATGCATCATTTTGCTCCTGAAGGTTCTTCACAAACTCCAGCCTCAGACCACAGCAGAAAATTGTGGAAGCAATCAAGGGATTCTGCTGAAAACCAACATCACCTAGCCCTATACTGAATAGGTCTCATATTGCAGCCAGGAGTGGAGACCTATGTTATTGCTGATTTCATGGTTTCAACATATTGTAGATGGCCTTATGGAGCAAAGTGACCTTTTTATTATATAGTGCAATCAAACTGAATCTGATGCAGAAATCCCTGAATCCTCCAAAGAACAATACCTTTGAATTTCCTGCAGGGATAGCAGAAGTGCTGCATCCTCAAATGTGTAGAAATTATTAGATATAACAAAAAGCCTTGTTTCAGAGAACATATCCGGACTACTAATCTGCACTACAAAGTGAGTGCCACTAGGCATCAGACTGGCTAAGCCTCTGAGGTCCCATTCTAGGCCATTACAAAAACCACTCATTTGCCAGTTACATTTGCAAACCTCTCACCCAGTTGCAATACAATGAAAAATTGTTTGCCAAAATGGAATTGTCCAACATCAGTAGGGAGAGAAATTGGTATTCCTTGTTCTAACATGTTTGGAATTTTTTTAAAAATTACTTGCATCCATCTTAATAGATTTTGAATATTGTGTTATTGAAACCAGGGACGTTAACAGCTCAATGGACACAAGGGAAGACATTTAGAATCATTTTGAAGGCTTTTTCCACACTCTTCCTTCCTTAGATAGAAGGTCTTGAGCTTTTCTTCAAGGCCATTTATACTTTACCCATTCATCGCATTATAAATATTTGCACTGTAAAAATGATAAACAAAAGAAATATATGATGGAACTGAAAAATACTAAGTACTGTAGTGCAATCGCTTTATTGTGAAAGTGTAAAGGACAGTTACCTGTTCCATAACTGGTGTTCTTTGAGATGTGTTGCTTATGGTTATTCCATAGTAGGTATGTGTACTCACCACGTGCACCAGTGCTGGAAGTTTTTCCCTCAGCAGTACACGTAGGGGGAAGCGCTGCTGCAACCCCTGGAGTGGCATTGCTATAGTGCGCTATAAGCGGAACCGCACACTCCCCCCCACCCTCAGTTCCTTATTGCTGGAACAACTCCGTCAGTGGGGAAGGAGGGTGGGATGTGGAATAGACATGAGCAGCACATCTTGAAGAAGGCCAGTTAAGGAACAGGTAACTCTCCTTTCTTCTTCGAGTGATTGCTCGTGTGTCTGCCACAAGTGATTACAAGCTGTGTCTGATGGAGGTGGGTAGGAGTTCACAGCTTCCCTAGCTGGAGCACAGCCCTACCGAAAACAGCGTCATCCTTGGCGTGAGAGATGATCGCATAGTGTGATGTGAACGTGTGTACTGAGGATCAGGTAGCGGCCCTACGGATGTCCTGGATAGGGACATGGGCCCCAAAGGCAGCTGACGAGGCCTGAGCCCTTGTCGAGTGAGCCCTTACAATAGGTGGTGCAGGAACCCCTGCTAGGTTGTAGCATGTGTGGATGCATGATGTAATCCACCAGGAAAGCCTCTGGATGGAGATCGGTTGGCCCCTCATGCGCTCAGCTGAGGCAACAGAGTTGCAAAGAACTGCGTAACGGCTTAGTCAGATCCAGATAAAAGGCCAGAAGCCTGCGCACATCGAGCATATGGAGGCAGCACTCCTTGTTAGAGGTATGCAGCTTAGGGCAGAGGACAGGTAAGATGTCCTGGCTCATGACAGGAGGAAGGCATCAGAGATCGTGTTTCTCCCCACCACCACCCCAGAGCAGAACCCATGGCAACAGTGGTTGTGTCAGGTTGCAAACAGGTCTACTTGAGGAGTGCCCCACTCTTGGAAGAGTTGATGAGTGACACTAGGTCCAGTGACAGGGTCAGGTCCTGGAAGGGAATTCCCTGGAGCATATTGGCCGGGCAGGACCACCATTGTAGCATGTTCCAGGCCTGGGAGAACTCCTGAGGCCAACCAGAGCTGGGGGGCCTCATACAAAGCCTGGTGTGGCAGACTACTTACGTGCACGCTGCCATGTGGCCCAGGAGCTGTAGGCATGCCCTGACTGTGGTAATGGGAAACTCCATGACTGAGGCTATAAGCCCCTTCAGGGTTCAGAACCTGTCTATGGGAAGGGAGGCTGTGGCCTTAGAGCCATCCAAGAGAGCGCCTATGAATTCTATTCACTGCACCAGAACCAGTGTCGACTTGGCCTCGTTTACTAGGAGGCGTAGGTTGGCACATATGGCCAAGAGCATGTCCACGTGGTTGCTGAGGAGCAGACCCACTTCCTGCTGTAGCAGGGGCAGATGCAACAGGTCCCCCCTGCCAACCAAGGGAGGGGAGAGGGTGGACAGGAGGCAAATTGTAGCAAATAACCCTGGGAAATGGTGCTGAGGACCTATTGGTCCGATGTTATGCGGGACCATTCCACAAGGAAAGCAGACAAGTGGTTGCTGAAAACTAAATTTATTGGTGGGAGGGTCCTCTCGGAGGACACCCAGGTACCCTCGTGCAACCAATCAAAACCACCTCTTGCCTTGATGCTTGCCCCTGGAGGGCCCAGGCTGCGAGGCAGAACGAGACTGCATCTGAGGTCGCCACTTCTAAGTTTTGGACCTCTTGCAGGTGGGCTCGTATCTCCACTGGAGCGCAGGAAGGGAGGCTTGTGCCTTAAGGTTTTCCTTGGGCAGGACGTAGAGCTCGAGGGTTTGAAGGGTGGTAC
The DNA here is from genome assembly GCF_003597395.2 of Chelonoidis abingdonii. NCBI lineage: Eukaryota > Metazoa > Chordata > Testudines > Testudinidae > Chelonoidis > Chelonoidis abingdonii. Next base: position 27,640,671 of record NC_133778.1, on the reverse strand, counting down.
ATGAGTCCTTCATGCTGTGGAGCCTCACGTCTGATTGTTCCGTGAACAGGTCCTTGTCAAAGGGAAGATTCTGCATCACAGACTGCGCCTCCGCGGAGAGCCCAGACAGCAGTAGCCATGGTGCCCTGCACATGAACACCGCTGTGGCCATGGATTGAGCAGCCATGTCAGCCGCATCCGATGCCGCCTGCAGAGCAGCCTTTGCAGCAGTGGTGCCCTCCTCCACCAGTGACTTGAATTCCTTCCTTTTGCACTCCAGAAGGGAGGACTTGAATTTTGGCAGCAACCCCCACAAGTTAAACTCACGTTGACTGAGGAGGGCCTGGTGGTTAGCTACCTGGAGCTGGAAGCTGGCGGACGAATAGAGCTTTCTGCCAAATGAGTCTAGTCTTTTGGAGTCTTTATTCTCGGGTGTGGGTCCTGGTTGGCCTTGTCTTTCCCAGTGGTTCACAGGTTCCACCACTAGGGAGTTGGGGGCCAGGTGAGTATAGAAGTATTTGTGCCCACGAAGGGGCACAAAGTATTTGCACTCCACCTTTGATATCGGAGCCAGGGAGGCCAATGTTTGCCAGAGGGCATTGGAGATGTTAGCTACCCCTTCATGGAGTGGGAGGGCCACTCTGCCCGGTGCTGAGGATGAGAGCATGTTAAACAGCGAGTCCAAGGGTCCCTCCATCTCCTCAGCTTGGAGATGGAAACTGGATGCTACTTGCTTTAGCAAGTCCTGATGGGCCCTGAAGTCCTCCTGTGGTGTGGAGGGGGGCGGAGTTGTGATCTTGTCATCTGGTGTGGGGGAGGGAGGTGGTACCAGGCTCTGCATGTCGGCCGGTGCCACAGGGTCCACCCCTTCATTGGACTCCTCATGAGGTGCTGAGGAGTTGTGACCTGCCGGTTTTCTCCCTCAGAGGTCTGGATAGCACAACTGATGGAGCCTCCAATGCTCCTGCTATTGACCAAGGGCCTTGCTGGATGTGCACGGGGGGGGGGGGAGGGATCCACTGGCTCTGCCACGGGGGTCCCCGCCATTGGCCCTGGTGTGGCACCGGCTGGTCGGGTTGGCTCGGCTGGAGCATAGGGCACTGCGTGTAGGTCGAGGTTGGTGTTACCAATGACCTGTCGGTGCCATGCAAGCGGTATGCGCGGTGGTACCAAGCATGGTGTCTGCCACGGGACTGAGACTCCAACGCTGAGGAACGGTACCGCCTCGAGCTGCTACTCCTCAAGACGCTTTGACATCTGGATCTGTGACGATGCGGAGCTGGCGATCCCCGCTGGGAGTAGTGGGTGCAGTGCCTCGATGTGCGAGAGCTGGAGTTTGACCGCTGACGGCGTCCATGCCAGGAGCGGCTCTGGTAGCTGCACTGAGAGCAGGAGTGTACAGCATCAGCACCTGTCCCACCGATATTCTGTACTCATCATAGAGCGGTACTTAGAACTGCGCTCCAATGGCACCCTGCCAGACAACCTGGAGGGTGACCAGAGTGAAGGTTAGGGGCTGTGTCCCGACAGGACACTGGGCAACGAGCGGTCTCTTGACCGGGATCTGAGTTGGGTCGGTGTCAGCTGACAAGACCCCAGCAGCGGCTTCCCTCTAGAGCGGGGTCCAGCTGCTGGCGATGCTCTGAGCATATGCAGGGTCATATCTTTGGTCGCCTGTAGGCCCTCCGTTGTTGAAGGCATGCGGACTTCAGGTGGAGAGGTCTGAGTCAACGTAACCAGGCTGCTCCACTTGACCTGAATTGGAGCTCTAGAGCCCGGGGAAGGGGTACTAGGGCTGCCTGACATGGGTCTAGCCTCCCCTCGTGCCTTCTCTCTACACTTCTCAGATGAGAGAGCCTTCCTCTGCTTTTTTGACGGAGAGCAGTGTCAGCCACTGGAAGGTGCTGGGGGATCTCCACGCACCTAAGACAAAGTACCCTGTGCCGATTCCGCTCAGCGCACTGGGGTAGGCACCAGTGCTGACTCCATGAGAAGGGCCCAAAGTCTAATATGTCTCTCTTTTTTCGTCCTGCGTTTGAAGGACCTGCAGATTTTAGTGGTCACTGATGTGGAATTCACCCAGGCAGAGGAGACAGTCTGTATGCGGGTCGCTCCTGGGCATCGAATGCCTGCAAGACTTGCACCATTTAAACCCTGGGGCCCAGGGCATGCCCCAGCCAGAAAAATAACTAACTAAACTAGAACTTTTACTAACTAACTACACAGGTACTACGGAACAACCAAGATTTGAGATGAGCTGCAGCAAAGCTGGAGTGAGTAGGTCTGATGCACTGTCACTGGCGGCAAGAAGGAACTGAGGGTGGAGGGAGCATGCGGCTCCCTTTATAGCATGATGTAGCGGTGCCACTCCAGGGGTCGCAGCAGTGCTCCCCCTACAGGTACTGCTGAGGGAAAAACTTCCAGCACCAGTGCAAGTGGCGAACACGCACACCTACTATGGAATACACATGAGCAAGTACTCGAAGAACATACAAATGTAGATTTTTGTTGTTGCAGTCTCTGAAGTTTTACATTTTGTTTTTGAGTGCAGTAATGTAAGTCCACTCAGTCCTACTTCTTGTTTAGCGAATTGCTAAGACAAACAAGTTTTGTTTATATTTATGGGAGATACTGCTGCTTGCTGCTTATTTATGTCAACTGAAAGTGAGAATAGGCATTCGCATGGCACTTTTGAAGCCAGCACTGCAAGGTATTTACATGCCAGACCTGCTGAACATTCATATGCCCCTTCATGCTTCTGCCACCATTCTAAAGGACATGCTTCCATGCTGATGATGCTCGTTAAAATAATGCATTAATTAAAGTTGTGACTGAACTCCCTGGGGGAGAATTGTATGTTTCCTGTTCTGTTTTACCTGCATTCCGACATATTTCATGTTATAAGTCTTGGATGATGGCACAGCACATGTTCGTTTTAAGAACACTTTCACAGCAGATTTGACAAAACTCAAAAGATACCAATGTGAGATTTCTAAAAATTGCTACAGCACTCTACTCAAGGTTAAAGAATCTGAAGTGCCTTCCAAAATCTGAGAGGGATGAGGTGTGGAGCATGCTTTCAGATGTCTTAAAAGAGCAACACTCTGACGAAATTACAGAACGTGAACCACCAAAAAAGAAAATCAACCTTCTGCTATGGCATCTGACTCAGATGATGAAAATGAACATATGCATTGGTATGGACTGTTTTAGATTGTTTTCGAGCAGAACCTGTCATCAGCATGGACGACGCGTGTCTTCTGGAATGGTGGTTGAAGCATGAAGGGACACATGAATCTTTAGCACCTCTGGCACATAAATATCTTGAGATGCCAGTTACAACAGTGCCATATGAGAAAAGGCATTCACTTTCAGGTGACATTGTAAACAAGACATGGGCAGCATTATCTCCTGCAAATTGTAACCAAACTTTGTTTGTCTGAGCAACTGGCTGAAATAGGACTGAGTGGACTTTGTTATTTTTGAATGCAGTTATTTTTTGTATGTAATTCTACATTTGTAAGTTAAATTTTCATTATAAAGAGACTGTACTACAGTACTTCAATTAGGTGAATTGAAATATACTATTTTGGTTTATACAGTGCAAATATTTCTAATAAAAAAGGTGAGCACTGTACGCTGTTGTGTGTTGTAACTGAAATCAATATTTGAAAATGTAGAAAATATCCAAAAATATTTAAATGATATTCTTCTATTGTTGTTTAACAGTGCAATTAATTTTTTAATTGCTTGACAGCCCTAAAAAAAACCCCTTTTCTTACATGACCAGGCCCTCTGCTGGGCTATCCACATTCTTAAAGGGTTGCCTCTGTCTCTCTTCCCCCCTAGGGTGACCAGATGTCCCAATTTTATAGGGACAGTCCTGATTTTTGGGTCTGTCTTATATAGGCTCCTATTAACCCCCATGCCCTGTCCCGATTTTTCACACTTGCTATCTGGTCACCCTACTTCCCACCCCCCCCTCCTCCTTTTACTCCCCTTGTTGTGTCAAATTTATATAAGCTTGTTAGTAACTTGGGGCAAGGATAATGCCACTTGTTCTGTATTGTGAGGAACAGCATAGCGCACTGATGGGCACTGTGAAATACAGCAAAAAATAATGCCTTGACAAGCCAGACTGCCACTTTGCTGGATTACTTTTTTATCCAGAGACTAGTAGAACATATGGTTAATTCTGTAGCCACAGAAATAACTGACAACCATATAGAGATGAAACTGCCCCAATGGGCTTAAAATCAAATAGAGATCTCTCATGTCAAAAATTCAGTTAAAATCTCATGAGTCCATTGATACAATAGTCTTAGAGAAACATGATCTCATTTATTAATAATCATAAAACAATTGCTACGTGATGCTTCAATATTTTTAACCTGGAAAAGAGTATTTCTGGTATTATAAAACATCTTTTTATAACTTTCATGCATGCAAAAATGAGATGAAGCTAGGAACTGTAAATCTATTGGACTCATGAGAAAATTTGACTGTCAGATATAAGTTGAATGATAAGCACCATATACAGATCAACATCACAATTCTTAGGAATACCCACTTCATTTCACTTGATAGCTATTAAATATATATGTACATTTAGCTACTGTAATAAGAACAGTAATAAAATTAACGTATTGCTATATTTTGTATTTATGGTCATTGCTTTTTTTTTTTTTGATAGTGATATCAAAATAAGGCAAACTGGCACTTTTTGCTACCTAAGCAAATACTCACAGATCCTTTCAACATTGTCATAGTAGTAATGGAATCGTAGGACTGGAAGGGTCCTCCCTGCAGGCAAAGCATGCTAGTCTTTAGAGGCACAATGTATTAAATGTATTTACCACTTCCTTTTCATGAAGCAGGCTCAAGCAGCTGATGACTCTCTTTTTTTTAAACCTATCGGAACAGCGGCAATGTAGCGCCCCCATCCCTTATAAACTAACTAGCAAAATGCTAATCTCTCAAGCTGCTGAAAGCCAAAACACTGCAGCTGTTGGAATTTCAAGGTGAGATAATTAGTGATTTTGTTTCATGAGGCATTATGAGTTCAGAAACTTGAAAAATCAATGAAAGCTGTGCAAGAGGCCACCCTCATTAGGTAACTGTGGCTTAATTAGCCTCCAGTGTATTGAGAACAATTCTGCTCCTCTGCTATTAGCAGACTGTCTCCTTCCTCCATGTATCAATGCTTCTGTGGGCTGTAAGCACTTAACACAGCCAACTGTAATCCACCTTTCTTTATCCTGCTGCTATTAATGAAGCTGTGTGTCTACACACTGACAATGCCCTCTTTCAAATAAGCAATAGTAAAAATGAAAAGTCTTCTAAAATGTGACTTAGTTAATAACGGTATGCACAATACCTACAGGAAAAGTGTCTCCCCAAAGAGATTAGTCAACCTTAGAGTACCAACGTAAAGCAGAAGGGACTGCAACTAGTGAAAATCAGCCTAGCTCTATTGACTGCAGTGGGGCTGTGCTGCAGTCAAGCCCCTCAGGATATGTCTATGCTGCAATGAAAATCCTGTAGCTGGCCTGGACTAAGGGACTGTTGAATTGCAGTGTCAATGCTCAGGTTTCTAATTGCAGCATAGCCACACCCTTGGAGGCCTAAGATGAGTTTATTTTTCAATTAAGGTAACAGTGCTACTTTCACTAGTGGATTGATATGCTAGGAATGCTTTTGTTTACTGTTACAAAGAGGAAAACAAGACACATTTATGCTCTGGATGGGCTCAATCCTACTCCCATTCAAATCAATAGAAAACTCCTATAGACTTGAATGGTGCAAGATCAAGACCTCAGCGGACTTCTCCGTTCCAACAGTGCCTAGCTAAACTGTGAACTATAAAAATAGCTGCAATCTGACAGGCCAAGTGATGTCATCTGTCAGTTTGACAAGTTTCCATTTCTTGAGGATTTTCTTCCCAATTCTCAATTTACTTTTCAGGATTAATCCCCTTGCCAGTAGCAGGGTTAGAGTATTTTCTCTTTGTTTGGAATGGCAGGTGTGTCACAATGAAGGAGTCCCACTCAATTTATTTTAGTTCTCGTTACTTTTATGTGCTTTGTGAATACTTAGACACATGTATTTTCATAGTGGACAAGGATGAATAATTCTGACAATATCAAAGCACTTCCACCTCCACAAGTAACTACTGGCAGAGGGGTAATGTCTGCTGTCTGTGCAGTCAGCTTACAATGATGGTTGGAGGGAGGGCAGTGCTTGTATTAACGATCCTGTGAGAAAACATCTCTCTGCTGCCTCTCACAGATTTTATTGAACTGTACTTCAGTAAGGTACTGGCTGTAATTTTACAATGTCTAGCTTTCAATTCCTTTATGCTGTAATAGCAGAATATGCAGCGTGCTCACACACTTTAGGGTGACATGATGCCTTTGGGGATTTTCTACATGAAAAAGATTTGTGAGACATCCTGTTGAATTGGTGTTTCTTTTTCTCAATAAGCAGTACAGTAACAGTTGTGGATTTCACACTTACCATAACATGCTAGTTTTTATTTACAATGAAGCATATGCCACTGATTTAGCCAAGCAGAAGCAGACACAGGTCAGTGCAGTTTGTGGCTGTACTCTTTGAGAAAGTGTCCAAACTTTCATTTAAAAGAAAAAATTCCAGTCCTCCTCATTGCAGAAGAAAGTCTTCCAAGTGTAAGCCAAGTGCAAACTGAAGCTGTATTGTCTGCCTGAGTATGCAGGCAGCCTGAAATCAATCTCAGAGGTGTGAATTACCTTTACTTTAAAACCTAAAGACAACATTGTAAATGTCAACATAACTATTTCAATTTATGATAAATTTAGTAGAAACACAGGCTTCTCCCATAATCCCATGCTGCTTTCCCAACCAAAAGCCCCAACTGTCCCCTACCCTGTTGCTAGAATTTCCAGCTTTTCCCCCTCCACTTTCTGTGCTGGAGTTTCACAGTGGTGACAGAAAATTCTCTAGCTCGTTGACAATTACAATTAACCGAATATAATATCACAACCAGTAACATACAGGCTACTCTGGCTATCATTCATTTTTACACTGAATTCATTAAGAACCTCAATTCCTAAACTGAACTGAAGTTCCAGTCTGATGCACTAGTGTGCCACACAATCCAAGGGCTTTCTTCAGAATGTAGGAAAGCTTGTCACGGACTAAACAGCCTTGATGCGTACCTCTGCAGGTTGTGAAACAGGGAAGCAGAAAAATGCAAGCTACTTAAGCATGGACGCGTGCAAATAGTATAGTAGAGAGACCAATAACACTTAAGTTGGATAGGCTGAACACATCTGTAAAGAGAGAGCATGGGTTGATTAAAATCTTAAAATCTACTCTAAAATAAACCAGAACAAAGAATTATACTAAAATACTCTTTTACACATACAATGCATGGTAAAATGTAACAGGAGCTATGCAGTATTATTTTTCATGGTGTTACACAGGAAGGGCATTGAGACTGATGTGCTGCTATCTATTAATGAGGGCTTGAACTCTGACAGAATTATTAAGTAATATTCAAAAAGTGTTACCCAGGGTTTTCAGAACCCAGTGCTATTTGCCAAGAATGTCATCTTTTCAGATTGCCATAGGCAGAGTCACATCTCTCTATGAGAACAAGAAAATTGCACTTTCCCAACTTTGTTCCACTGTTAGCACTGTCATGTTATCTGGCTTAACTGATCAAATCTACTCATGGCTAGATGAATCACCTTACTGCTGTTTTGTATAGTAACTCTTCCTATTGTGTTTTCTCCATATTCTTACCTAACCTTCCTCCAGGACATAGCACATAAAGAGAGCCACTGTCCTGGAGCCCAAAGAGGGGAGAAATAGGTTGAAATGAAGCAAAGTAGCTCTACCCTGCAAAGGAAATGCATTTGCATTTCCAACTAAAGGCGGTAACTTGTTCTGAAGGCCAGTTTGTGTAAAAAACAGAGTATTTTTAAAATTTGAATTATTCTAGGCTAGGATAAAAAAGGAGCCTTTTAAAAGCAAAATTCCATATCCATCCCTCTTTCCTCCCTTTCATCTCCCCCCCACCCCGCAAAAAATAACAAAAAACATACCACAGTATCAATTTCTGCAGGGCTCACCATTCGAGACACCTCATCAAAATCTTCAGGAGACATGGGTAAGAGGTTTTCTGTGGTCTGGAGTCTAGAAGGGTGACTGACATGGGGAGAAGAGAAGGGACAAACCTTCAGTGTATTAACATTAATTCCAGTGAACAAGCAGCACCCTTGATGTCAATTCATTTCCCATTTCAAACTCCTTTCACTTTACTTGATTTTTTAGTAGCATGTGCCCCTCACCATGGCTTCTGGGTGCCTCTCATTCAGTTTAAAAGGCAACAAGTAGGTAGATGTCACTAAGTTGGGTGACTCAGCAAAGTTACATCTAACTCATTTTGCAGTGATGTTAATTACACAGTCTGAACAAACGTGAGCTGTCAGGAAGATACCATCTTTCAGCAAGAGAATCCACTACATGGAGCTCCTGGGCCCCATGCACAGTACCGCTGAAGTCTCAGGATGGGTGCAGACCCCTGTGCCCATGGATCCTATTGCCACTAAATCTACACAGGGATAAAAAGCCCAGGGAAGTCTAGGTCAGCTGCCTCTGGCTGTGAGGCTGAAAAATTGCTGTGTAGACCCTGCAAGGATGCAGGTTCCAGCTTGCGCCAAAGCATCTACACAGCTATTTTTAGCCCTGGAAACCAAAGTCAGCTGACCTGAGCCAGCCACAGCTGTGCCATGGGTCTTTTATCCCTGTGTAGCCTGCCCTGCAAGATCAACAGCTCTCACTTTAGCAGACCACCAGCAGCAGGAGATTCCACAAGCGAGGGTGTTCTGCTTAGAAAGCCCAGCCCTTCTTAACTGCATTGCTGAGACACAATGTTTCACGCTATGGAATGCAAGAGTGGTTTTAATACAATGAAGAATCAGAAGTGTGTGGCTGGGGATACACACTGATCTACAATCAAGTCAGGATAGGTCACGTTAGTCCGAAGAAAACTTGAGAGAACTAATTTTTATGAAAAATCAAGTATGGGAAACAGCTGTAAACTGCCAAAAATATTTCTACATTTTGTACTTTAATATAGTAGCTTTTTTCCTATTCTGTGTATTGTGGTGTCTTCCTACCCAGGGGGCTTAGCAAAGCAGGGGCGAGAGATCTAATAGCAAATCATGTACATCTTTAACACTCTTAAAATGCACACTTTTTTTGTAGTTTCAAATATTATCCAATTTTTAGAAATCCAACTCTTCTGTACAAACTTACACTTCAGATACGGAGATTAATTCAGTCTTGATGTATCCATTCCCTTTGGGGCCATCTAAATCCATAGGCTCAGAGGCTAAAAATAAAATACACCTCTGCTTAGCAAATGTTCACTTTGTGAAAAATCTGTTATATGAATTAAAGGAGCAGTGTCAAAAATGACATTTCTTCCTGAAAACGTTTTACCAGCTACTGTTACAAAAACTCAGGCTATATTTCCAGCTGATTGCCGTTGTGCATTAAAGAAGACTATGTCAAGTCGGTTCCCCCTGCTTGTGCGACTTTTCCCACATAGCAAGAGGGAGGGAAAAACAAAGGAAAACATGGCCTTGATCCATGCAGGCAGCAGTGTCCACCCCGTGAAGTCAATACAGCCCCACATGAGTGCCAGCTACATGGATTTAATTTCTAGTGGGGGCATTAGGTTGTAAAACCACAAAATATGGCAGGCAGACTCTGGGGCAATTGTATGGCCTGAAACTACCACATACACATTTTTCAATTTGAACAGATTTCCCATAGACAGCCTCTGGACAACCACATTTTTTTTTCACCTGTTGAGCAGTTAATATACAACTGCTCACATTTTAGACTGGAAGAATTCAGCAGGTGAGGTTTAAAAACCACTGACCATTCTGGTTCAACTACCATCATTTAATTGTATACCACAGATATCTGGTATTCCAACATTTCAATGACAAATAAATACCTCAAAATACTCCTGCAAATGAAATGTGATATCACTTACTCTCCTTGGGTCTGGAGTAGTATTTCCCAAAGGCATTGTCTTTGGGAATATTTGGGTACAGATAGTTCAGTGGATTTTCAGGAATATTTTCGGCCGCCATCACTTTGTAGTTGCGAATGATATCAGGGAAAGTAACAGCTGAGAGCTCCTTCTTGGTATAAGGTTCTACTGAATGGAACTGAGGTTCTAGTGAATAAAGAAGGATATGAATCCTAGAGATGGTACCAAAAGCATGGTTAAAAGTATACAGAAAAACACAGCTGAGCCTACATAGTCAGAGAGGGTCAAGTGAAGGAAGAGCCTTACAGAATGAAATCTAATTTGCATTGTCACAATTTAGTTTTTATTTCCAAAGCAAGTACCGCTCCATGCAGAGGAAAGTATGACCTAATATATGTGAGAACGGTTCTTTTCACTTGTTTTATTCAGAGTGACTGGGGTGACTTGTGTTCACCTCTGGAAATGGGCTATAATCATATATTTAAATTAAACCATGCTGAAAATTACAAGACTGGCCCTTTTCAGCCTTTTCAGATAAAATTCAGATCACATCACCTGCTACCTGATTTGACTTAAACAACCATGGCTGTTTTATTATGGGGGTGAGCAGGGTAGGGACCCCCTGCAAGCTGAAAGTTTGGATATGGGACAACACTGTCTGTCTCCCTCTCAGCCTTTGACTGGCAAAGGAAGGAGCGGGAAGGCTGCAGAGAAGGAGGAACAATGGGTGAGGCAGTGGCTTGCAGCAGCAGTAGTTTCTTCTAGGCTGTTTAGTAGCTGGGCTCCATCAGCAAGAGCAGAAGCTGCAGCCTCCTGCCAGCTAGGGGCGATCTGCCTCCTACAGCACAGGCAGGAAGATGCAAGGAGCCTCTTCTTTGCAGTCAGTGCAGTCCCTGCGCTGCCCTGCCCAGGCCCCTCCCCAGCCAGCCTTGGTCTGAGCCCAGCAGGGAAGGAGCTAGTCAGGCAGGGAGCTGAGCTGATTGCAGAGGAGTCCCAGCTGCCCATCCCCCACAGTGTCTTCTCTCCCCCCCCTCTGGAGACAGGTGCAGGGGAGCTGCTGGGTGCAGGTGGAGTGGGGGAGCAGGACTGGGGGGCGGGGAAGTTGCATGGTCACAGGAGGAATCTCTGGTTGGGAGGGGCTGTGCAGAGGCATTTTGGGGATGGGGGAACCTTGGGCAGATGCAAGTGAGAGCTGGGGGCACCCAGGGGCGGTGGGGGGGGGCATGAAGGATATCTACTGGGACATCTTGGGATGGAGGCAACCTGTAGAGGGGAATGATACTGGGGGGCTTGGGGATTTGTCCTCCACAACTTTACAAGCCAAACTGACTTCCCTGGAAATGCCCCTGTCCCCACTGAAGTAATGGAAGCAGCCTACCAGACTGTAGCTGGAATACTGTACTTGTGGTGGTACTCTGGCACTTATCGGATGGGATTGTTAATTTCATGTTAGTGCTAGTCTGTGTAAGGGAGACAGAGGGCTCCAAGGATTTTTAACTTTGGTTTTAAAATGTAGGTATAAACCCAAGTTATTCTCTGTATTTACTTACCATTTTGGGATCCCTCTACCCAGGTAAAAGTGATGGCTCCTTCTCGGCTACTTTCACTAAATCTCAGTAAAAAGGTCCCTGGCCTTTGGTCCTTTAACAAAGCACGTTCTCTCTCCTTACTGATAAAACCCATGATACAGCTGTAATATTAAAAGAAAAATTGTACCATTTACTTCTAAGTACATCCAAAGCCTATTATTGGGTTACCTCATGTAACTAAAAGCAGAATTTTCCAATTGGTTTATAACATCCTATGCAGCTATAACACCACCATAAATGCACAATTTAAAATGCACACTCTCGCTCCTCGGTTCATTAGTCCTTGAGCAGCAGCTATCCAGAGACTGCCTATTCAGCCTTTTTTCTCTCGCTATGTGCAGCATGCTATAAAATGTTGTTGCAACACTTTTTAAAATCAGAAACTGGGTTTCAGTTATCCAAAAAAAACAGTGTCTCGGTTCAATGAGTAAAATTAACTTACTCACATGTGTGTTTGCAAGACCAGGGCCTAGATGGGAGTTTTAACTTAGAGTATTGAGTGGTTATTAACAAAAATTGTCACTGCGTTCCTTATTGACATGCTGTGTTTGCTTTAGTATCCCATGCTCCTGTCGGAATCACAGACAATTGTTTGGGTTTCTCAGTAATCTTTGGTTTTGTGCTCCGTTCCCAGACAGCATGTGCATCTCTGCCAGATCAGATATTAACAGTCTAGGTTATTTCAACCCCAGTATTTCATTGTGTGTTTAAACCATGTTCTCTTACACTTGGAAAGACTCTCATAGTAGCTCACATTAACTTTCTCACCCTCTTTGTACCATGGTTACCAGATGCAGGGTACTATGATGCTTTGTCCCTCTGGAAAGAGTTATCTGTTGTCAAATAATGCTTCAGAGTGATCTAGAGTGATTTTTGTGGTCTTGAAGGAAAAAAGCTCTGAGGAGAGCATATGGGGCTGTGTCTAATCTGCTTGTGATGCCTTAATTTACCTGCACAGGGCAGAGTAGGCCAGTAGGGTATCCCAGAGTAACATCTATTATATGGGCACGATGGTGAAGACCTTAAAAGGTGATGTCTGAACATCAAGATGACACAAGAGGGTCTAAAACAAGGACATTAGGAAGAAGAGACTGCTCTCAAGACAATGACCTCTATCTATTAGCAATATCTGTGTTTTCATGGTTGGGGATGAGATAACTCTGACGCAGTCACTTAGCAATATTGTCCAGGTTTTCTCTAGTAGATCAGAGTTTGAGGGAGAGGCAAGAGTGTGTTTTGTTTTTGTTGTTTTTTTTGCTTTAAAATAATGTTTAAACTCAATTTTATTTATCTAGGAGTTCAAAAGTCCTCTGAACTATTGCTCTTTCTTTATGCAAACACTCATTTCTGTAATTAAACCACCGTTACTCCAGATAAATATGTATCTTGGCAAGCCTAGTAAATCAGGAAATACACCACCTACCCAAAAGAGAACAGTAGAAATCTACAAGGTAAATTATATATTTAGAGATTTTTAAAAGAAGAACATTTCAGATATTGTAGGTAACAGTTACAAAGGATCACTTGAGGACTATATATCCCAATCCTTTGTATGGCAAACTTCAGTTTGAGATATGAAAAAGGCAATTTGGGGGCAATTATGATCCCTATTAGATCAGTGCTGATGCCATGTATATGCAAAAACCATTTATACTGTGCCAACCATTCTGACTGTTTTTTGTAATCTGTTTGATTCAGAGCCTCTTGCAGTTCCAGTGGGTTATTAGCCCCTCTTAGTTAACTTTCAGCTATTTGGCTTTCCTAAAAAACCCAATAAGTGTTTTAAAGCCTGTGGCTGATGTAACAAACCTGCTTCTTTGTTCCTATAGATCATTTTATTGTGTTACCTGCCTGCAAATCCTCTAGGCTTAGTCCAAAAGAAAGGTTTGTTTGTACCTTTTACTTCTGCCTCTGCTCTTCCGCTAACAAACAGAGCACTGTTCACAACAAGGAGGAAATTTGTTGTTTACAACTCTGTATATCTGTAAGATGTTCTTCTTGTAGATGGTATTGATGTTATAATTATACAGAGAGAGAGCCTTGAATACTAGGGGTGAAATCCTGGCTCCACTGAAGTCAGTGGCAAAATTCCCATTAAATTTAATAGAGCCAAGATTTCACCCTACGAATTAAAAACAAACAAATAAGCAAAAACCTCTTATGAGTGTGATAGTTAAGTCTTCTGGCTGGATCTTCAAAAATACTCAGCAGCCGGTTGCTCCCACTGTTAATCCTAATGGGAGTTTGAGGGGTCCAGATTTTCGTAAGTGTCAATGGGTGCTGATCAGTTTGCAAAGATTAGAGCAAAGATTTTCAAAGAGGAGCAGAGATTATATATAGAAAAAGATGGGGTTTTATGTAGGGTGGAGGTGACATCTGAATGGGAAGCTTTGAAGGCAGAAGTCAGTGCAGAGATATCTGTAGCAGCTAAGCAGAAAATCAGGATGAGAACACAGCACACTCTTCCCTGTTACCTCACTAATATCTGTGGGCCAAATTCAGCAAGGCACTTAAGCATTTGCCTAATTTGAAGCACATGAGAACTTCTGTTGTTCACATGCATAAGCACCTTGTTCAATCAAAGGCTATATCCATAATTTTCCTGGTCTATGTTTGTTAGTCCTGGATATGAGTATTATCTTGCCAGTATAAACACTCTAAAACTGTCATTAAAATAGTAAGAAAGTTTGTCATTGGCAATCAATAACTAATGAAAGCAATCTTCATACATAGTGAAGGTTCGTTCACAGGATCAGAAGCACCTTTCATCATATCTGAGCTGTCAACAGGATTGTAAAATAAGATCAAATCTGAACAGACAACTAAAAAGCAGGATTAAAACCTCATTTTGAGACTATTTCTGGCAGCAGTTATAGCCTGTTGTTAAAGGGTTTCAGTGTTGCTGATGTCACCTAGTCGCAAAGGTTTCTAAACATTATTAAAGGAGCTGATTTTTCAATCTGGAAAAGAGCTGTACTATTAACATTTTAATTCTTCAACATTTGATCAGTAAAAATTAGTTGCTGTAGCTGGACTCCATCACTGGTATCAGAGGATTCAGTCAATCCAGCTGTTGCCAACATTAGGCTCACAGATGCACTTTTTAAAACAAGAGTGAACATTGTACAAGATTCCCCCACAGCACCTCAATCTTCACCTGCTAAACTCCTGTTCTTATGAGCAAACTCAGTTATGCATTGGGATGTGGTGAGAGCTCACTGCACTGTAGGTTGAGAGCTGGTGGCTCATCTCACTTAACCTGAAACTAATCTGAACTTTGACCTTTGGCATTAAAAGGAAGGGCAGTGGGTTTATTCACTAAAATCATGGCCTTTTTACTACTGCTTCAGCTAACATGCAGAGGATCTGTCTGGTTCCTTCCAATAAAGACCCAGAACAAACCTCATTTGCCCTGTTAGCACTCATATTTTATTTCCTATCACAACTGTCATTTTAACAGAGCGAAAGGCTTGAATCATCAGCCATTCATCTTTATTAGCAACATACAAGATTCTTACCCATCATTCCAGAGACACAAGAGGTGTTTTTTAATTAGTTCAAGGATGCCCTCAATCCACAGCCAGAAGGGAAAATTTTTATCATTTATATTTTCCTGAAATTACAGTACATGGGGAGGAAGACAAATGTTACAAAAAGAAATATGAGTACAATGCACTGAACTTATAACAATGTCCTGAGAAAGCTGCAGTGTCTCTCCTTCCTCTTTTTTCTTCACTCCTATTTTTCTTAACACTTTTCCTCTTTCTTTGTTCCTTTTTGTTGCTCTTTTTATTTCATTGTTTATTTTTGCTGTTTCCTCTCTTCCCTCCTCTCTAATAGCTCTAGTTCCTCCACTCCCTAAGAGGAAAGATGCTGCACTGGGATGAGGTGTATTCATTGGTACCATCCTAAGCTGGCCTGTGTGGCACAGGGAAGATAAGCTTCAGCTGGCAAGGGATACCTGGGCCTGCAGGACCTTATATGTGACCTGCTGCCACCACAGGCATGTATATTAGGGTATATCTTCGTTGCAGAGTTATCTTGTGCTCTTCCTTGGGTGTTGCCCCTAACCCAGCTCCTGCCCACTGGAGAACCACCCTTTTTAGTTAAGAGCAATGAAGTTCCTTCACTTGATGATTTAACAGGGGAAACAGAAGTGCAGGAATAAAAGCCAGGAACAGCAGATTGTTGTATAATAGAACAAAGTGCTCTAGGTGACTTCTACAGAAATTAAGATTCAGTCCCTGAAAAGAGGCACAGAACTCGGCAGTCTAACCTCACCCCCACATAACTTACATGAACCAACCATACCCGAATCAAAATATTCACACACACCCCTTGCCTTCCCCAAAGCCTAGTGAAAAAAGTATAAAGTCGTATTTAGTGCAATGCTCAAGTAGAAAAACTCCATGCAAGAGAATCCTCAAACAACAGGAGTCGAAGCGTTGTCTTCATTATCTAACTTGTTAACTAGACAGTTCCTACCTTGCAGAATCTTGTCCAAGGAATAAGGCCATCAAGGGAGCCTCCACCTGTTGGACCTAAACAACAAACCAACAGACTTTTCAGACGTTTGTTTTGAAATATCATTTTAGGCTCAAGACTTTATGAAGGTGAAACCAATCTGTATTTACATATTAAAGTCTAAGTATTTGTTTTGTTTCAGTTAGGGATGTAAAAAAGAAGGAAGGGAAGCGGTTGATTTAACTGTTCAAATAGCTGCAGCAGAGCTAGCAATGCAGTTTTTCAGAGTAGCCCCTCTAGAAAGTGTTCTGGAGAAGCAGAATGTAGCGAATGACAAACCTATGTTCTGACAGGCACCAGTAAGAATTAACAATCAAATAGGGTAGGAACTAATACAAAGAGATAATCTAAAATTGTTGTTACATACTAAGACATTTTCATCTTCCAAATAATTCTAGAAATGTGGTCCAGTCATTCTCCATTTACTGGCAGGAGCCACCACACTGAAATTAGGACTATCCATGTGAGTTGAGAGAGAGAGAGATTTGGCCCATTAACTCATCAATCATTGCAACATCCTGTGAGATCAAGTATTATTCCCATTTCAGCTTTAGTGACTTGCCAAAGGTCACACAGAAAGCTTGTATCATGGCGAGGAATAAACCTCCTATCCCGACTTCCAAGCCTACCCTTAACCATGGAATCATTTTCTTTCCCTTTCAAATCCTGTAGCTTATGTGTGTGTGTTGATTTAAAGAAATGTCTGTGGTTTTTCCCTTAAAGAAAACTGTAGCCCCCATTTGCCTCAGCTACATCAATGGCAACATGCAAAATCTCCCTAAGCACACATCACCAGTAGGGAAGTAGTGTATATTTGTAGCTATGCTCACAGAGGAAGAATATTCGTTTACCTATTACTATTAAGTATTCCCACTATATTCACAACTGGATTTTCAACTGCGAGGCACAGGACCCCCAGAATCTCAGGGGAAACTATACATACTGGCTTGCTGACTGCAAGCCTTTCCAACTCTGACTCCATCCAGCATTCTACTCCTACTTTCAGTCAATCAACCTACAAGTTACAGGCTCAAGGGATAAATTCCCACTCCCCCTGTGTCCATCTAGAATGAGTCTCTGTTCCCAATACCAACCACAGGATCACAGCACAGACTATGTACACCCTCACATCTGGAAGAATGGATACAGGCTTTATCATCAGACAGCTGAGCTCCACATAGCAGTGAACTACATATAGCACAGAAGGAAGTCTCAAATTTATTACAGCTAATGAGGATTCTCCCATCAATCTTTCTAGTGCTAAGATCAGGTTTTATAACTCTAATGTAATGTAATGATAAGATGGAGGATACCTATTTACAAACTTAAGTGGAGGTTATCACAGTTTGGGAATTTCCCAAGTTGTAAAATACTGAACAAACAGAGAGATGTCAGTGGTCAGCATCTCTCTATCTAACACCAGGAAACCTTTATTTTTTATGATGACTATATTCTGCTTTTATTAAATATTATAGAATTTTAAAACATAGAAAAGTGATCTAAACTAACAATGGTAAATTATGTTAACCTTTAAGATTTGATATTTTGAGAACTTTCTAGAGCTAGAAAAAATGCTTTATAAGACATTGGACAGCTGGGATTTCCAATTTAGATTTTGTTTTTTTAAATATAACCCTTTATAAAATTGAAAGCTAATGGGAATGCTCCTGGGAATTAATAATAAAAAATTTTGTTTTTTAAATTAAATGTATCCTTCCAGACTCTCTTACCCAAACACTACCGAATTGAATTAGTCAGGGTCTCTGAGAACCAGACAGGAAAGTGACACCTTTTCATTGTTCAAGTGGGAATACTAAGGACATGTTGGGGGGAAGGGCAGGAGATTTTTAACTTGACACATTTCTTTAAAGTTGTCACAGGTCTCTTGGTCTAGCCGTGCCTTTTATGCATTGCGTCACGACTGTATATAGTAGGTCCTGGTGTATGGGCAAGTGTAACATGAAAACCTGAGACAAAAATTACAGTTACTGGGCTAAATGACCCATTTCTTGAAGGAATATTTCAATGCCCTCTCAGAAGTAGGTTTGGTCCCAATCCTGTAAACCCTTGCTCAGCAGAAGTGTGTGTGTGTGTGAACCCAGGCGAGAGAGAGATCTGTAGGATCTAACCTTTAGAGTATACAAACTATTTAGCATGTAGAGAAATGGAAATGGCTTCAACACTAAGTGTGTGACCACAATACAACCTCTATCTGCATTACAGAACACTGAATTTTCATAGTTTAAAATTGGGCTATGGAGTATAGCTATAAAAAACCCATTACAAAATAGAGTGTAAAATAAAAGTTTCTCCAAATGTAAAGTAATAATAGTAGATAATTGCATCAAAAAACCATAACAGTCCAACATGGTAGTAAGTATAGCTGCCCAAAAAATATTAAAAAATTCAAAATTTGACTTAAAAAAAGGCAAGGGGAGACAAGCTTTTCATGTTTTTTCTATGGAAAAGTTCATTCCATTTTTATCTAGCAATAAGTCATTTTTCCTTAGCAGTCCATCCACTTACTTAATATAACCAAGAGAAAGGAACACAATAAAAGGGCTTGTAGATATAGAAAAATTTGTTATAGGATCATACCAAGAAGTTTCTCCCCCAGCATGCTCAACTGATCTGCATGAAGTCCCCTTTTAGTTACAGAAGAGAACTGCCAACTCAGCACTTCAGAAAGCTGAGACCATCTTGCACAAGGTGGGTTCAGAAAGAAGGACAAGTTCTAGAGAGAAAACACCATGTCCACAATCTTAAACACACATGAAACTTAACCATACACTTGTGCTCATGCTAAAAAAGTAACTGAGTTTGCATAAGATATGCTAAAGTTTGACAATACATGAGGACTTCTACATAGATGGAAGGTCCAGCTAACCATGCAGAAGCAGTTAACAACACTGATGGGCTCTTGTTCTCTGAGAAAAAAACAAAGCTATAGCACTTCTCTTTGGGTTTAATCTTACCCAACATTCCGTATTACTGAAGAGCAGTGGATTTAATTACTGAATATATACAGTGCGCTGGGAGAAGCCAAACAAACATCTGAAAATGGGTATAGAAAACATGATAAAGGATACTACAAAACAGTTTTGCTTGGTTTAAAAAAAGCACACACAAGAAACATAAACCCCAACCAAACAAAAACAACAACAAAAATCCTAGATCCAATAAGAACTGAACTTCAGAATAAAGATGAAAGAATGAATTATGTCAAATATTATGAATTAACATGGAGAGACAACCCACATTTCCCTTGTAAATTACACAATAGTTTCAGGATACTGACTTATACTTTTAACATCCTATCTATCTTTCATGCCAACACCACATAGAAGTAAGTATTCTGTAAATACCTTGGGTTCAGTAGTCAGCATGTTGTACCACAAAATGGAAGCCCATCCGCTTGGAAGCTGGCTCACATTTGAGATCACAACAATGGGAAGGGATGTGGTCTGTAAAGGAGAGAGATTTTTGGAATTATTTGTGATAGTTATACTATTGTGTATACTTTATTACATGGAAATTGATATAGGTATATATACTATAATCTGTCGTATACAACAGACACATTATCAGTTTGTGATGAACTGAAGCTATGTCTGTACAACTAATTTTGATCAATATTGTGAAGTGGTTTTATGAAAAACTGCTGCATTATAAGTGTACCAGAGTAGCAGGTACACACCAGACAGGGGCAATGTGACATACTTAAGGTTAATAATGGTATTTAGACCTCATAAAGGTCATGCTAACAAAGCAGCGGCATCCTTAGAAATCCTGTCATATATAGGAAAAACACAAAACATGTCAGACTCACTAGTGAAGGAATGTACTAAGTACAGGTACAGACTGCTATAATTAAGTTAACAAAACAGTTTCTATTGTTCCCTATTTTTACATTATTATAACTTACCAAACCTTTTGGGTTGATGTTTTCTATGTTTGCATATGGAGAGGAGAGAGACCCGAGTTTTTTAGGACTCGGGGAGTGTGTTGGAATTGGTGGATATTCCTTCAACCAAGAAGTCAGTTTTACATCTCATTCAAAAGTTGGCACCTCCAGCAGCACTTCTAATGCTAGCCTGGGGCACTGGTTTATTTCTGACCTGAAGGGAAGAGTGCTACCTAAGGAACTGCAGGTACCATTTCTGCAGCACAGAGTGTTCTTTGTGAGGTTTTACAAACCAGACTCAGCCTTACTTAGGTGCTGAGATTGGAAAGAATCAAAATATAAAGGCCCTATCACTATATGTGGTGACACTACTAAGTATCATCAATGTATTTGAAAATAACAATGGAGGCGGAAAAAATGCTGAAAATTCTAATACAGTAGAACCTTAATTTTATGAATACCACTCTTACAAACTATTTTTTCCCCAAGAGGACAATAAAAATCACAACAAAAGTAATGTTGATGAAGAACAAGCACACTTCTTCAGTGCATCGAAAACTCCTTTGTACTGACTTGAAGGACAAAAAAGTGACAGTGCACCATGCTGCATCTTATGCACCACAGCTACTGTAATTCTGAGACATTCCTAAAAACTGAACTCAGGTCCCAATTATTTCATAAAATAGGAGTTTCTACTGTACTTAAATAACTTAGAACCTCTGAATAAAATTACTCAGAATTAATTCCACCCCATCTAATCTATGTAGTAACCTTACCTCTAGATCTACCACCAGCCCAGGCTGGCATAGCTGAGTTTCAAAGCTGAGGGAATGAAGTTCTTCTGTTACAATGAGTGGACCCTTTACAAAACAATCATAGGGAATTAAATGATTAATCTCAAATCCTTAAAACATTGTAAGACATTTTAAGCTGTTAGGATTGATGTTATGTTAAATACTGTATGGGACCCAATTTGGTAAGGTACCTTCTATTTCCCCAGCAGTGGATAAGCTATGAAGTTACTGTCAGTCCAAATGATGACATTTGGTATTCACTGGTTAATGTAAAAGCAAGCCCCCTATAAGCCATTTTTCAAATATTCAAATTAAGTGCTTCTAGGGATTAGAACAAGTGTCATTACGCAGGAAAGGGAGCAGTTACTGTGTCCACCTTTGATGGTCTCCTGGCTTAGACATAATGAGTCCCCTCAAGAGCATACGGACATAGCAGCAGGAACTTCCTGAGTCCCCTCCATGTCTGCTACTGAGCAATCCCAGGGAATTCTGCCACTGGCAAAAATTCTTGTTAGAGCCATGCTGCCATGGGGAGGAAGGCACAAAGGAAAAGCACTGAGCTGGGATCTTCCATATAGTACAGCGTCCATATCTGTGATTCCAGGGCTTGCTTTCCCTGAGATGGCAAGTTCCTACTCTGCTCTGCCCATTTTCTTCTTGAGGACTTTTCCATGGGATTGGGCAGTTTGGCCCACTATCGGGCATTTAATAGTCCTTAATATTATAAAAATAGTTGGACCAAAAGAGGGGAGGAAAAGTCAGTGCTGCTTACCTCATTAGTTCTGCTTCCTGTATTTTTTTGTTCCTTTAATTGCTGCAAACAAAAAGAACAACCCAAAATAAATGATAGTCCTGACTGAAAAAGTGACTGTTACAAATAAAAGATTTGAGTATTTACATAAATAAAGTAGCGTTTGCACAGTCCCTTCTGCATAACTGGCCATGAATCTGCTGCATTAGTCTCTGATCCTCTTTAGCTCCCAAACGTGGGAACCAGGGGATTTGACTGTAGATACAGTGAATAACTGCTATCCTTTATAAAAGCATTCTGCTGTGAAAACAGATATTGCAAGCTGAATTAATATCTTATTATCATGCTGCAATGATTGTGTAGAAAAGGCCTTTCTGAGAGGCACAGCAGCAATTATTGATGAGCGTGAGATGGACTAAATAATGGATTAACATCAGTGCAGCATCCACCCTATATCTGTCCAGGAGAGTGTCAGCAGACTCTACCATTGTTAGCGCCCTGTATATATAGATCTAGACCAGGGGCAGGCAAACTTTTTGGCCTGAGGGCTGCATCGGGTTTTGAAAATTGTATGGAGGGTGGGTTAGGAGGGGGGGTCATGGCCCAGCCCCCAACTCCTATCTGCCCTCCCCCTGGGACTCCTGCCCCATTCACACCCCCCATTCCCTGACAGCCTCCGCAGGACCCCTGCCCCATCCACACACAGCCGCTCTCTGTCCCCTGATCACCCCCAGACCCCCGTCCCCTCATCCAACTCCTCCTCTCATTCCTGGTGGCCCCTCCAGGACCCCTACCCCATCCAACTACCCCTTCTCCCTGTCTCCTGACTGCCCCCAGAACCGCTGCCCCTGACTACGCCCCGCTGCCCCATCCAACTCTCCCCTCCTTCCTGACTGCCCCCGCCCCCCAGGACCCCAGCCGCCATTCAACCCCTTATTTGACCACCCCACTCCCCTGCCCTCTATCCAACCCCCCACCGCTCCCTGCCCCCTTACCGCGCTGCCTGGAGCACCAGTGGCTGGCGGCGCTACAGCTGCACCGCCGCCGCCACCACACAACGCAGAGCACCGAGTCGGCCAGGGGAAGGGCCAGGAGCTTAGGGGCTGGGCAGGATGGTCCCACGGGTCGGATGTGGCCCGTGGGCTGTAGTTTGCCCACCCTTGGTCTAGGCATATAGGAAAGAACAATTCCCCCATCTGAATCCTCCATTTGCATTTCATTCCTCTCCAGATAGGAAGGGTAGCCAGTATCCATCCTAAATCAGTATGGCAGTGAGATTATTTAGTCTGCTAAATTTGTGGAGCTGTTGTTTAAAAGCCCCTTCCCTAGACAATTCAGCTCTAACCTTTCTTTCCCGATACGTCTAGAACCTCCCTATTCATGGCTTGCTGCAAAATCCTTTGCAGAAACTCTCTCCCTACTGCCTCCACTGCTGCAGGTGCCCTCTCTTTTCCTCAAAGAAACTGATACCCTCATTACAACTCATTAGGAAATCTTTGTTAGAGGCCACAGGGCAGTAAAAACTTTCCAGTGTAGTAACAGCTTATAAAGAGTGTGACCTCCAGATCTCCTAGGACCCAGTCTTGCTTTCACTCAAGTCAGTGGCACAACTCCTTATGTAGGGGACTTTTGGCTATTTGGTACCACTAGGATAGAAAGCAGTGACACTTTAAAGCAGTATAGAGTCAGTACTTAAAGGAATGCTTTCTTCAAACATATTAAGACATATTAGACAGTGATCTAAAAGTGGGAAGGCAAGAAAAGTGTACCCCACCAGATGCCTGAACTCTGCTGCTAGGCTTCCATTAGTGGATTCCTCCATGTTCATTACTTTTGTATTTGTTCCCAGAATGTTAAATTTTCTGAACCTACACAAAGAGAGGGGGAGAGTTATGAGGCTTTAATTCATTTTAAAATACCCAACACGGCAAAAAAATGGGAAGAGTGCAGGTGCAACATACCCTTTTACTGTGTTCTTCTCATTCACATCCCTGCAAAGGAGATTCAGATCTTTATAAGTTCCAAAAGTAAACCACACACTTAGGGGTGGGAGGGGGGTTTATTTTCCCTTACATTTGTAATTGAAAAAACTGGTTGAAAACTGATAAAAATACTTGTGAAAAAAATGATTTTTTTGGCAAAAAAAAAAAAAAAAAAAAATCAGTGAAATTTCAAAACTCTCTGATCAGCTCCAGTAATCAAGACATCAAAATGGACACCAGATTAAATGTATTTCAGATCACACTGAACATTTTCATCCAAAGTTTAGATTTTTCCAACGTGCCTTTATAATCAAAGACAGCTCTTCATTCTACTACACTGTTTATAACTTTTCTACTCCATTGCAAAAGATAAGAATTCATAAGCTACTTTCATTCTAAACCTCTAATTTCAAGCACAAAAAGCTACCATTTAACTTGAAACAGTGTTGCCAGTACTCATGGATTTTTATCATAAATCTCTTAATACTAGATGTTAAGCCCCAGATCCTGCAGTCAGATGATTATTCGAGAATCTGCTTGTTTTCATTTTGTTCAAGTAAGTTTCTAACCCTTGTAATGTTTGTGGAGAAAAGCCTCACTGCACACTAAAAAACAGAAGATAAATAAAAATTTGTTCATTTTTTAAAAATATCATTTTCCAGCCAATCATGATTTCTGGAGGCCTGATTTTGGATGCCTGGGTTTGGCAACAGTGTTGAATTATCTCAAGCATGTTGTTGGCTGACAGGTGAATTTTGTTTAGGAAGTTTGGTTACAATCTGTTTGGAGTTTTCTCATTTGAGTGTGAATAAATAGGGGGTTTTTTTGGTTTGGTTTTTTTTTTTAAACGGTTAAGACATTTCTCAAATGTTTATCTTAGGGGGCTCTTTTTGTATGTGGATAACTCAAAAATGATTTTGTCTTAAAAGTTTAATCTTATCATCTGTATAGTGCTCAATGTGAAATACCTACTCTGCTAACTGTGAGAGAGACTACTTGATAATGAAAGCTGTATGTGAATGAAAATAGCAGTATAGGGTCAAATTCTGCCCTCAGATATGATTGTGAAATGCGCGTACATGCTCACACATAATTTACCCACACAGTGAGTGACTTTCCTTAGCAAATAAGGCTCCAGTACTACAGTGAGCTCTGCATGGGTGGGACCTATGTAGACCCAGTCCTGCAGTGAGTTCCACATCTTTCCCTGTGGTGCAAAGGTATACTAGAAATGGACGAGGACATAGGGAACTGTGCTCTTGCACCTAGCGAGGAAGCAGAATTATAGTTAAAATAGGGGAAATGACTCCTGTGGTAGCTGGTACAACAAGGTCCAAAGTCAAATCTGTCATTGTGTCTATCTCACGTGCTTTTCACTAGGGCTGATTATCATAACTATATACAGGATATGAAAAAGATGCAACTTACTTATCAAATAAGACTTTCACTTTTAAATTATAATTCAGTTCTTGTAGCTTCACCAGCAATCTGGAAAGAGAAATAAGTACAGATGACTGCAACTGCACAGGCTTCTTGATTTGTCAATCCATTTTTAAAATCAATGAGTCAGCATGAAATTTCCATCCTGCTTTTGACTTCCCATCTGAAATTCCTTTCCATTTTTTTGGGTCCAATATTACTCCCATTTAAATCAAAAGACATTTTGCTACAGACTTCACTGAGAGCGTGACTGGTCCCTTTTGACTCACTGGATACTGCCCACTCACAAAGATGACTCATCTTTGACATATTTATTTGTTGATTCTTTCCATTTTGAATAATAAACAGTGCCTGTACAGAGGCTCTGAGCACCCAACCATTTATTTGCAATTACAAAACCAAATAATGCAGCGCAGTTAGCTCACCCCATTTTTCTGAAGCTGCAGCTCATAATTAAATGCTAACGCACCATACACTGGTCTATACCTCAATCCACCTAACACTTGTCAAAGGTAACAGTGAAACAAGTGGTCCCTGTAGCATGCCCTGGAGAGGCAATTGCACTCTATTTCAGACCAGGGATAGGGATGCAATGAAGAGTCCATGGCACTGATGGAGAACATCCCACCAACCACCCCTTCTCTGTTATAATCAAGGGGAATCTGGCTTGAGCTCCCATGCTAAATCACAGCTGTAGCACTGTCTTACAGGGAGACCAGTATTACTGAGAAATATAGAACTATGCAAAAGACAGGAACTTTGAAGGCTAGGCCTGGAAGGGAATTGACTGTCACCCATCAGGGAAAGGCCATTCCTAACCACTTCTAGACAAAGAATTATTCCAAGTTTAAGCAAAGAAAGTAAGTGTATTATTTGCTGACATCTATGCAAACTAAAGGAGCTTCTGAACAGTGAGGAGATACTGGCAAACTAATTATAGTTCTAGTCAAGGAAGTGTCATTAAATATGGTATAAAATGGCTATTTGCTAGGGCCCTACCAAATTCGTGGCCATGAAAAACACATCATGGACTGTGAAATCTGGTCTCCCCTCGTGAAAAGTGGTCTTTTGTGTGCTTTTACCCTATATTATACAGATTTCACGGTGGAGACCAGCATTTCTCAAATTGAGGGTCCTGACGCAAAACGGAGATGCAGGAGGGTCTGCAGGTTATTTTAGGGGGATCACGGTATTGTCACCCTTATTTCTGCACTGCCTTCAGAGCTGGGCAACCAGAAAGCAGCAGCTGTTGGCCAGGCACCCAGCTCTGACGGCAGCATCCCGCCAGCAGCATTACAGAAGTAAGCCTGGCAATACCATACCATGCCACCCTTACTTCTGCGCTGCTGCCTTCAGAGCTGGGGGGCCAGAGAGTGGCAGCTGCTGACTGAGGGCCCAACTCTGTAGGCAGCAGCATAGAAGTAAAGGTGTGGTAGTGCCACCATATCATTCTTACTTCTGTACTGCTGCTGGCGACAGCTCTGCCTTCAGAGCTGAGATCCCAGCCAGCAGCCGCCGCTCTCCAGTTGTCCAGCTCTGAAGGCAGCACTGCCACCAGCAGCGGTGCAGAAGTAAGGGTAGCAATCCCCACCTCTCCCCACAATAACCCTGTGACAACCCTCCACACACACAACTTCTTTTTCGGTCAGGATCCCTACAATTACAACACTGAAATTTCAGATTTAAATGGCTGAAATCATGAAACTTATGATTTTTGGAATCCTATGACCATGAAATTGACCAAAATGAACCATGAAGCTGGTAGGGCCCTAGCTAAAGGGAAGAGGACAAGGTTTTGGGGATTTTTTTTTTTTTTACTCCCCAAGACTCTGCCCCTGAGCATTCATGAATACAGGCTAGTGCTTCATGGCTAGTCTAATGGTGGTTCATCCCTCCCCACATCAAAATGGCCTGAAGGGTTTACACTGTATGCCTTCAACTCACTTCTGTCTAGGAAGGCGGAACTGTGTCACTAGATACCAGGCCCCTGACCAAAGGCGTAAAGTCAGAGGGTTCCAAACAGAATCCTGGTCAGTTCTCAGCTGGAAGGAAGTGGAGCAGTGAGTGGGAAGAGGGATGTGTCGAGGAAGGAAGAAAAGCAGGGCCCAGGGAAATGCTGCTAGAACACTTTGTCTGTCACAGAGCGCTCACTAGATTTTGTTTCTAGTTACTTAGCCAGATGGAAGGTTTTGCGGCCCTCTCAGCTACAGGATGTCAGTGAGGTAACAGGCTTAACACAAAGAAAAATTACCTCAGTTTTACTGTGAACTGCACTCCAGTCTTCAGGACCAATGGCCTCTGAGGATGAGTTGGCATGCAAGGCTGCCTCTCCACCACAAAAGAACTGCAGGGGGAACAAAACCATGGACATTTTGAGCCACATTAGTACAATACTGTTAAAAAGTGACGACACTCAGCATAAAACAGATTGCACAGTCTAATTTATTTATGACAATTATGCAGAGTAAATTGGTATTGTGTGGACTTTCGGTATCTATTTATTCAGGTACTAAATCCTTAGACTCTATTCTTATTAAAGGGATATGTTTTTAACTTGGATGGAACTCCAAAAATATAAAACTTTCATTTCATCAGGGCTTTTAAAAAAAAAAAAAAAAAGCACTAAAAATAAAATTAACGGTTTGAAGAAAAAAGAAAGCTATTTCACGCAACTTTAAAAATCAAACAGCATGTAAATAATAAAGGACAGAACTGGTACAATCATAAGTGAGATAGAGTGTAAAGTAACGGAATGATCCATCAGCAGCACTATGGATTACTAAGTTCTTAAAGTGTTCATACTGTGACCGGATGTCAGGCTCTAGGAAGGTATTTGCTGTGCTCTTCTAATCGCCCTGGTGTTTGGCTGTTCAAAATTGGACGCCAGGCGATTTGCCTCAACCTCCCACTCCACCATAAACGTCTCCCCCTTACTCTCACTGATATTATAGAGCACACAGCAGGCAGCAATAACAATGGGAATGTTGGAATGCGCTGAGGTCTGACCTAGTCAGTAAACAGCGCCAGCGAGCTTTTTAAAGTGTGTGATGGTGAGCTGAGTGGGCTCCATGCTTGCTGTGCATGGTGTCTGCATGGGTAATGCAGGAAAAAACGCTCAAAACGATTGATAGTCGTTGCTTTCATGGAGGGAGGGGCAACTGACGACATGTACTCAAAACCACCTGCGACAGTGTTTTTGCCCCATCAGGCATTGGGAGCTTAACCCAGAATTCCAATGGGCAGTGGAGACTGTGGGAACTGTGGGATAGCTACCCACTATGCACTGCTCCATGAGTCAATGCTAGCCACGGTAGTGAGGACACACTCGCCGACTTAATGCATTTGTGGGGACATACACAATCGACTCGATAAAATCGATTTCTAAAAATCGACTTCTATAAAATTGATTTAATTTCGTAGTGTAGACATACCCTAAGGAAAATGGCAAGATTTAGGCCTTTATCTTCTCCATTTGCACTGATTCTAATGGAGGAGCTGATTTCTGTCCCTTTCACCTGTGGGTTAGCTAGCGTGCTTGAGTGGGACTCAGGAACTGGGGGTTCTATTCTCAGTTCAGATAGTAACCTGTTTTGGGATCTTGGACAAATTACTTAACCCCTTTGGACCTTTTCCCCTCCCACATCTCATTTGTCTCATCTGTTTAGACTGCAACCACTTCAAGGCAGGAACCTTATGTTATGTATTTGTATGGTGGGACCCTGATCTTGGATGGGGCCTCTAATTACTACTGGAATACAATTAACTGCATGGAGATGCAGGGCTATTCTGACTCAGGGCACACCTAACTCCCACCCAAGGGAATATGAGGTGGACAATTTTTAAGGTATTCCATCCTGCATGTATCTCTGTGGATAGTCCCCAGGCTGAACCCACATGGAGCAGCCTGCAGGACTAGAGCCTAAAACAAGAAATGGACTAAGGAGCCAAAGCTTGATTCTATGTGCACTGAAGACAATGGCAAAGCTCCCATTGACTTAAGGGTGCAAAATCAGGGGCTTAAACAGGAAAGCTTACAGGGAAAATCCTAGTAACAGACAGTTCAGTTTGTTTGTTTGTTTGTTGTGAAGAATAAAAAAAAAAAAAAAAACAGCAGGTGGGGCACTAAACCATGTGTGTGACATGTTAAGTGGGGAAAGTCTACCATCCATTCACACAGACAGACTAAACAAGCATATTCAACCATTACCTCTGAATGAGTTGTTTGAAAAGATTGCATGTGCGGTCTTGCAGGACTTGTTTGTTTTTTGTAATGGGATCTGGTTCATATGTAAATTTCTGCTCCAATTCCTCAAGCTTTTTAAGCTGCTGACGAACTTGCTGAAGACTCTCAGCAACAATAGTGAACCTGCAAAACACATCTTATTTATTATTGTTACCAAACACTGGTATTACAGTAGGACTCAGTCTCTAATTAGTATGTTTCTAAGATTCACAGTCCGCAGGAACTTGTGACCTTGTCTCAGTGGAAAAAAGATATGATGATGATGTAGGTTTGGCAAGGATTTGTTGTTAGTGTAGGTAAATATTTAAATCTCCAAAATCTGCCCTCTTCACCTCTCCTTCCCATGTATGTACTGTGACCCATTTAAAGTAATAAGGAATGGAAGCATTTCCTCAAGTTACTTGGAGGACGTGTTTTGTGTATTGGAAACAAGGCATGCATTGTAAGGCTGCTTAAATAAATTGCTGTCCTGCATTTGGTGCCATAATGGAGATTTCTATCCCCTCTACAGTGCATTAGTTCTGCAGCACAGGAAATTATATTTAAGCAATCTGAGTGCTAACATGACATATAAGGTAGTTTATATGATATTTAATAAAGAAAACTATATTTCTCCCCCAATTAGAGCCCTCGTTCTATAGGGATGCATTCTGATGATGACAAATTCAATGGGACTTGCATCATCTTACACCAGAAATTACAGTAGAACCCCATTTATCCAATCCTCCATTATCCAGGTCTCCCTATTAACCAACCAACCAATGCACACAGGTCCAGACGCAAGCGATCTCTCCTGCTGCCACTAGATGGTGCTGTGGCCTTGCACCTTCCCAGTCTCTGGATTATCAGATCTGACCCGTCTCAATTAGATCAGATACAGGGCCAGCTCTAGCCATTTCGCCGCCCCAAGCACGGCGGCACGCCGCGGGGGACGCTCTGCCACTCGCCGGTCCTGCAGCTCTGGTGGACCTCCCGCAGGCGTCCCTGCGGAGGGCCTGCTGGTCCCACGGCTCCGGTGGATCTCCCGCAGGCGCTCTTGGCGCGCTGGGGCCTAGAGCCGGCCCTGATCAGATAAATGAGGTTCTGCTGTAATGTGTCCTTGATGGAGAAACTAAGTGTCAATTTACTACATTTATCAGAACAAATACTTCCTAGAGGACTTCAACATTAATACCAAGGTTCAATCTGGCCTCTGGAACATAAAAAGGCAAATTGTACTTCAAGTACAGAAAGTTATACAAGAAAGGCAGTCAACGTTTTCTTCAGACTTCCTTGAAAAGAATGAATACAACACATTATTATATAATTTTCAAGAGCACAGTGAAATATGCTTGTTGGTTCTCTTGTGGATAAAAAAAATTACAATTTTAATAACAGTAAATTGACTGTGAGCCAAAATACTCTATCTCTAAGCACGCCCATTTCAAATATATTTGCTTATCAGACTTTCCTTTGTGGCATGTTTCAAAATCCCTGGGGTCAGTTCAACTGTGATGTAGAGACTTACCAGTTTTGAAGCTGGTCAAGGCAGGCATTGGGTGGGCCACCAATACAAGCAATTTGTTGTCTATGCTTCCATTCAACAAGCTCTTCATTAATCAAAGCACTTTGTGTGTGCTCTGATATATTCAGCAGATTTATTATTTTGCTCACCACTTCCTAAAAAAAAAATCAGATTCCTCTGTTTAACTGTTATATTTTAAGTACATTTAATTATTTGCTTTATCAATTAATGCTGCATCTCACAAAACTTTGCAAGGAATTCTGAATGACAGAAAATCCACTCTGCTAACGTGAACTTGGAGAGCTGTTCTTTTTCCTCAACCAGCAGAGTATCTGCTTCACAAAGAGAAGAGAAAGCTCTACTAACCCGCTGACTTCTCTCAAGTGACTAACCTTAGATCCTCCATTCTGCAATGACCTCTATGGGACCACAGTGCCCATACGGACTCATTGCAGAATTGGGGCTCACACGATTACAAGACATGTATGACTATTTAAGAAAGGTTTAGATAAACAAAAAAGACAGCACTTTCTAGCATGACTAATGAGATATGACACATTTCCTTTCCTGTTATTGCACCAGCTTTAGCTGGTTAAATAAGTGTTCAAAACGAAAAGGCTGGTTTAGTAAGAAAAATCCTAGAATAGGAGCAGTGCAATTGCTTTAAGAGGTTTGGACTCGCAATAACAATGAAAAGGGCAAAATAACATTTAAAGTGGTATTAACAATCAAGCTGCTTCTTTGTCTAAAACCATGGTTCTTTTATATCCTATGATAAGCCAAGCCAAAGATAACAAATGTGCATCTTTTCAAACTAACGTATTTTGGAACATCACCTTTCGCTTAAGGTCAAGTGTTAGAAACATCTTCTGGAGGACAAGCTGTTCTTTCTTATATTCATCCTGTGCCGCTCCACTGCTCTCATTTTCTATAAAATAAAATCAAACAATAGAATAAGAAATATTTTATTTCTTGTTCTATTGGAGAGTGGGAGAAATTGTTTTTATTTTCAGTTAGACATTCAGAAGTCTGCAGAAGCTGATGGCAGCAGAGTCAGTACAAAGTGCCGAGGAAGCTAGTGGCTGGAGGGAAAAGCCTGTCATTGTCTCTTCCTGTTTGGTGACTTGGGAACTGCTGACATATTTCAAGAAAGGGAAAACCACATCCTTTCTTCTGCTTGAAATGATTAATTTAAAAGCTCTGTAGTTCTCAATCACTTTCATACCGAGGTTTCATGAGGGATTTAGATAAGGGAATTTCCAAAATTACTCAACTGGCCAGCCTCCAGATTATATTGTGCTGTTTAATACTTGGAAAAATATTCAAAAACTCCGAAGTTCTGCTTTTGAACAAATAGCCAGTCCTACATCCCTTACTCATGCCAGTATAACCAGTCAAGTCACATAATGAAGCGTTTCACCATCTTTGATACTGAAAGTTCAATTAAATAGAACAGTGGCATCCAGTTCTCTCTGGATGGCTCTCATCTTCAGTTCAACACTCCTTGTATTTGCTAACACTAAACAATTTATTGTTTGTTAAACAGTAACTTTGTTTGTTAGAAGCCAAGAGTTTTCAAATCACGCAAGATGACAAATCCTCATTAATGGCTAGTCACCTTCTAACTCTGGTTTTGAAAAATGGAGTCTTTTTATAATGTTTCAAGAACAGACCCAACCAACTTTAATCACTCTGGTCCCAATTCTACTGAAGTTAGTGGCAAAACTCCTATTAACTTAAATGGTGTAGGATCAGGGCCTTTTGCAGAGGCAAAAGGGGAGAGAAGAGAGAGCTCCTCTAACTCAAAAACAGAAATCTGTACCTTCTCCAAACTTTAAGATATTAGGGAAAAACTCCTTAGCAGAGACCAAGTCAGTCAAGTTTCAGCCCATAGAGAATTTTTATCTCAAAACTAGTAATTGACTGAAAATAGGGATCTATATAATGAATATGTAATCTCAATTTGTGATTCTCTCTATATGAGAGGTTTACAAGTGCATCTTTATTTAAGGTTATAAGGTAATTTCATAATAAAATTAATTATATATGCAGCGAATACACAATAGCAGGGAGAAGCCCAAGCTCCAGAGATAGAATCTAGGGCTGACCTGTCTCAAAATTCATGGGGTTTTGAAGTTGGTGTTTCTAGTAACAATGCAAAGGACAAAAGAACATTTAGACTTGTATTAAAGAGGCTTTCCAACATTACATAACACTGGGCATTGTGAGATGAAATATTTTAGGGATGACTTTTCATACCATAAGAAGGAAGAACAAGTAAAATTACCCCATTGTTTGCATTCTCTCTGAATTTGGCTGTTTCTAAACCCTGATTTCTGGTACAATCATAGAATTTTTTTTCTGTACTATACTTAAGATTTCTTATGGATGAATCTCACCTCGGTTCTGTAAGGTTTTGCATTTAAAGTCATATTCATCTTGCACGTCCTCTAGAGTCTTGATGTCTTGTTCTACTTCCTACAAAGCATCAACATTGTAACACACAGTTAGTCAAATAGACTTGATCGTCTGAGACTTTTTTTACTGATTGGCAACCCTGTGGTACCAGCTACTTAGAGATCATAGAAGATTAGGGTTGGAAAAGACCTCAGGAGGTCATCTAGTCCAAACCTCTGCTCAAAGCAAAGAGAAGGTAGTAAGAAAAATCCGCAAACTAAACACTGCCTTCTCTGCCAATGGAAAGTGCACTTGTAACAAAATGGAGCTAAAGTCTGACTTTGCATAGTCCCACACAACTTCAATGGGATGAGGAGAATTCGTGCATGGCATGAAGACAGAATTTGGCCAGTGAATGGCATTTAAAGATTTTGGGACAAATCCTTCAGCCCTCACCCTGGAAAACTCTCAGGAAAGTCAAAGTAAGCACTACAGGATTTGTCCTACAGAAGGTTATCAACCAAGATTAAGAAGTTATTCAAAAAAAAAAAATGTGCAAGGAAAAGCCGTAGAGGCAGGTTTGATTTATAAAAGCTCACGATCTGGCTTCTATTAATTTTTATTAGTGAGCTATATATGATTTCTCAAAATACCTCCTTTCTTCTATAGTGTCGCTTAAGATAGATATCTAACAATCTAATCTCTCTATCCATCCATCTCATTTTAAAACTTTCTCCTGCTGTGTTTGAAATTTGGGAAATCTGATATAGCCAAGACTAAACTAAAAATCTGATTCCAGCCACAGTATGACAGGCATTGGGGACATCCTGCATCTCAGTACTGCTGAAAAGTGATTAGGTAAAGTTTTAAAAACATTTTACTGATGGTAAAAAGCTGAAAAACAAACATTCTGCTGAACTCACGATTGCCCTTTCACAACCTAGACACGGAAAATATTTTCCTGTTATTAGAAAAATAAATGTAGATCCCCAAGCAAGGCCTGGAGTCCCACTTTGACTTTTACTTACCACAACGTTGTTCTTCACACTCCTGACTTTCATATCCAGCTCCTTCTGTTTGTCCAGCATTACGGTATTCTGTACGTTCCCCACCTGCATCTGCAGTAGAGAGGAGATGAAAAACAAAAATATTGGGTTTTTGGTTTTGATTAACACAAGCTACAGTGTATCTGGTGCCATAATGAAGCCTCTAACAGAGCACACTTTGTTCTGATAGTTCATGAGCAACTGTTATATACATTATAGTCAAAGAATTAGGTTTAAATAACTGGAAATAGAGGAAGGCTGTAATAAGGACAGGGACTGGGGTGTGTGTGGAAAATGTATAAACTTAGCCTTTTGGGTGACACATTGTACTTTATATAATTTCTTAATATACTTTTTCTGTGACTTGTTTTTGGCACGCAATGATTTTATTTTGTATATTTTTTTGACATAATATAAAGAAAATCTAACACCTGAGAAGGCTGGGGTTTGTTTGTTTTTTATAAACAGTTGGTACCAATGTTGGACTTTTAACATGCATTTACGTGAAGAGTAAGAATGGGGCAGGCATTTGTACAAAAAACTGTAAATTGGTGTACAGTTGACTTTTTCTGCATCTAAGATATAAAGCACGATATCTTAGGTGGATGTAATTGTTTGAAACTGAATCCAAAAATAATTTAAGTAGTTAATACTTAAAAGCCAGGATACTTGAAGGACAGGCTGCTTCTCCTTCCAGTAGTACACTGTCAATGAAATAGGTATTGCAAGGCACTTCAGCCTGTAGGTGACTTTCACATAACATGCTGTAAGAACCACTGTTTTATGCAGTTATTAACTCAGTACTTAACAGTTTTCCAAGAAGTATATGATCCCATAAACTTGTCAAAAAGTCCCTTTAAGTCAGACCATGAAAGCTACCTGCCTACTGTTTGTGATTCGAGATACGGTAAGGGACTTTCCTATGTGCTTGGAATGTTTACAGTTTGGCTTTATGACATGGAGCTCTTTGTGTGTTATCACAATGGCTCCCTACATCTATATAACTTAGAATTCAAAACTGGCCTATTCCAGTACACTGTAACACCAAAGTACTGATTCATCACAAGTCAGTCATCTATTACTATCTAATAACTGAGGTCCTACATTTTGCAGTATGCACTTTGTCTGCACTAAATGTGTCAGTGTGGGGGTTTTTTTTATAATCTTTATTACTAAAAAAATGTGACTAGTCCCAGAAAAGAAAGAGAGGAAAAACAAGGAGATTTACTCTAACAGGTGAAGAAGGGAATACCCGGGTTCCTTTCAATTTTTTACCTGTTAATTTAGTGGGCAGACAAAGGGCCCCACTGAAAACACAAGATGGTAAAGACATATTTAGAGAGCAAATGAAAAAATGAGAGACTGTTGCATCAAGATCATAGAGAGAAGCTACAGAAAAGTAGGAAGGATCAGGTGGTCACTACAGGGCAAGGAGAGGGGTACACTGCAGAAAGGAAGCAGGCTAGAATCGCACTGATGCTGGAAGCACTGGAAGGGGAAAGGCAAGTCTTATAGGTGAGTCATAATAAAACCTGATAAGATTGTTTAAATATTCTCCTTACCATAGCAATGGTATAACTGTATATCATTCTTACATTTAACCTAATCAAAAGTAAATATGAGCAAGCTAGGCCACTTTGAGTCCATTATCAAAAGTAAACCACCACAATAAAATCCAGTTTAGAAAAACAAACTGGCTTCGTTTGATAAGTGTCATCTAGCTCTGGACTAAAAAGGCAACTGAGGCCTTGAATTCCATCACAAGGAAAAAGCTGACTTCCTTTTTCTTTAAACGATGCCTAGGCAAGCAAACAATTTAAAACAAACCAAATCTTGTGCGGTCGGTATTTGTGACAGACCTGATCAAGCTTTCTCTTTTAAAACAGGTGGTGATGGGCAAGAGGAGAAAGCACATATAGTTCTGCTTTCAATCTGTCACTCTGTTTGAGTGGCTGGATCTGCAGCAGCTAAAGAGAAAGAAGGAATTACCTGGTCTGACAACTGGGCGCTGCTCAGTATTTTCCTTTCTTCCTTCAGACAGTTGAAGATTGTCATGGCCATTTGTATTGGGTCCTCTTGAAAATGATCCTGGTTGCACAGCATTAAAATCGTCCATTGTTAGTACACACCAAACACTCCAGTTCTCATGTCTTTGATGAAACTGACAGGCAAAAAGCTTAGCATGTGGCAGTTGTATGTGAGCCAAGATATGGTGTGAAGATGCACTACCTCTGCAAGAGTTATCGGGTCAGGCACAGCGTTCCCGAGAACTACAGGAAACATGATGGCTGTGTCGCCCTTTCCAGGAGTGCAGAATCCAATGCCCTCTCATCTACCCCAAGGGCCACTGCTCAACCACTTTCAGGAAGTCTAGTACTGTTGTAGGTGCTGGTTTTACATGATTCTTGCACCTACTGTGTCCTGCTCTGCTCAGGTGCACTCGGGGGAAGGCTCCTTGCTGCATATAAACCCAGATAGTGCTTGGCACAAGTCTAACCCTACCATTTGAGATGTGTACAGAGTGCTTGTATGGGGCCAACTGCGAGATAACAAGACAAACGGGTATCTGCACTATTCTAAGCTTGGCTGAACAGAAGAAGGACCGAGGAGGTTCGGCTATCAGTAGGACTCCCTACTCTCTTTGCACTAGGGAGCACTGTTCTGCAATAGCTGCAGTCTTGTGGAAGAATGAGCTGGTGGTGGGAAGGCATGACTGTGCCCAGTGAATCCACTAACTAATAAAATCCACTAGATCCACATTCTGCAGTGTCCTACAATATATAAATCCCCAAGTGCTGTATTCCCTTTCCTCTTTAGTTCAGTATCATGTTTCTTTGCCTATAGTACAACATTGTCATTAGTACTGTGGCTTTTACTCTTTATAACTTCCCACTGTCAATCAAATTACTGAAACTATTACTGCCTCTGCTGACTTTACTGGAGACTAACATGTTATCTAATCCTTTCCCTAATATAAGCCACTTTCGTTTCTTTGGTATAATCCTACAGAGCCTGGGGCTGCAGAACATGTGCAGGGAACACTTGATCTTTTCACTGAGATTCTTCATTAGGGTCTGTTTCCTGATACAGCTTCTACAATGTCATTTCACAGGCAAACTCTCCTGCCTCTGGATCGTTTTCAGACTACTTTGTTTTTAATAGGTATAAGAAAACTGTTTGCAGGAATCTAGTTTAAAATGAATCTGGAAAACACCTATTAAACCAACCTTTCCTATTTTCTTAAAGTACAAATTGATTAAATTTATTACTGAAATCAAGTCAATTTAAAAGAAATGGATGGGTGAAATTTCTTTTAACCAAAGACCCTCTGCTAAGTTTTTTGTGGTTCCATAACTTCTTCTGAAAAATGTTTTTTCCCCCTGTTGCTTGCATAACACCCCCACACAAATGCCTAGAAAACTGAATAGATTGTATAAATTATTTACTTTTTCCTAAGTGCTACCAAATAAACATAGTAAACTGGAAAAAAAATCATTTTTTTAAACTACTGTAGTACTCAGGAGTTACTTGTACCATTCATAAGTTTTAACAAAAAACCTCTGAAGGGGTATAACCTTTAACTTGATGGTGTTTAAGTCACAGGAATATTCTCTTGAATAAAATAAGACCCTAATAAAATGACAGGAGTATGCCTGTGTGAATCCAAACAACTTACACACATACCTGAAGATTACGTTTGCTTTTCCTGATGTTGTGTTGCAACAAAAAGTTGTTTTCTATTAAAAACCGACTGAACTGATCATCTAGCTGTGACAAGAGGTCATGGAACAGTACCGTAGCAAATGAAACGTTGTTGGCAGCATGCTCCCTAGGATATTTAAGGCATCTTTAATATTAAATGCAACTGTTGTCTTTCTAAAATATCAGTTTAAGTGAATGCATTTTTTCAGATTCTGGTCTTAGTTTTTAAAAACATTGAATAGGCATCTGTAGATTCAATTCTTCTCTCTGTAACCCTTTTGTTCCTTGATTTTCATCTCAAATGAATAATACTTCCTTTGCTTTTTTTCCTAGAGTTACTCTTGCAACATTGTGTATTTGCACATGTATTTTTCCTTAATTTCCACTATACTGAGGAACTAGAAGTGGGATCTATTCATCTGCATGTTAATGAAGCTCTATAAAAAGATATTCTCTAGAGATTTTAGCAATACTTCAGTTTGCTAGTGAAGATGATGCTAAACACCTGGCCCATATATCCATTTAATAATAATTGTCCATCTCTTTCTGGGAGACAAACCAAACAGGGAAACAACTGTGTACCCCTCAGCAGCCAATCCCTGCACTACCCAATAGGCCCAGATCAGACTGGTAAGTGCCGGAAGGAAGTCCATGGGAAACAGTGACTAGCAGCCACATAGGCAACTACTAAATGTCTGTACCCACCACCCAATGGTCACTCTGATAAAATTTTACTGAACAGTTTGCTGCCCTAAGTGGCTGCTTGCTCTCACTGTACAGCAGAGGTAACCTTGTTCTTGCATGTGCATGCATGGTTATCAATGAGAGCCATCGGCACACAAGGCCAGAACCTGGCACCATAACTTTCAAAGGCATCACCAGTCAACTAATTTAATGGCAAATTCCTATATACATTACAACACTTTACTCTCACCAGTCTTGATTTTCCAGCCATTGTGCCAGATATTGTCTGATTTCCATGGGAAAGCTGTCATCATACAGCTGGTGTACTTGCTCCAAGAATTTGGAATCAAGTTGCTGCAACTGATACCACTGAGTCATCCTGTGGAATCAAGATGAATAAAGTTTAATAAAATTACACCAATCTTATTCATACCTACATCTCAGTACAAGATATTTAAGAGTAGCGCTATTTTTGATGGAAAAATTTTTTTTTAATTTACCCCCAACATTTAGTATAGTTATTTAAATAGAAAATTTTTAGGTTTTTGTCAAAAAAACAAAGTAATGTTTGGTTCTCAAGTTTTCAGAAATTCCCCAAAATTTCAAGAAAATATCGACAATTTAATTTGCATGGAAATAAACATCCTTTCCCAACCAGTTCTGATTAACGGTACGATGCAAAGAAGAACTTGTAAAATTTACATCTTTATTTAATGGAGAGTCAACTTAAAAAAGAAATCACACTTCTCTTTGAAAACATTTACTTACTTTTGTTATAATGAACATTTTAAGATTGCTGTAACAGTGATCCCTGTCCAATTTGTTAATTTTGTGCATTTGACAGCCCTTTGATAGAGACCTGTTTCCCCTATGAAGTCCTGGACCTTGCAATGGCGCTCTGTGCAGGAGTAGCAGGCTGCCTGCATGTTGTATATTGCAGGACTGAGGTCTCTCATTCAATTTCCCCTTCCATATGTATGAATTTTTAACCCATCAATAGGAGAATGAAAAATATAAGAGACCTAAAAATGTGAGTGCTAACCCATAGAAATGGTCAGGGAACTCAAGTGAAGGCGTAGTCCCTGAAACTACTTTTAACTCAATACTGAAAACTGGATAGGAAACCTTTAAATGGAAAAATATAAAGAAACTCTACCTGCTTCCTCCCCTGCCCCGCATCATGACTACTCAGGCTTCACTACAGTTAATCTGAGTTACCTAGATTGGAACTAACTCCTCAGTTAGCCTACCTTGAGTGAGAGTGGCCACAGTATGAAATAACACTTGAGCCACAGAGCAATTGCATTACTATGCAGAGTGGCTGGTTTAGCAGTAGAGATGGTCAGGAATTTTTTGACAACTTTTTTTGGCAGAAAATGCTGACCGGTTGTAGCCAAATGTTTTCCACAAAAGTGTCAGTTTTGATGCAGAAAGGGATTTTTTTTTTTTATTTCAAATGTTTGTGGGATAAGACAGCTGCACTCTGAGTTCTAATTAGCAGGAGAGAGGGTTGTGTTAGTAGCCCTGATGAGTTGTGCTAACTTGAATAGCAGCCTACTGGGTAAAAGGTTTCATGTGTAGAAGGGATTAGAGTTAGGGCAATACTTGAGTTATAACTCAAGTTACCTTTGCAGCAAAGACCAGCCCTAACAATAGAGAAGCAAAAAGTGAAGACCACCTATATAGTTTGGGGGAGGCAGCAGAAGGAGATTATATTAGAATGCATAAAATTAGTGGTTGGATTGTTCAGATGCTGGGTAACATTTTCAAAGGCCGTTTTCAGAAGTATCTTAAGTCAGAGGGGATAACCTTGATATACCTTGGATAACTAGAGCAGATATCTTAGTGGATAACCAGCTGAACATGAAATTAGTGAGACTGTTGAAGTACTGTGTCCAATTCTCATGTCCAGAATTTTTAAAAAGTTGAAAAATTGGAAAAGGTTCAGAACAGAGACATAAGAATGATCTGAGATCTGAAAAGCCTGCCTCAGTGAGAGACTAAGGACGCTCAAGGTGTTTATCTTACCCAAGATCACCTTTTTAAGTACCTACACAGGGAAAAGATTTCTTATATTAGAAAGCTCTTTAATTTAGCAGACAAAAGACATAAAAGCTGAAGTGAGATGAATTCAGGCTAGAAATACGGTGAAAATTTTTAACAGAGTTGTTAATCACTGGAAGAAGTTACCTGGAGATGTAATCGATTTTCCATAACTGAGTCTTTTAAAGAGATGCTCTAGCTCAGTGACACTCATGACTTCAGTGGTTCAGGAGCCAAACTAGCACTCAACATTGCCCAAAAAGAGCCACAGTAGGGCGAATTCATTGTTTCATTTACTCTATCACTATAGATTCATATTTAAACAGGTTGATGGGAAATATATAATAAATGAATCTCACAGGAAAATGACTGACCAATTATTATTTTATCAACTACAACAGGTTAATAGAATCATAGAACTGGAAGGAACCTCAAGAGGTCTTCTAGTCCAGGCCCCCGCACTCAAGGCAGGACTAAGAATTATCTGGACTATCTCTGACGGGTTTGGGCATGGTGGTGTGTGCCTACCTAGCTACTTGGGAGGCTGAGGCTGGCGTATTACTAGGGGTTCTGGGCTGTGATGTGCTATGCCAATCGGCTGTCTAGTGCCACTGACAGCCTGGCTGGCGGGTGGCTGAAGGACTGGCTAGTGATCGGCGCTCTCTCTGTGAACAGTGATGGACTGTGATCAAGGTGATCTCTGACAGGTGTCCGTCTAACCTACTGTGTTTAATAACAGAGTAAAAGCATCCTGATTGGTTAATAATTAAATCAGTGTTTCAATATCATGTGCTGTGAAGAGCCATTTGTGGCTCGTAAACCTCAGTCAATCACTGCTCTAGTTCAACTAGAAATTATGGGGTCATGGAAAGAATCGCTTAGCAAAACTCTGTGGCCTGTGTTATGCAGGTCAGATGATCATAATGGTCCCTTCTGACTTAGATTTTTAAAGTCACTTAGGCTCCTAAGTCCCTCTGAAAGTGATTTCTCTAATTGTGCATGTTCTCTTTGAAAAGGTATGCAAGTATCCAAGATCTTTACATTTCATTATACACCTTTACCGCTGACATAATGCGGTCCTCGGGAGACAAAAAATCTCACCGTGTTATAGGTGAGACCGTGTTATATCAAACTTGCTTTGACCCCTCTGTTCCTTGTGCCT
This sequence comes from Chelonoidis abingdonii, assembly GCF_003597395.2. Classification (NCBI taxonomy): domain Eukaryota; kingdom Metazoa; phylum Chordata; order Testudines; family Testudinidae; genus Chelonoidis; species Chelonoidis abingdonii. The sequence goes on along the minus strand of NC_133778.1, from coordinate 27,598,876 downwards.
TGACCGCCCCCTCCAGAGACCCCTGTCCCTAATCACCTCCAGGACCCCACCCCTACCCAACCCCCCTGTTCCCTGAATGCTCCGACCCCTATCCACACACCCTGCCCCCTGACAGGCACTCACCAGCAATGGTAGGAAGCAGAGCAGCATGGCCCCAGCCTGCTCCACTCCACCACCTCCTAGCCACGGTGCTCCGCTTCCCGCTGCCAGTGAGTGTGGGGAGGTTAGGAAAACGACGTCCCCCCTACTCACCGGTGGTGGGAAACGGAGCGATGCAGCCTCAGCCTGCTCCACTTTCCTTGCCCGGACCCAGATGTGTCTGGGGGTGGGGCAGGAGGTTGAGGAAAGGTCCCGCACTCACCTGCAGCAGGAAGTGGAGCACGGTGGCTGGGAGCTGGCAGAGTGGAGCGGGCTGGGGCCAGGCTGCTCTGCTTCTGCCACTGACAGTGAGTGTGTGGGGGATCCCTTCCTCCAAACCCCCTCCCCCGAGCGACACGGCTGGGGCCGGGGCCGGGGCAAGGGAAGCGGAGCGGGCTGCTCTTGGCCCCCTGCTAATCCCCCGGGCCACTCTGGGACTGTGGGGGCCCCAAAAGTGCCCCCCCTCACAGCTCCTGCCTCCCAGACCCTGGGGGGGGAGAGCCCCTGACTGCCCCTGAGACCTTCTGCCCCTTATCCAACCCCTTGGCCCCAGCCCAGCCTGGCACCCTTAACATGCTGCTCAGAGCGTGTCAGAGCTTTACCATGCTATATGAACCCGCGTTATATCGGGTCACATTATATCTGGGTAGAGGTGTACTGTGTTCTTTATGCAATGTTCCTTCATTATGCCCTCCTAAAATCTTGGGACCAAGTTGTACCCCTCTGTGTGTATTTATTTAGGAAAGGGATATGGTACTAAAAGAAACTCGAGTCTCAGAGGAAGCAGGTGATACAGGTTCCCAATGCTACATATCTGGAGACTATGAAGAGATGGGAAGGTCCAGTTCTCTAAAGGAGTGGCTTTTTTTGTGTTTTGTTGTGGCACTCCTCCAAGGCAGCATAGTTCCTGCAGGATCTGTGCTGCCATTTACAAGTCATCTTGCATGGCTGAAATCTCCCTAGCGGTTCTTAAACGCTTTAGCCAAGACATCTTTACCCGCTGTAGGGTAGAATACCATAGAGATAAGACTCCAGGTGGCTGCCAATGTAGCATATAGCCACTTCTGCCTCTTTTCTCTTCCCTCAGTCATGCCAAGTTCAACCCAGCCAGAGCTCAGATCTGCATTTCTAAAGTCACTCTTACATAATTTCAAACCCTAGTGAAAAGGGTCAAAGACTTGTGGGGTTTTTTTTTAAACAAAACACAATTTGAATAATAAGCCCTGATCTCTAAGAGTAATTGGTACCCAGCATTAAACTTACTTTTCTGCCCTTTTTTTTTTTTTTAATATCAAGAACAACATAAACTCCTGGTAGCTTTACTGTTCTGGACCACTTGGTGAGTGAGTTTTGTGATTTGCCCCATAACTGACAGATACTTTTGTTGCTTTTTGCACAGCCATTTTTGTACACCTGATTCCAGGCACACTTTCATTTTGCTGTTTAACTTCAGTCCCTGTGTGTTCAGATCTACACTGTAAACAAGTCTGAAGCTGGTTTATTCAAAAAAGGGAATTAAAAGTAATTTCATCTCTGCAACCGCCCTTTTTTCCTTCTGGTTCGGCGATCACATTTTCCTTTTTTGTTACAAACATCTTTCTGTTGCCTAATGCTGTAGGAAACCCACATACAGAGAACAACTTCATACGTGCTGTCAAATGCCCGTGGTAAACAAACAGCTTGTTTTCCCCCTCTAATCTTTCTCAGTTATAAGTAGGTTATTTGCAATAACAACAGGTGAACAAAATTTCAGGCTGAAGGGTGATCTTCACAGTCGTAGTGTCCCCCTTTAACCTGCACGAGCAAGGCCTGTGGTCCACCCGACTTTGAACTCTGTTGCTGCTCTCCCGCTCGGTGGGACTCTAGTTCCCTGCACCAGCAGGTGTGAGCGCGGCTACAGTTACGGAGTGTTCCCCTACGCACCCCTGACTCCAGCCGGCAGCAGCCCTCCGATGAGGGGGAGCAGCGTTAACGCCCTTGCCGGCCCTGGGGCACCCCGAGATGAAGTGGCTCGGCTGAGGGCACACAGGAAGAAACCTTGTGACAAACCTGGGAACAAAGGGCTTGCTGCAGCCCCGGGAGCACCCAACCCTCCTTGCTCCCCTTAGGCCACTTCGAGCACAGGGCCGGTCCTGCCCCGCGGGCCCCAGCAGCAGGGCGGGCAAACGGCCCGGGGGCGCCTCCGTGCCCGGCAGCTCCTTATGCGGGACCGGGGCCGGGCACCGCGCGCCCTCCGCCCTGGGGGCTGGCGGCGGCTACTCACCCGCCTGTCGAGAGGAGGCTCCAAACCCCGCTGCCGCCGCTCCGCCGGCAAAACGAAACCGAGCTGAGAACTAGCAACAAAGCGACCGCCACACGGGAAGCGCCTGGGCCAATCCGCGGGCCCGGCGCTAAGGCACGCGGCTGTTCCGGCCAGCGTCCTACCCTCCCTGTTCCCCGCTCTCCTGCACAGAGACCCCCCCCGCCCCACAGGCTGACCTCCCCCTCGCAGAGCCCCTTCCCCCCGCTCCACAGGCTGACACCCACCCTGCAGAGACCCCCCCGCACCGCCCTGCTCTACAGAGCCCCCCCGCTCCACAGGCTAACCCCCACCGCACTGTCCTGCTCTACAGAGCCCCCCCGCTCCACAGGCTAACCCCCCCGCAGAGGCCCCACCAGCTCTACAGGGCTAACCCCCCCCCGTCCACAGGGCTAGCCCCCCCGCACCGTCCTGCTCTACAGAACCCCCCCCCCGCGCTCCACAGGCTAACCCCCACCCCGCAGAGCCCCTTCCCCTCCGCCCTGCTCCACAGGCTAACCACCACCCCCGCAGAGCCCCCACCTACCGTCCTGCTCCACGGGGCTAACCCCCACAACCCTCCCCACTGGCCCATTCAATAGGACTAACTGCCATGCATCAAGTTCAATGGGACTAACTGCCATGCATCACATTATGCTTAGTCAAATATTTCTCAATCAACTTTCAAAAACTACTAATGGTAACACAAAGCAGTGTACCTTTTTTCCAAGGATCTCCACTAGACAAAGCCCTGTTTTTATCGCCTGGTCCTGCAAAGAAAGGCAAATGAGTTCAGCTTGCAGCCATAGACTGACTTTTGAGTATAACCTCCTCTTGTGCCATGTCTACTTAAGTGATTTATTGGGGGTTTGAAAGGTTTTAATTTTTCATCATTAATTCCTCAAAAAGGGGTCAAGAACATTTAAACTGATGTGTATGCTAAAAAACACATTCATGAGCATGTTTAAGACACTTACAACCTTCATGTTTGAGAATTGTGACAAAAAGATCACAGTAAATCAGTAAACCACCAAATTCCATGGGAAAAATCATTTCAATGCAAGTATCAGAGGGTATTAGTCTGGATCTGTAAAAGCAGCAAAGAGTCCTGTGGCACCTTATAGACTAACAGACCTATTGGATGTTCCAATTCTCTTTTAGTCTATAAGGTCCACAGGACTCTTTGCTCTTTTCAGTGCAAGTTCTCCTTACTAGCTTTGACTTTTAGTGGTGCATTGTATGACAACTTGCTAGTGTTGCACCTCTTGCACACTTTGGTTTCACCATTGCATTTTGATTTAAAATCAAATAAACTTTTCCCTTCCAGTGCCCCATGATGTTTATTGATATATTGTTTTAAAAAAAAAAAGGCATTCAGTAAAAAGCTGCACTAGTTTTGCTGCAAAGTGCTGATGCCATAGCTTTAAGAAACTCAATAGTGAAACCTAACCTTGACATTCAGATAAATTAGGGGCCCATATTGCAAATGTCTGCATGGCCCCAACTCCTGCTTAAGTCACAAGAGGAGGGTTTATGTCTTTAAGGAGAAAAAGACTAGAGTATCTCAGCATAACTATTTTAGGGCTTGCCTCACTGACAGCTCAGTCTTGCTGCCATTGAAGTCAATAGCAAAACTCATATTGTCTTCAGACATGGGTCAGGTCAAAGTACATAGCATAGAGCAGGAGTTGACAACCTTTCAGGAGTGGTGTGCCGAGTCTTCATTTATTCACTCTAATTTAAGGTTTCGTGTGCCGGAAATACATTTTAAAGTTTTTAGAAGGTCTCTTTCTATCCATCTATAATATATAACTAAACTATTGTTGTATGTAAAGTAAATAAGGTTTATAAAATGTTTTAGAAGTTTAATTTTAAATTAAATTAAAATGCAGAGCCCCCCGGACTGGTGGCCAGGACCCAGGCAGTGTGAGTGCCACTGAAAATCAGCTTTCATGCTGCCTTCGGCACGCGTGCCATAGGTTGCCTACCCCTGCCATAGAGACACTCTTCTCCAAGGTACTGGTGGAGGATTTTTTTGACCGTTGGCTTGAGGCCCATACTTTTTCATTAAGCCTCTTCCTTCTGCTTGGAGATTGAGAGGGGAAATTATTTAAAATAGTTTCCATTTGTCATCAGCATTTTGATTTGTTTTTGAATCTGTTGAACAACTCTGATTGTCAACTTTGTTTTAAGAACTCCCATTGAAGATAAGCTGAATGTAGTTCTTTTGCTTTGTCTAGTAGACAGGGCCGGTGCAACCATTTAGGTGAACTAGGCGGTTGGCTAGGGCGCCGAGATTTGGGGGCACCAAAAAGCCCCCCCCAATTTTTTTTAAATGGTTGAGCAGCCCTGCTGCTAAGACAGAGAGGGAGTCTGAGCTGCCGGCGGTAGCCGGCAGCCCAGGGTGTCCCCTGGGTCAGGGCGCCACCGCGGCAGCCGGCAGCCCAGGGTTTCCCTGGGTCAGGGTGCCGCCACGGCAGCCGGCAGCCCAGGGTGTCCCCTGGCCCAGGGAAAGCCCGGGCTGCCAGCTGCTGCGGAGGTGCTCTAAACCTGGGTCAGGGCGCCGCTGCGGCAGCCGGCAGCCTGGGGTTTCCCTGGGTCAGGGCGCCACCGCGGCAGCCGGCAGCCCAGGGTGTCCCCTGGCCCAGGGAAAGCCCGGGCTGCCAGCTGCTGCGGAGGTGCTCTAAACCTGGGTCAGGGCGCCGCTGCGGCAGCCGGCAGCCTGGGGTTTCCCTGGGTCAGGGCGCCACCGCGGCAGCCGGCAGCCCAAGAGCCCCCTGGGTCAGGGTGCTGCCGGAGGGGGCGGCAGGCAGCTCCCATGGAGCTGCCGCAGTGGTGCCTGCGGACGGTCAGCTGCTCGCGCGGCTCCGGTGGACCGCCCGCAGGCACCACTGCGGCAGCTCCACTGGAGCCGTGGGACCAGCGCGTGGGGCGGCGAAATTGCTGTCCGCCTAGGGTGCTCAAAACCCTAGCGCCGGTCCTGCTAGTAGATGATCCAAATATGATTTTTTTTTCAACAGAGGACTTACAGTTCCCACTTTTAAAACAGTATGTTCTGGGAAAAACTCATAAAGTTGACATCATGATCTTTGCATTAGCCACAAAATACATTAGAACATTTTGAATTCTGTGGAACTGTTCATGGGACAACCCAATTAAAATAAGGATTGTGGTGCCAAAATTGTGTCTCTGGGCACTGTGCACACATAATGGGGAAATTCTGCTTTGATATATAATGGGATAATGGATAGAAAAGGTGGAAACCAGTGCGCTGTTTTACTCAATTTGCAATAAAGGCCGCAATCCTACAATGTGCTCTATGTGGGTCAATCTCTGCATCCATGGAGCCCACTTCATGGGTCGGAAAGCAGTATTCCTCCAATGGGGTTTCACTGGATACATCAATACAGAATAGGGCCTGTTATACGTGCATTAGCTTTAACTTTCCATTTCCTTTATTGTATTGTATTTTAATCACAATCTTAATTTTATTTGAAGATGAGTTTGTATTTTAATCTTACAGATAATTCATGTTCAGCTCTATTAAGAATACAGATGATATTCTTTGGGGCAATGCCTAGCTAGCACAATGGGATCCTAACAGAGGGCCTGTGGGTGCTATCACCACATGTTAAACAATAATAAACGTAAGCAGAGTCAGGATGAGCTCTACCCTGACATCTGGTGGTGAATTATGGTGAGTGTGGAAAAGAGTTTCAGAGACTGATTGTTTTTGCATAGGCATGCCCACTCTGCCTAGCATAGCCCAGGGCAGCCTAAAATGGTTACTTTGACAGCTGTGGGATCCCCAAATTCTTTATTATTGGGGCAGGAGGAATAAAGTGTTGTCACCCTGATTATGTGAATGAGGAACTATGAAACTGCCTTATGACAGAGAATCTCACCATCAATTAAATAGCACTAGCTAGACAAGGGACATGGGTGCCAAAAGCCAGTGAATTAAGAGAGGTTGGGGATAGGTGTGTATTTGATGGTATGGGTTCCTCTGGAGGGTCTTGCACACCAATTGCACTTTCTTTTCTCTCTCCACTGTTGAATAGCAGAGCTAATTTTGATTCTTTTAGGAGTCTAGCTAGAGACTGCTGAGCTGAATTCACTTTGGGCCAATAGTGTACCAGCACTGGGGCTCCTCATAAAAGTTTATTAGAAAATATTTAAATAAAGATGATACAAAGAGTTTGATGTGTCAGTCATTAGTCATTGGGGGCAACATACAGAGTATGGGGGGATGCTGGTAGTTGGTTATGGTTTAGCATATAATACATACAGTCTGTAATGTCCCCAATGTGGGGTGTATAGTGGGTGGGGTCAAGATATAATAGGGGAGCAGTGAGGGTACGTCGCTCATATAATGGGTTACACATAGCCATGATTAGAGTAAGCGGGCTGGGTAATGGGGACAGGGTGACCCTCACGTGGTGGAATCCAGATCGGTGTGTTCAGGACTCAGGGGATATAGTTTAGTAGGGGGGTTGTAAGGGTTCAAGCTGAAATCACTAAAAGAGATAAAACTACTGAGTTGAGATCACTGAGTGCTGTGTTAACTAGTGGGGGAGCCTGAAGACCTACCGCTAATCAGCTGGCAAAGCAGTTTGCAGGATGGTTGGAGCAGCAAACCAGTGCAGTGGAGTGGAGCTGAGCAGTTTGCAGGGACAGCTGGATCGGTTCATGGGATGACTGGTGGAGTGGAGCAGCTTGTGGGACGGTTGGAGCGGCCCAGAGAACAGTGAGCAGAGCAGAGCTGAGCGGAGCGGTTTGCAGGGATGGCTGGAGGAGCGAAGCGGAGCGGAACTGCTGGAGGAGCGGAGCTGCTAGTGGAGCAGAGCCATTTGTGGTGAAGGCTGCAGCAGACCTCCACGGAGAGGCAAGGCACTTGGCCTTGCCCACGTAAGGTGCCCCTTAACATCCTGTGTGCCTCCCCCCATTCCACCCAGGCTGGGGGCGGGGGTAAAACTCTGCAGATGAACTTTTGAACACTGAGGTGGCACTGACCGAGGACAGAGACTTTTGCGTTGTTGGCCTTTGGAGTGATTTGGACTTAAGACCCTGAGGGGAAAAGGACGTTGCCAAACGTATTTGGAGGTGGGTCTTTTTGCTCATGGTTTGTGTTATAATCCTGTTTGTGGTGTTTCCCTAACATAATGCCGCATTGTTTCCCTTCTTTATTAAAAGGATTTTGCTACACTCAGACTCTGTGCTTGCGAGTGGGGAAGTATTGCCTCCTAGAGGCGGCCGTGGGGCGGGGGGTTGTCCTAGGTCACCAGGTGGGGGCTCGAGCCGGTTTTGTATTGTGTTATTGAAATGGAACCCCTGGAAACTGAACCCAGCCCTTGTTGCTGCTAACTCAGAGGGGCAGAAGGGTTGCATAAAAATAAAGTAAGAACCAGGACCAATGCCCAACAAAGTAGTTATTCTTAACTCATTGCACTATGATTTTAGTCACCCAGTTCCCATAGACACTAACAGCAGTTATAAAGCTTACTCCCTGCATATCTAATTGAGAATATAGCCCTCTGATTTTTGCTGTTATAAGAACCAAACCATGGATTGTCAATCATAGATTTGTGGCCAGTGACCATGAACCAATAAGTACAAAGGTACATATGACAAAAGTATGTGGTTTTGTACTGCTGTGGAGTACTATGGGAACCCTTTCTCAGCATTGCCCCTCAATGTATCCATGTTACAGCTGTCCTGTTTTTTTAAGGTCATTGTGATAGTGCACTGCCTACAGCTGTTCAATTAGCCAAAGCACTGTTTACATATTGTTGGAGCAGTGTGCATCCCAGGATATTACAGAGACAAGATGCGTGAGGTAATATCTTTTATTGGACCAACTTCTGTTGGAGACAAGCTCTCAAACTCCACAGAGCTCTTCTGCAGACCTTTTCCAAGATGACTTCTTTGCTAGGGTTGCCAACTCTTCAGGATTGTCCTGGAGGCTCCAGGAATTGAAGGTTAGCTTTTAGTTCAGAGATGGGCAAACTACGGTCTGCAGGCCACATCCAGCCCACGGAACCGTCCTGCCTGGCCCCTGAGCTCCTGGCCTGGGAGGCTAGCCCCTGGCCCCTACCCCACTGTCCTCCCTCCCCCGCAGCCTCAGCTCACTGCTTCGTGGGTGCAATGCTCTGGGCAGTGGGGCTGCGAGCTCCTGGGGTAATGCAGCTACAGACCCCGGCCTGACCCAATGCTCTGTGCTGCGTGGTACGTGGCCGGCTCCAGCTGGGCAGCATGGCTGTCTGTCCTGGTGCAGCCGTGCCACCAGCCATCGGTGCTCCAGGCAGCATGGTATGGGGGCAGGGAGTGGTATAGGGAGGTTGGATAGAGGACAGCGGAGTTCGGCGGGTGGTTTGGGGCCAGGTGTGTAGATAGGGGTGCGGGCGGTCAGAGAGTGGGGAACTGAGGGTTGAATGGGGGTGGGGGTTCCGTGGGCAGTCAGGGGACAGGGAGAAGGGGTGGTTGGATGGGTATGGGGACCCAGGGGGGCCATCAGGAAGGAAAGGAGGGGTTGGATGGAGTGGTCGAGGGCAGCAGTGGGGGGAAGGTAGGGGTGGGGAGCCTGGGGGTGGTCAGGAAGAAGAGATGGTTGGATGGGGAGGGTCCTGGAGAGGCTGTCAGGAGGCAAGATGCGGGGGGTAGTGGTAGATGGGGGCAGGGGCCGGGCCACATCTGGCTGTTTGGGGAGGCACAAAAACCCGATGCAGCCTTCAGGCCAAAAAGTTTGCCCACCCCTGTTTTAGTTAAAGATTATTACAAGGAAGAGGGAGAAATTGTCCTCTTTAACCTCTGAGGAGAGGACAAGAAGCAATGGGCTTAAATTGCAGCAAGGGCTGTTTAGGTTGGACATTAGGATAAACTTGCTGTTGGGGTGGTTAATCACTGGAATAAATTGCCTAGGGAGGTTGTGGAATCTCCGTCATTGAGATTTTTAAGAGCGGGTTAGACTAACACCTGTCAGGGATGGTCTAGAACAGTGGTAGGCCACCTGCTGCCTGTGGGCTGCATGCAGGCCATCAGGGTAGTCTGACTGTGGGCTGCGAGACATTTTGCTTTTGTTGACTGTCTGCAGGCATGGGCACCCCAGCTCCCAGTGACCATGCTGGCTGCCGCTTCCCACAGCTCCCATTGGCTGGGAACAGTGAACTGTGGCAACTGAGAGCTGCAGGGACAGAGCTGTCCTTAGGCATACACAGCATATGCAGCTGTGTAGGGCACCATGAAATTTGGGGCACCAAATTGCCCCAGATTTCATGGTGCCCTAGGCAGCTGCATGCTGCATACACGGCAGCACCAGCTGCGGCTATGCCCACTGCAAGGGGCAGGGTTGTCCCTAGGGGGATATGGGGCCCTGGACAACTCCCTCCACCCCACCTCCTACCCTTTCCCCCTGCTCTGCCCCCAGCCCGCCCCCATTCCACCTCTTCCCCCAGCAACCCCGAACTCATCGGCAGCAGCGGGAAGCAGAGCAGCCCACTCTACTCCGCCAGCTCCCAGCCGGGTCACTCCGCTTTCTGCCACCAGTGAGTGCAGGCCCCGCCCCCCACTCACCAGCAGCAGGAAGCAGAGTGTCGCAGCCCCAGCCCACTCCACTTCCCTTGCCCCAGCTCCAGCCGTGTCACTTGGTGGAGAGGAGGTTTGGGGAAAGGTCCCTCCCCCACCTGCACTCACCGGCGGCAGGAAGCAGAGCACCACAACTGGGAGCTGGCAAAGTGGAGCGGGCTGGGGCTGGGCTACTGCACCTCACTGCTGTCGGTGAATGTGTGGGGGATCCCTTCTCCCAAGCCCCCTCCCCCAAGCGACACGGCTGGGGCCAGGGCAAGGGAAGTGGAGCCAGCTGCTCCTGGCCCCCTACTAATCCCTGGGGCCACTTTGGGTCTGTGGGGCCCCCAAAAGTGCCCCCCACCAGATCCTGCCTCCAAGGCCCTGGGGTGGAAGGCCTGGGGCCCAACACAGCTCCCCGTGCGAGGGCTGCATAGGGCACCCAAATGGCTAGGGACAACTCTGTGGAGAGCTGTGCCTGCAGATGGTCAAGGTCAGCAAAATGTCTCACGGCCCACAATCAGATTACCTGATGGGCTGCATGCAGCCCCTAGGTTGCCCACCACTGGTCTAGGACGTAATCCTGCCATGGGTGCAGGGGACTGGACTCCATGATCTCAAGATTACTTTTGTCAAAGTTAGACTCAGGACTCACAGTTTGTCTGACCACTCTGTTTTACTAGCACAGCGCTCTGCTAATACACCCAGATAATGTGAGCACCATACAAGACACAAACTATCTTATTTATACAGATAAAAGGGGGGGAGCACTTAGCAAGATAACAAAGGAAGCAGAATCTGATAAGTTTACCTGGGCTAGCCATGCATATCTTATTTCCTTACTAACTATTACCGATCTTCTGTTAATGTTTCGCCATTAGCACCCTTGTTTATGCCTAATGTTTCTTTTCCTGGCACCTGTATTTCAACATTTCTTATTTCTGCTTAAAGGTACATACAACATTTCTTTAATCCATTCTTATTTTTACAATATAATTCATTCTACTTTCACACTTCCAATCCTAGGATTTGAAGCATTTGCCCAGAAGCCCGCACTTTACAAACCACAGCAGGCTGTACAGCCTGACTCCAGTGACCAGATGTCCTGATTTTACAGAGACAGTCCCACTTTTGGGGTCTTTTTCTTATATAGGCTCCTATTACCCCCCCATCCCCTCCCCATTTTTCACATTTGCTGTCTGGTCACCCTAGCCTGACCACACGTTCCCAGGCACTGAGGTCCAGGAAACGTTGGGTGGTCTCTGGCTGATTGGGTGACAGTACTGGGGAGGCAGGAGGGATGAGATAAACGGGGAACAGCTGAGCCACGTGGTTTCTGAGAAAAGACTCCTGGAGCTAGAAGGCAGCGATTGAGAGGAAAGCGAAAGTTAAAGCAGCTGCAGGAGGGGAAAAGGAGGTTTAGTTGAGCAGCTGTGACCTTGGCCCTGTGCCTCGCTGGGGAACTGGCTGATTTTTTCTCCCACTTCCCTATCACATTGTGTTAGCTCAGCATTGCCTCAGGGGGGGTGACCAAAACACTGTTTGAATCATTTAACAAATGCTCTTCCTGAAAACCTGCGGGGCTTCTTGACCACCTGATGCATTTTTAACCTGTTGTTGTGCTTCAGGCCTTTCCTGTCATTTGGCTGGTTGACTTTTCAACCTGATGCTGTTCCTTCAAGGTGTGTTGTAATAATACAGAGGCTTCACCTGCGGTACAGAGTGCAAGGAACATGTCCAGCTGAATATATTACCATTCTCCTGGCTTATACAGGCAGCCTAAAGCCCTTTCAGTGCAAAGGATTCCAAAGCAAATTTACACCAATGACCCATGGAGTACCTTCAGTTTTTAAGCAGAACACACTCATTGAGTTCCCCCTTAATAAAATTAAAGCATGGTATGGTGCACTGCATATACAAGCATCACTGAACTGTAATCACCTCTGGGGTGGAAGATGGGTGTCAGGTAGTTGCCAGCACATTTCACAATGCTAGTGGAAGAGAAGTAACATTGTTTTTGTTTATAAACATGCTTGTCACCAAGACACTGATTAAAAGAGCAGAGACACAGGATCAATATTTTGAAAACAGCAAAAACAATTTTCATCCATCATAAAAATACGACAATAATATCTCCTTTGTTATTGCAACATGATTTTGCAATTCTTGCGTTGGTTATAAAACTAGAGGTGTTACATATGTGTTAATAGAAAATTGGGGTGGAAATGAGCTATTGTGAATTTTATTAAGCACTGACAACGTGCTTGACACTGTACTATATACACAATACAGGCAGTCACTCCAAATCTAGACAAGATGGATTCAAAGCAGACAGGATGCACTGAGAAGTACAGAGGAGGAAATAATCATGATGTTTTTGTGTGTGTGATGACTTATTGACTCATTTCTTCTGGGTACTTGTGGAAGAAGCGACCTTTCATGAGGGCGTCTGAGTTACAGAAACACTGGTTGCCATGCCATGGTTAGGTTTGCAGCTACACTTTCTTTCTAAATCTTCTTACACTGCCATTATTTCTCCTAATTTTTAGTAGGGAATGAGCTATTGCTCTGAATATTTTGGGGGTTCCTCACATGTAGAAGTTTTTTTTTTGTTCTTAAGAGTTGAAAAACTCTAGGATAAAGAGTTGTCATATAAAATGCTGTCAAAAATGACCCACTTTTTACATTTGGAATAAAACATCTCATGGTTTGTCAACGACCAGTTAAAGACATGCAATGCTGGCATTTGTTGGCATGTACATGGTGGAAGCCAAACAATATTTGATTCTGAACTGCTTAAACTGTTTAAAATTAATTAAAGGTTCACTGTACGTGGCTGGAAGTAAACTTCACCAGATTCTGTATTATATAGTGGGAGGAAATAAGATGCAAAAGGTTAAAATAGAACATACAAATATAGTTGGCCTTTCCCATTTCTAAACTATAACCAAGATTTCCATGTAAAATACAGTAGTTTTTGACTGGTGAATAACTGCAGCCAGAAATCAAAGAACGTTCCTTATAGTCTTCCTTGACATTTAGCATTGTTCCCCCACTGGATTTGCTGATAGTTTCTTTTTGTTTCATGTTTTCTTTCCTTTATGATTTTCTTTGGTCCATTGTATTAACTGATATTCAGAGAAATAGGGGCATATCTTGTTCCCCCTGAACATGAATAAAAGATTGGCAAAACAATGGAAGAATAAAATTTTGGGCTTTGGAACAGGCCTCCAGTACATACGCCTCCTTTTCTGTTTTACTTTGAGATCTGTCTATAAACAATTTTCAAAATGTCACTGTCAGGGAACAAACTCCAGATGCAAAGTGCATATGGTAAACCTTGTGGATTGTAATCCTGCTGAGGTCTGGGTATAAGTATTGTCTTTTTAAGTAAAAGAGCCAGGTGGCAACTGAAATTTTCATGTTTCTGTTTAATTTGTTGCATTGTGATGATGTGGCAAGTTTCTGTTTAATTTGTTGCATTGTGATGATGTGGCAAAACTGTAAGTTCAGCATATTTGTCATCTTGTGATTGTTAGACAATTTTTGATTTTGCAGCTGCAAAGTACAATGAAAGTGAAAGTGCAGTTATCAGCTGCTGTGTCCCTGCTGAGCTGGTCCACTAGTGTATTCTTGACACTGGGAAGGTGACAAGCTTTCAGGTGCATTTTGTGGCTGATACAGAAGTCCCATAGATGGAGTGCCTCTTGACAGAGAGTTGACAAGCATGCTCCCCCTTGCCTATTGATGTAGAACATCGAAGCTGTGTTGTCCGTCAGGACTTGTACCACCTTGCCTGCCAGGTGGGGCAGGAAGATTCCACTTGCCAGCCAGACTGCTCGGAGCTCTTTGACATTTATGTGTAACTTTGCCTCCTCCAGGGACCACATCCCCTGTGTCTGGAGGTCACCAAGATGCACACCCCAGGTGAGGTCTGAGGCGTCCAACACCAACTTGATGGAGTGAGGGGTTGTCGAACTAAACCCCTTCCAGGACTATCCTGGAGTCGGTCCACCATCGCAGTGAAGTAAGTATCACCTGGGGAATGGTAACAATATTTTCCAAAGAGTCTCGGGACTGGGAATAGACCATCCCCAGCCATTGTTGCAGGGGCCGCATTCAGAGACTGGCATGGCAGACCACACTGCCATGTGACCCAGGAGGCGCAGACAGACCCTGGCTGTAGTCAGAGGTAACACGGAGACTTCTGTGATGAGGTTCGTCAATGTGTGGAACTTTTCCAGTGGCAGGAACACCCTGGTATAGGTCAAGTCAAGGACCACTCCAATGAACTCTATCCTCTGCAGTGACGCTAATGTCGACTTTTTGTTGTTTACCAGTAGGCCCAGAGAGCAGCATGTAGCCTGAAGCACCGTGACATCCCTTTGGACTTGAGACCTGGAGCTGCCCTTGATGAGCCAGTCGTTGAAGTATGGGTCAATCGGAATACTCTGGTACCTGAAATAAGCTGCTACCATTGACATGCACTTGGTAAACACTCGGTGCTGTTGCCAGGCCAAACAGGAGGACCGCAAACTGATAATGGAGGGGCCCCCTGTAAACTGGAAGAAGAGTCTGTGCCCTTGAAAGATCGCTATGTGGAAATATGCATCCTTCAAATCGAGGGCGGCATATCAGTCTCCCAGATCAAGGGAGGGGATAATAGAAGCCAGGGAAACCATGCAGAACTTTAACTTCTTTAGGTATTTGTTGAGGTCTCGCAGGTCCAGGATGGGCTGTAGACCACCCTTGGCCTTTGGGATTAAGAAGTACCGGGAAAAGAACCCCTTGTTCATGTACTAAAGAGGAACTTCTTCCACCACACCCAACTGTAGTCACCCCTCTACCTCCTGCATGAGGAGACTCTGTGAGAGGGGTCCTTAAAAAGGGACGGGGAAGGCGGGTGGGAAGGGGAGGGCAGAAACGAACTGGAGGGTATAACCCTGTTTCACTGTGCTGAGGACACATCGGTTCGAGGTTATAGCCATTCAGGCAGGGAGGAAGAGGGAAAGGTGGTTGGAGAACACAGGGAAGGACAGATCCAGGGAATAGTCTGGTAGTTTGCCCTTGGGGACACCCTCAAAATGGCCCCCTGCTTATTATGAGTTGAGCCCAACTGGGCAGATCATGGAGGCGGCTGGCTCAGGTGGCGCTTGTAGCCGTTGGCTCATTTATGGGGCTGGTCCTGCCGAGGCTGACTCCCCTGGCCCTGTGACTGCTGCAGTTTGAACCACTTACAGGCCAGGGTTGGGCCACAGAGACCCAGGGTTTTTTTGGTGGTGCGGGTGTGATGTTGCACCCCATAATGCTTCATGGGAATATGCTTATGAATGTATATATGACATAACTGGAATATGTTTTATGCTACATATGCCATGTAACATATCTCTGTAAATGTTATGATCTACTGAATATATTCATCCTATTTGTATGCATGTATCATTTTTGTATTCAAAGTTATGAATATTGGCTATGTACTTGTTTAATTTTAAATAGTTTCAGTGAAGCAGTTGGTCAGCTTCCTGAGAAAGACTATTTTCAGCAAGTGCCTAATCAAGAAACACTTAAGCTCACAATAAACTTTGTGGCCTGGCTGGTAAGGAACTTAAGTCATCCATGGACATGTAACTTGCTCATGTGACTCCAAAACTCCATCTTATAGAGGGGATTCTATACAGGGGGGGGATTTAGATCCACAAGGAGAAACTATATAAATCCTTGGGAGATCCCTCCATTTTTGGTCTTCAGCTGGCTCAAGAGAGAGTCTCTCCACCCCCAAAGGATACCTGAAAGAAACTGGAACAAAGGACAGTAACCATAGGGGTGTGAGTGATTGCTGGACCCAGACTAGAAGGAGGCTAGTCTGTAAAAGAAGCTTGCTGGAACATCTCTGAGGGTGAAATTTAATCTGTAATCATTTTCTTACTGTATTAGGTTTAGACTTGCTTGTTTTATTTTGCTTGGTAATTCACTTTGTTCTGTCTGTTATTATTTGGAACCACTTAAATCCTACTTCTTGTATTTAATAAAATCACTTTTTACTTATGAATTAAACCAGAGTATGTATTAATATCTGGGAGGTGGGGAACAGCTGTGCATATCTCTCTATCAGTGTTATAGGGAGCGAACAATGTATGTGTTTACCCTGTATAAGCTTTATTACTGGGGTTTGAACCCCACTGGGAGCTGGACATTTGAGTGTTGGAGCCAGGAACACTTAAGTTGTTTTCAGTTAACCCTGGAGCTTTTAGGGGACGTGGTTCAGACTGGGGTCCATGTTTGTAGCAGGCTAGCATGTCTGGCTCAGATTAGGCAAGGTTCTGAAGTCCCACACTGCCAGGGAAAACAGGCTGAGAGGTAGTCTAGGCATATCAGCTGGCAGTTCCCAATGGGTTTTCTATGATCCAATCCATCACAGCGGGCGTCCTGGAGGCCATGCAACCTGATGTCTCTTTGCTCCGCAAACAGGGCCCAGCCATCGAAGAGCAGCTCTGCTGAGCCGGTGGACAACCCAGAGAGGAGCAGCCGAGAAGCTCGCCGCATGGAGATAGTGGAAGCCATGGTGTCGTCTCTCATTAAGGATAGCTTAGAAAGCCTCGGGAAGCGACTTGAAGCGACTTTGAACTTGGCCATGGCTTGCCACATATTGAAGTCATATCGGCCAAGGAGGGCTTGGTGGTTGGCCACTCTCAGCTGAAGGCTGGAAGATGAATAAACCTTTCGCCCAAAAAGATCCAGCCTCCTCGTGTCTTTATTTTTTGTGGTGGTCCTGGGTTTTCCCTGTCTCTCCTTGTGGTTAACCCCCTCAACCACAAGAGAATTGGTGGGTGGGTGGGAGTATAAGTACTCATGCCCTTTGGTTGGCATGAAGTACTTGCGTTTGGCTCTTTTAGAGATGGGGGCCAAGGAAGAGGGGGTCTGCCACAGGGCATTAGTGATTTTAGAAATCCCTTCATGAAGGGGTAGAGCCACGCTGGCAGGAGTTGCGGAGCAGAGGACGTCGAAGAGAGAATCCGAGGGCTCTTCCAATTCCTCTTCCTGAAGCCCCAGGTTAGAAAAGACCCTCTTCAAATGTTCCTGGTATGCCTTGGCATCATCCTGAGGAACTGAGTAAGGAGGCCCTGTGATAGCCTTGTCTGGTGCTGATGAGAATGATGCCGGTGCCCTGGGAACCATTGGTGGTCCAGCAGCTTGTTCCTCTGGGTCCTCCTGGACCTACGGGGGTCTTACCCCCCAAAAGTCTCCAGCACCAGATACGGATAGGATCCCAAGGCTGCTGGCCTTTCCAAGGCTCACAAAACCGATCAGGCAGCCTGGGAAGGCTAGATGAATCCCCAACGGTTCCATGGGTACCATGGTACCGGCCACTATGCTTGGGGCCATTGGACAGGTTTCAGTGCTGATAATGTAGTCGGTCCCGGGCGATGTGGATCAGGCTGAGCAGTGGCTCTTATCTGACTGGTCTTGATAGCTGCATCCCAAAGCCAACCTAGTGAGACTGTCTTGGTCAGGCTCTCTGGGACTGACAGCATTGGGTGGATCTGTGTTGGATACCCAGCAATCCAATCCTCATGCTACTTGACTGGTACCGGGACTTCATATGGGATCAGCAGCTACTATGAGCTGATTGCCGGGAGGGTTGTCCTGAGGAGGGTGACCTTCCTTTTGGAGATGGGTGATGACGGACCAGTGATTGGAGGTCTTTGGTCCCCGATTAGTCCTGGGATCAGTCCTGGGCCCTTGAAGATGGTCAGGGCTGGTTCCGGAGTTCTTGCCAGGTGGCATGTGCCTCAGAGGGTCAGTGCCAATCTACTAGCGAGGTATGGCTCGAGTCCCTTGATCAGTGCCCCCAGTGTGGGGACCAAAGGGGGCTCAGCTGAGCCCACCTCTCCCGTCCTGCGGGCGGGCAAATGCTGGTGGGATGTCCCTCTTGATGGGGAATGGTGCTGCTGAGGCGGGGACACACGAATAGGTCCCAACGCAGATTTTCCCCAAGACTGGGGTACTGCAGGAGCTGGTATGGGTAGCACCGGGAGTGTCAGGATCGCCTAAGCTGCTTGAAGGGCTTCGGGCACCAATGGCACCTGAAGCTGGCTGGTGCCTGCACCACTATCCAGAATCTCAGGCAAGGTATGGGATAGGATGGGTTGCACCACTCAATTTGAGCTGGGGCCTGACTTCCCCAGGTGCATGTTGAGCTGCCTGACATGGGTCTTTGCTCACCCTCTACCCTCTCCTTTCCTTTGCAGGAGGTCGGAGATCTTCCCCTCAAAGTCTTTTTCGGCTTCTTAACCGGTGCCAGCTAGTGGACAGTGCCAGCGGAGTCGGCCATGGTGCTCGGTGCGGAGTCAGACCACTGCTCCAGTGCCAAAGTGAGTGCCAACCCCATTAGGAGCGCTTTCGGACAGATATCACACTCCTTCTTCAGCCTAGGTTTAAAGGACTTGCAGATATGGCACTTGTCACTTATGTGCCCCTTGCCTAAGCACCTTAGGCAGCTGGTATGTGGATCACTAATGGGCATAGGCCATTCACAGTGATCGCAAGGCTTAAAGCCTAGGGATCGGGGCTTAAAGGCTGGGTCCCATTCGGGGCTAACAGAGTTTGAGACTACTACTAAGGATAACTAAGAAAACTACCAACTATGTATACCTACTTTACAGGATTTCAAAGTTCGCAAGAACAGAGAAGGAATCAATGCTAGCCAAAGCAGCAGACATTCCAGTACCGTCACTGATGACAAGAAGGAACTGAGGATGGGGGCAGTTGGCAAAGCCCCTTATACCACACCATGCGGGTGCCACTCCAAAAGGTGTCAGAGCTGCTTCCCTACAGATATTGCTGAGGGAAAAACTTCTGGCACCGGTGCACGTGGTGAGCACACACACCTAATATGGAATGGACATGAGCAAGCACTTGAAGAAGAATCTGTGTTCCCAAAGGGTCTTATTCTGTCAAATCTGATTTTTTTGACTATTAGCCTTTTGTTTCCAATTGGCCAGAGCAGAGATTAACACACACGTGTAGGCGGTTTACATGGTCAAGGACATTCAATATGCAGCATTTTTTTGTTTTGTTTTTAGATGCTGTGATGCATGGATAGAATGGGTTAAACATCCTCCAAAATAAATAACTCTCAAAAGACATGGAGGGATAATGTTTGTGTTTTTGTGTATTTACATATGTATGAGTAGGGTCAACAATGTAATCAACAATCCCTGTCTCTGCTGTATTCTGATAATTCAGAGGTCAAAAGAACATCCTAGAATTTAAATGAATTGTAAACAAGGGATATCTCAGTATTCATCTCTCTTTGAAATGTACTGTGAATGGTGGAGGAACAAGCAAATGGCTTTATGTTAATTCATATAGCTAAGTACCGGTGATGGACCTTCTTCAAAGTCATCCTAATTACCCTGAGGAACTCCAACTTGTTAAAAGACATGATGTATACAAGATCCTTGGGTCCTGACTCTGTCATCTCAGACCTGCGTAGGTTTCGTCAGGGGAAGTTTGAGTCGCAAGACTGAGATCCCAGTTATGCTGCGTGATAGACCCAGGCCAGTAGGGTAGAGCAGAGTAGTAGAAGGCAGATATACTGGCCACTGGATAACCAGTTTTCTGTTCCCTGACCAGAGCAGGGGCTGCACCAGGCTAATGAGAACACCTGATTCCAATTAACTTGCAAAGTGTCAGGTGAGGCCGTTAAGCTAATGTGAACACCTGACTAATTAGGCGCCTCTGATACTATAAAAGTGCTCACTCCAGACAGGCTGAGGAGAGCCAGAGAAGAGGAAGTGAGGCTGAAGGACTAGATAATGAAGACACCCTCAAGCCTCTGGAAAAGGAGCCCTAAGGTAAGGGTGATGAAGTATTAAGAGACAGAAGCAGGGGGGCTGTGGGGAAGTGGCCCAGAGAAATGTAGCAGCTGTGGTGGTGAAAGGTCAGCTGCCAACAGCTGCTGCCATTAAGATCCCTGGGCTGGAACCCGGAGTACAGAGTGGGCCTGGGTTTCCCCCAACATGTCACTACAGAAACACCTCCGGGGGGTGGGAGACAGGCCCCTGTCAGTACAGGAGGCTAAGCTGTTCTGGAATAAGCCTGTAGGGACAACAGAGACTGTGGGAGTTCTCTCACCAACCTCCTTGCTGGTTTATGATGAAAAGGGCTCAGTAGACTGTAACCCTGGCCCTAGAGAGAAAAGGGCTACGTGGAGGGTTGCAGTGAGCCTCTGAAGCTAGCACAGGGGTAGACAACCTATGGCATGTGTGCCAAAGGCAGCACACGAGCTGATTTTCAGTGGCACTCATACTGCCCGGGTCCTGGCCACCGGTCCAGGGGGCTCTGCATTTTAATTTAATTTTAAATGAGGCTTCTTAAACATTTTAAAAACCTTATTTACTTTACATACAACAATAGTTTAGTTATATATTATAGACTTATAGAAAGAGACCTTCTAAAAATGTTAAAATGTATTACTGGCATGCAAAACCTTAAATTAGAGTGAATAAATGAGGACTCAGCACACCATTTCTGAAAGGTTGCCGACTCCTGAGCTAGCATAAACTGTCTGGAAGCGCGGGACCCATGGGGACAAGGTTGGAGCTCTGCCACAGCTGGTACAACCTGAATATGATATTTGGACATTGGACTATGACCTATGAACTGAATTCAAAAGGAACTCTTTGCAACTACAAAGCTCACCATCTCTGATATGAATCTAAACCTCAATGGATTGAACTCATGCCTGTATGTTTATTGATCTTTTAACCATTCTCTCTCGTTTTTTTTAAATAAATTTTAGTTTAGTTAATAAGCCTTGGCTGTAGCGTGTATTTGAGTAAGAGCTGAAACATTCGTTAACCTGGGAGGTTATGCGTCTGGTCCTTTGGGATTGGTGGAACCTCTTCTTTTACATGACAAAATAAGACTTAACAGAAATTTTCATCATATTTGATGTGAGTACACAGATGGAGGCCTGAGGCTAGATCACTGTGTTGTTTGGACTTCTGAGCAACAAGTAAGGTAATAAAGAAGATGTTTTATGCTGTCTTGGTGAATCTAAGTATTGGAATATCCAGCAGGTTTATGGGAATTGTCTGCCCCATTCTTTGCAGTTCACCCTAATTGAGTGACCACAGCTGGCTCCCCACTAGGTCACAGAAGCATTATAGATTAAACAAACTGTGTGTTGGCAGATGCTGGATGAATTTGATGCTTGCCTCTTTAAATATCTCAATTCACACTGGTGGTTCAGACTCAGGAACAACCAAGGCGACCGAGTGCTTCCACTTTTGTCTTATCTTTAAAAGTCCCACAAGACCAAGTATTCAACAGCAAAACAAAATCTAATTTTATTTCTATTAGTCATGTATAAATTACAGAGATTATGAAACTATATACACGGTTTAATATCAGCTCTGTGCCATGTTTCTGGAGAATTACTTACGGTCATGGGGTTTTCAAAGTCTGACTACATCCCCCTGACTAGGTACAAATCATTCAGACTAGACAGCGAAAAAAATCTATTCATTTATTTTAGACATACTCCATTTGCACAGCAAGGAGATGCCAGGTGAATCAGATCATTGGGGCTCTCCCTTTGCTTTCCTGACACTTTACAACTGAGGACAATACTAGTGGGGAAGAGCTGGACTCTCTACTGCTTATTCCGCTTCTAACCATATACTCTGATCTTGCATCCCTACCCCAGCAGATTCTTCCCTATGTTACTACTCGGAGATGCTCATAGTGGCTCTGTGCACTGACCCTCACTTCTCAGGATTCCTGCTCCTCTGGTCACAAGATTGTTCTAGAAGTTTTCAATTTAATGTTATAGTACTATCAGCTATCAGCCACGCCACTAGGCTAAGAGCTAAAACAGGCCTACTAAAGGTAATACATTGGTATCATTTTGCTTTCAGATCTCAGGTACATTTATCTATTTAAATGGGACAGCCTCCAGGGATGGTCCACAAAAGGCCTTAGTAAGATACCTTTGGAGATGCCTAACAAACAAAACTGTATGGTAAATGTTGAGGGTCACTCTTTTTTGATGGTGGTGGAGGGGTTGGGGTGGGGAGTAGGCATGAAATCCTGGACCCACTGAAGTCAATAACAAACCTCTCATTATCTTCAGTGGGGCCAGGATTTCATCTCAGGTGCCAAAGGGCTTGCCTACACTTAAAATGCTCTAGTGGCACAGCTGCGCAGTTCTAGCACTTCATTGTAGACACTACCTATACTGAAGAAAGGGGTTCTCCTATGTGCATAGGTAATCCACCTTCTCGAGAGGCAGTAGTTAGGTTAACAGAAGAATTCTTCCACTGACACAGTGCTGTCTACATGAGGACTTAGATTGGTTTAACGCCACTTGGGTTGTGGATTTTTCATACTCCTGACTGACATAGTTCATAGATTCATAGACTCTAGGACTGGAAGGGACCTCGAGAGGTCATCGAGTCCAGTCCCCTGCCTTCATGGCAGGACCAAATACTGTCTAGACCATCCCTGATAGACATTTATCTAACCTACTCTTAAATATCTCCAGAGATGGAGATTCTACAACCTCCCTAGGCAATTTATTCCAGTGTTTAACTACCCTGACAGTTAGGAACTTTTTCCTAATGTCCAACCTAAATCTCCCTTGCTGCAGTTTAAGCCCATTGCTTCTTGTTCTATCATTAGAGGCTAAGGTGAACAAGTTTTCTCCCTCCTCCTGATGACACCCTTTTAGATACCTGAAAACTGCTATCATGTCCCCTCTCAGTCTTCTCTTTTCCAAACTAAATAAACCCAATTCTTTCAGCCTTCCTTCATAGGTCATGTTCTCAAGACCTTTAATCATTCTTGTTGCTCTTCTCTGGACCCTCTCCAATTTCTCCACATCTTTCTTGAAATGCGGTGCCCAGAACTGGACACAATACTCCAGTTGAGGCCTAACCAGCGCAGAGTAGAGCGGAAGAATGACTTCTCGTATCTTGTTTACAACACACCTGTTAATGCATCCCAGAATCACGTTTGCTTTTTTTGCAACAGTATCACACTGTTGACTCATATTTAGCTTGTGGTCCACTATGACCCCTAGATCTCTTTCTGCCATACTCCTTCCTAGACAGTCTCTTCCCATTCTGTATGTATAAAACTGATTGTTCCTTCCTTGGTTAAACTAATCTAATTTCTAGCATAGACCAGGCCTATGTTGTACCTAACCATTTGCTTGTACATATGCACATTTTGCGTGCACAATTAAGTATGCTCAAGACTGCATACTTCGCAGGCAGAACTTGGATACCTATCTTTCTTTTATAAATTGTCACTGTCTGAGTTATTCTAAAACAGTTAATTTTCATGGGTAATTCTGAGAAGACAGACTGTCATGACTAAGAGTAACTTGGCTGGTTTAAAAAGGCAAATAATCTTTTCTGTTAAGAACTGGTTATTCTGCTTATTTACATCTATATCTGAGGTAATTTAGCTCTTTGTAACTTTGCACTATGACTAGGTGCATGTTGGACAGTACTCAGCAAATGAAGCAGCTCTTTGGTATCCTTTTTAATCATTCTGTGTGTCCCTAAGGCCTCGATTATGGCACACCATCTAAACCCTGCATTGAATATGGACTGTTTTCTTTTTTTATGGGCTTTTCTGAAGTATTCGTCGTAGTGGCTCACAACCCTGAATACACTTACCCTCACAACTGTCCTGCAAGACAGAGAGATTTTATTAACCCTGCTTTACAGATGCAGAATGTAGGTACAGAACTTTAGTGATCTTCGAAGTGTAGTGCCTCTAGAGCAGGGATAATCAATAGGTGGCCTGCGGGAGAAATCCAGATGGCCAGATACTTTTAAACGGACCCCGAAATTTTTTTATTTACTTATTGTTGTTTTTATTATTTTCTCTGGAGTCTGGACCTTGACCAAGAAATGTAGACCTTAGCAAAAACTAATTTACTACCCACCCCTACGCTAGAGTTTCTAGAGAACTCTTCTATTCCCATTATTCTCTTCTCCTCCTCCTTCCCTCCCCCTTTACTGCAGGAAGATAAAATCTGTCCCTTTGTACTGAAAGCCGTTCATGGCAGGAAAAGCTGACTCCTAGCACCTACGGTCAGTGTCATGAAGGGATGGATGCGAACCTTTAATTTAAAATAAAAGCCAAAGAAATAGACATTATACAAACAGAACATGAAATGGACAGCATAAATCCTGATTTTTCTGAACACATCTTAAATCTCTTTAGTTATTCTAAAGTCTTGCTTTAAAAATGTTTCATGAACAGAACATCTCCATCCTACCGTAAGTCTTATTTTACAGCAACACTGCAGTCCTTATTTCCATAAGCAGACCTGCAGGGCTAAATTCATGCCTAGCGTAATGCCACTGAAGTCAATGGAGTTGCACACCAGGGAAGGATTTGGCCCATTGAGTTAAGAGGTAATATTCCCTGGAGTGAAAACTTCAGTGGCAGGACCCAAATGATGCCAGACGTTTGTAACTCCAGTGACTTCCCTGGAGAGGCTTCTGATTTACATGCATTTGAAAGTACATGTAGGCCCAAGAAGAACATTGCATTGGCTTCCAGGAAACCCCTATTTACAAAGCTGCAGAAACAACTTCTTTTTTTAAACTTCCATTTTATAAAGTATTTTGGCTGCTTTGTTGTTCTTCATGGTGTCTGAATTTCAGTCAGCTGAATATGGAGAACTCAGCTAAAAGAGAGGAATGAAAACATCAGCTTTAAGGCAATTCTTGCTGCATATAAAAACAAAACAAACAAGCCACAATTTGCTCAAATTACTTTCAGTGCAAACGAAGCCCTGACTTATGTAATGGTTCCCCACCCTAGCCACTTAAAGAGACACTAGGAGTTTAGGTTCAGACTCTAGAACTATACAGAGTGAGATGCCCCATGCACTCACTCACACTCTGGGAAAATTAGGGGCTTGTTTACATGGAGACTTAGTATGTGGCAAGCTGAGAAGTGGATATACAGCACACTAGCTTGCTGTACACTAACTCACCACATGGACTCTGCTACTGTACACTAAAAGTTCCTTCTTGCCACACACTGAGTGGTTGTCTTGATGTACAGCGCCCCAGCTGCAGCTGCGCTGCTGTAGTGTTTTAGTGAAGATACTACTAAACCGATGGTGATGGGAGAGCTTCAAATCACACCAGCCAGGTTCGGTCCCCAAATATTTAAACCAGGGTAAGAAATGTAAGAACCTCTCCTGCTTTGGGTGCAACTTGAGGCTGAGCTGCCTCATGTTCTGCACCAAGCTCTGAATGCAGTTCTTTGCAGGCAAGGAAAATAGAAAATTATTTTAAAATTTGTAATGTAATTTGTACATTTGTAATGTAATTTGTAATGTAACTTTTAAGTCTCTCCATGGACTTTTAATGAATGTTTTATATTTGTTTAGTTAAGACATTTCAGTTCACCTTTAACATCCCTGAGACAGAGTCATCTACACCATGCAGATGAAGCAGTCATTTTCATTAGTGCAAAGTGTCTGTAAAATGCTACCAAATCAGAAATGGCAACTACATAAAATGCATGGTAATTGGTGAATCAAGCCCTCTGTTATCTATAAAATTGGTACAATACTTACATACAGTTATGGGTGTTGAAGCTTAATTAATGTGTGTACAGAAATTGGAGATCCTTGCATGGAATTTTGAGATCCCTGCATTGCAATGTTCTAAGATACAAAGTTCATAGTACAATGGTTACCATGAAACAGACAACATTTTGTACCATACTGAAGAACTGAAGAATAGGAATAGGAAAGAACTGAATGGGAACTGAAGGCAAGTGCTGACCTTTTAATGGTTACAACTATACTCTCACTCTTTTGCACTGCAAAAGAAGCCTTTCTCTCCATTCTCTCCACAAAGCAGACCCCATTTGCTTAGTGGTAAATTATGAATGAAAAAAATTGCAACATACAGCAGTTTCAATTACTGTGGGACTCAGGTGTTCTCTCAGCACAGCATAAACACTTGGAGACATGGGAAGAAGATCTGATGGAGAATGTGGATCTGTGGAATCATATAGGCTTAAAAGAAACACAAATAAAATAAATAACCTTAAAGATGATTAGGAAATAATGGGAAGAAACCCCTTTGCTACTTAATGCATCAATAAGGGATGCTGACATGGAAATAATCATTCCATGGTAGATCTGTGTTTGGGTAACACTGATTTAGCAGCAAGTAGCCTGTGAAAGAGCCAACTGCATGCTAATGTTCTATTAGCCAACAACATAATGAGAATACCTTGAAAAGATATAGCTGCTGGCACACACAGAAACATACTGTACACATTGTGCTACTCCAGGAGCAAAAAGATGCCCTAAATCTTGTTTAATTTGTTAATTCTGCCTGCATAGGGGGATCTTCCTGTGATCTAGAACTGCAGAGGAGCTCCTTCACCACTTTCTGGCCACTTCATGCTGGAGCTGTAGTCAGGGAAATAAAGGTAAAACCCAGCTACCATACACAAGATTCTGGGGGACATTAAAAACTGGAACACATTAGAGGAGCCTAAAGGCTGCTCTAATTTATTTTGCATACCCTCCTGATGCATAGACAGCACCAGGACTGGGGGAGAAAAGGTGGTTTTTAAAGCCTTCTTTACTTATTTCCCCAGACTTACACTGAGCACTCCTTTGCCAGACCAGAGAATTGGGGCCCGTATTTCTGTGTTGATATCACTAGGTATTTCCATGGGGAAAAAATGGAATCAAAGAAACTGTGGGGTGAAGGGAGGTACACAGACTTAATGAAAAACATCCAAAGTGTAAAACAGCTCTTAGATTACTCACATTTTGGAGATTGGGATAAATACAGCAGGGACATAACCTTTGACCCCTCCTTCTGTAGGTCTTGAGACTACAAAAGAATCAACATTAAGAAATTTTTTTAAAATGCCCTAAAGTATCTATGCTTATTATTTACTGAGATTTAATACAAATATTTTGAAAGCTGCAGAGCATAATGTATTGAAAGGGAAACATAACTATTTTTTTAATCATAAATGGGCAACAAGAACATGGGCAACAAGACAGTACTCGAACTTCCACAGACTTGCACACATAAGTAACTGGACTCACTTAAGGAGTTCCTTTGAAGTCATGAGGGGTACTGAAATGCATTATAGTATGTGCTCAAGTCTATGCAGGTCTGAGCCTTCAGAAGCCAATCCTGCAAACATTTGCATTTAACTGAAACCTTTCATGACAGGATAAAATAGGACTGTATTCATTCATAAGTAATTCTGACTACATTGGCAATTTTAGTATATATATATATATATATATTGCATGGGATCTGGAATTATAAGTTAGTATTGGCAAATAGCCCATGAGAGTAAGTCTCCTGAACCTCAAACGAGAGGTTCTTGGAACTGAAGATACAGCAAGTGACACTGCTACATAATTCTGGAAGCAGACAAATAAGTGGTCTTAGAAATAAAAACAAATGTCTGAAACATGGGCAAAGAAATGTAATTTGAAAGTAAATGTATTTTTGTAAATAATGAATTGAATAACTTCCTCTAATATGACTGCTTTCACAGAGATGTTCCTTAGCTTGTGCGTACCTAAGGGCTTGTCTACACTACCCGCTGGATCGATGGGCACCGATCAATCCAGCGGGGATTGATTTATCACGTCTAGTCTAGATGCAAGAAATTGACCACCCGGTGATCTCTCATCGACTCCGGTACTCCACCAGGGCAAGAGGCGCAGGCGGAGTCGATGGGAGAGTGCCGGCCGTCAACGTATCGCAGTGAAGACACCGCGGTGAGTTTATCTATGTCAACTTTAGCTACGTTATTCATAAGCTGATGTTGCATAACCTAGATCGATCCTCCCCCTAACCCCAGTGTAGACCCGCTTATGTGTCATTGTTATTTATTATTTGTATTGCTGAACTACCTACAATTCATAGAGTAGAGTCCAACTATGCTAAGTGCTGAACAAACACACAACAAAAACACAGTCCCTGCCCCAAAGAGCTTTCAATCTAAGTATACGACAAGAGACAACAGATGGAAACAATAGGCAGATAGGGGGTGCATGAGAAAACAAGTACAGTTTTTATAAAGGTAATGTTTTCACAAGTAAACATTTTGTTTTGCTTAGAAAAAAGTTAATTTGCATATCATCTGAATTTAATGTTACTTTCCAAAAAGGATAAGTATAGACTATAGAGCCCAACCTTCATTTGGCTGACAGCTGTAGTATTTGCCAAAGGCTTTATCTTTGGGAATATCTGGATACAGATATTTCAGTGGATTTTCAGGAACATTGTCTGCCAAAATCACTTTGTAATCTCGCAAAATGTCAGCAAATGGCAGCGCAGTTAAACGACCTTTATTATAGGGTTCCACTGAGTGGAACCTTACTTCTCCTGTAAAGACACAAAGGCAATATAATTGTGAATAGGCAAAGAGGTCAACAGTCATAATCAGCTACACATTTTACCTATCATTTATAGTTTAGGTTGCCTTCAATTTTACACTTTTAAGCTGCACTTACCATTTTCTGATGAGTCCACCCAGGTAAAGGTAATTCCTCCCAGGTTGCTTTCACTGAACCTTAATAAAAATGTTCCAGGCATTTTGTCCCTGAGCAAAACTCGTTCTTTCTCCTTGCTTACAAATCCCATTATATACCTGCAAGTATAAGAAAAACATGGCTTTACTTACAGAGTAATTACAGCATCGATTCTGTGGCATTCATTTCCCAACTTTTATCTTGCAATGCCAGATAAGCGCCAATCAAAGTCAAAGGCTGGTTTTATAGGGCCCACTGCTATAGACCTCACAAAGGCTCCACATGAAGTTAGTGGGAGTTTTATCTCCCTAGGAACACAGCATGGGCCCCCATCACAGTGTGGAGCATGACAAAATTTATCATATTACTTGCCTGTAAACTAACTGAGTCCATAAAGGAGAAATCTAAAATCCACTTTGAATAGTTTCAGTAGAGTTTTCTTCAGGCTACAAATAAATGCAAACAATATGGCATACTTGGAGATTTTAAGCCTTTGGAAATTCCTTTCTTTAATGCTGAATGTAGACTTAATAAAAAGAAGGGACAAATGAGATAAACATGTTATGTTAACGGACAGCTGCCAGTATATTGCTCACCCGTCAATCCAAAGAGGAAGAATGTGTTTTTTAATTAGGTCCAGTATTGCTTCGAGCCATACCCAAAAGGTAAATGACTTTCCAGGTAAATGTTCCTATTGGTAAAATAAACAAATAAATAAAAAGATAATTTCAACCACATCTTTAACACAGTGTCAATGCTTCATATTCCTGTCATTTTCACATGAATAGTTCTAGTTTCTATTTATGTGAGAATGATAGAGAAATATATTAAAAGCAGCAATTCAAATCTTACTATCTTGTGTAAAAACAAAATATCTATGATTTGCTTTTCAAGATTTTTAGAGGAAGTGCTTCATTTTACATTCTTTATTTAGAATAATTAATGTTTATATTACATTTCTCCCTCACTATGAAACTACAGCTTGAGAGCACAGAACACAGCTATTTCCTTCCAAGAATCTTCAGATATTACAAATATATTTTAAATAATGCATCTTTCATATGAATGTATTGGATTTACTTTCCATACTCAGTATTTTTGTCCGATTCTGACCAAAGTATTTAGATGTATTGATTTACAGCCAATCAGTTCTTGAAGTATCTTTGTTTTAGTTCACAAATGAGCATTTGGAGTAATTTAATTTTTTAAAACAATTTTAGAGTCTGGCTCCTATCAGTGGTTACGGATTCTTAAGTCAGCTGTAAGCTAACTGGAATGGTCAAAGAAGATTCAGACAAAACTACTGACTAATGGTCAAGCCATTAATTTTCTAGAGATGGCCTGTACGTGCCAATTTAAACTGCATTGCCATTAAAATGTCTTATATTAAAAAATAGTTCAGTTTCAACAACTTTAGGACAGGTCATTCTGTGGAGTAAATGGTGACCCACTGTGGTTTAGAGCATGAACTTCTCCCAGCCAGATTTAACCATTAGGGTCCTTTTTGCTTCTTTCCATTAAGTAGAATTTTACAATGTAACTTAAGTGTGCTAGGCCTGGAAATCCTGACATAGGGCAGCTCAGGATGGGGCCAATCCTGATTTCAGACATGTCAAGTGGGAGGTTTGTCAGTGATGTTAACGAGGCAGAATTAAGCCTGCAAGCAGGCACTCAAAGGAAAAAAGAATATTTTAATTTTTTTTACAATCATACCTTGCAGAACTTTGCCCAGGACAGTTGATAATCAGTGTAACTAATTTGTTGCCCTAAAATTTAAAAAGAAATATATCAGTCCCTTTGTCTGAAGTTCCTGAAATAGGTTCATTTGTGATATTTGAATATTAAAGCATTTACATTGTACATGACATTTAACAGAACAACATGACTACAAGCAAAGTTTCTCTATTGGTGGACCTGCAATGTAAATGTTACAGCAATGCTTTGAAGCAACTTGGGACTTCTCTTCTATATCAACTTAAACACAGAGTTCCACTTTTTAATCTGAGTTTGCTGCTCATGGGCTTCACTTTATCTGAGACTTTTCTGTTCAAATTTCTAACAAGAAAATCTTTTATGATACATATGACCCTACCAATTTACTGTTCTGTAAATGCTAGCAGAGAATAAATATAGTACCTTTAGAGTAATGTCACTTAACATGTACTTATTAGTCGTATTGTTTCAAATCTTTAATGTCTAAATAAGAAATCATGAATCTCCTGTGAAATAAAACCAGCCTCATCCTAATTTTTTTTCCTTCTAGTTACTGATGTAAGCAGAGTCAGGATGAGCTGTACCCTGACATCTGGTGGTGAATTATGGGAAGTGTGGAAAGAATGTTCGGAATGTGAAGTCTCAAATATTTGCATAGGCACACCCAGCAAGGAGCCAGCAAGGAGTCTGGGAATGGGTATTTTGACATTTCTGGGATCCCCAATTTCTTCATTATTGGGAGGATAAAGTAAAGTTTGCCACCTGATTATGTGAATGAGGAACTACGAGACTGCTTATAACAGAAATGTTCTCAATATAAATTAAATGACACTGCTAGACAAGGGACATGGGTTCCAAAACCCAGTGAATTTGAGAAAGGTTGGGATGGGTATTGTGCCTGGTGGTGCAGTCTCCTTATGGAGCCAGAAGCACCAGTTCACCCCTCCTCTCTCCACTGGGGAATGTCAGAGTTGATTTTTTTTTATTCCTTTAAGATTCTAGATACAGGTTGCTGAGCTGAACTCACTTTGGCTAATGGGCACTAGCACTGGGGTTCCCTAATGTGCTGCGATCACTAAGAGCTGAAATCACAAAAGAGCTGAAATTACAGAGCTGGGAGCACTGAGTGCTGTGCTAACTAGCGGGGAGCCTGAAGCTATACTGTGGAATAGAGCAGCTGGTGGAGTGGACCAGTTTGTGGGGATGGCTGGAGCGGATCGCGGGACCGCTGGTGGAGCGAAGCGGCTGACAGCGGAGTAGCTGTGGATGTGTGGAGGAGCCCACAGAGCAAGCGGAGCCGAGCAGTTTGCAGGGACAACTGGAGCAGCTCACAAGGCAGCTGGTGGAGCAGAGCGGTTTGTGAGGCCAGCCGGAGGAGCAGAGTGGAGCGGCTGTAAGGTGGAGCAGTTCGTGGGAGAAGGCAGAAACAGAACCACGGAGAGGCAGGCAGTTGGCCCTGGACCACGTAAGGTGCCCCTTTCACCCAGCCTGGGGGGAGGGACCGCTACAGATAGACTCTTGAATTCTGGGTGACTGACCAAGACTTTGGTTGTTGGACTTTGGAGTGATTGGACTTAAGAACCCTAAGGGGAAAAGGACATTGCCAAATGTTACTGGGGTGGTTATGGTTTGTGGTATAACTCTGTTTGTGTGTTTCTCCCAATGGGATGCCGCATTGATTCCTTCCTTTATTAAAAAGATTTTGCCTACATTCAGACTCCTTGCTTCGAGAGGGGAAGTATTGCCTCCTAGAGGCGCCCAGGAGGGTGTGGTATGTAAGTGTCCCAGGTCACTGGGTGGGGGCTCGAGCCAGTTATGCATGGTGTTATTGAAACGGAACCCCTGGATACTGAACCCGGCCCTTGTTGCTGCCAACTCAGAGGGGCAGAAGGGTTACACTGAGATACAAGAGGAGGGAGATCTTGTTTAGACAGGGAATGGCACCCGGAAATTGCACCAGGTACCAGACATTTATCCAGTAACAGGCTAGATCACTTGTTTGGGGAAGGAGTGGGAGCTGGGAGGGGAGATCTTTCAGCCTGACCATCTTGCAGAAGAAGGATTCAGGTACAGACACAATCCCTGAGGGAATGCAAACATGTCCTTCCCTCAGTTTTTTTTTCTATTGTACTTATGATTCCCCTTGTTGTGGCTGCAGGTCTTTTGCATTCTCACTCCTGATCTCTTACCTCAAATTTTATTGTGGTTGCGGCTCTGGATCCCAGCCCTGGAAGAGGCTGACTATGTGCACATTAGACATGCACAACTGCACCTCTCTCCAACCTGCACCACCGTCACTTCACTGCAGGAAGTGGCTCTAATCTGGATGTTCCCTCCTCCTGTACAACAAGCTACTAAAAAAAGTGGTTTCATTCCTCTAGGGAAATTGCCTTCCCCTCCCAATCCTCCTGCAGCAGCCTTCCCCAAACCATTAGCAGCTGCTTTAATCCCCTTTGTTGCACCTCAGAAGTATCCTCCTGTCATAAATATAGAGGGAAGAGTGCATAAAATCCCTCCTTCAGCTGTACTCAATCACCTTACCTGTAAGGGGTTAAGCAGTTCAAATAACCTAATTGGCACTGGACCAGAAGGTCCAATGAGGAAAGAAGATATTTTCAAATCTGGGGGGAAGGATTTGTTGGTTGTTCCCTCTCTGGATGGAGGGAGAAGTCAAGCGGGTACAATATCTCCTAAAAGTATACCTGGCATAATCCATCTAAAACCACAGAAATTGTAAGTAGGGCAAGGAAATGCATTAGATTATCTTTTGTTTTGGTTTGTGAATTTTTCTGTGCTACAGAAGTAGTTTTATTCCTGTTTTTGTAACTGTGAAGCTGAGCCCAGAGGGGAATCCTCTGTTTTAAATCTTTTTATTGCCTTGTAAAGTTACCTTCCATCCTGATTTTGCAGATGTGATTCTTTTACATTATGAATGAAGTTCTTTTAAGAACCTGATTGATTTTTAGTGTCCTGAAGACAAATGGTCTGTTCTGTGCTTACACTGCTAAGTCAATTGGTTGGTATATTATTCTTAAGCCTCCCCAGGAAAGGTGGTGAAGGGCTTGGGGGGGATATTTTGGGAGGATAGGGATTCCAAGTGACCTTTTCCTGAATTTTTGTGTAAATCACTCGATGGTGGCAGCCATACTGTCCAAGGATAAGGAAAGGAATTTGTGCCTTGGGGAAGTTTTAACCTAAGCTGGTAGAAAATAAACTTAGGGGGTCTTTCTTGTGGATCCCCACATCTGTACCCCAGAGTTCAGAGTGTGTGTGTGTGGGAAATCTTGACACCTCCCCACCTCAGCCTCCAACAAAACTAAAATCTAGCTAAAGGAGCCCCCTGTGTTTTATCAACATCTTTTCTTCCCTCCCTCCATCAAAAAGAGCAATCAATATCCACCTGACTGACATTAGAAGGAACAGCCTCTCCACCTTTTAACCGCAGATAAATCTACCAGGCTCCTCCAAAGCCTGAATCCCCCTTCAGAAGGACAGGTAGTGGAAAACTTCAAGTGACCATCCTGCTACTAGAAGGCTTACTACGACTTAACTATTACACTTCCTGCCCATAGAGACCACCCCGTTCCCCTGCTTCATCAGCAGAGCAGGAGTGATCCCTCTTTGCCCTCAGAAGACAAGTGACCCAGAAGATAAAAGGTGTGTGTGTGCACATAGATATATTTTTTTAAACAGACCAAGATTGCTCTTTCATTTCATAATAGGTTGACAGTTCTTTAACAAAGCTTACCATAGTGTGTTGCAACTATGACACTCTTTTGCTTTGCCTTACTGTCTGAAAGTTCACCAGCTGAGGCCCTTTTTGTCATGAATAAGGGGAAACATACTTTTTTTACTTTGAAAGTATTAACAAACAATTGGCAACGCTAAGCTGAGTGGTGGAGGTGGCTGTGTTACTGAAAAGTGATGTCATCTGTGGCAATAACACAGGAGACCACAAAGGGGAGGAAGGCAAACTGTGTGTTTACAAACTGGTTTAGAACTAGCGAACAATGTGGGGGAAGAAGGGGGGGGGTGGAGGAGGGGATTTGGGGCATGAATTCTGACTTCTAACCTGCAAGTGGGCAGACCGTGGCCTGTCATGTGTAATATTTAGAAGTAAATGGAAACTGAATCGCTATCATAGTTTTATGGTTCTTACCTATAAGTTTCTCTGCCAGCATATTGAGCTGCTCAGAATTGAGTCCACGACCAACATAAGAGGAAAACTGCCAGCTCAGTACTTCTAAGAGTTGACTCAGAGTGGCAGTAGGAGGATTGTTAAAGAAACCCAGGTTCTGCAATAGAATTCATGCTTTGTTTATACATTGGTAGCCACTCTGAAAAACATTAGACGTTTCAAACTGCAAAGAAGAAGTCAGATGCACCTTAGTTTTGATAGCAGCACTTTCTTCTGAGACTAACAATGCTAACTATTGAAAAGCTGACCAATAAGAGCAGGTGTTCTCAGAAGACAATTTCCATCTGGAGCAAACACAACTTCAGTGTGCCAAGTCTATTAACTAACCCTTTAGACCAGTGGTTCTCAAACTTGTTCTGCTGCTTGTGCAGGGAAAGCCCCTGGCAGGCCGGGACGGTTTTTTTTACCTGCCGCATCTGCAGGTTTGGCTGATCGCGGCTCCCAGTGGCCCCAGTTCGCTGCTCCAGGTCAATAGGAGCTGCTGGAACTGGCTCAGGCCCGGCCTGCCAGGGGCTTTTCCTGCACAAGCGGTGGAACAAGTGTGGGAACCACTGTTTTAGACACCCTGTATAGCAATATGTTAAATTATTTTTATAGCCTGGCTGATAGATTTCCCCCCCCCCATTTAAACCCTTTAATCTAGAACAGACTAATGACTGTGCTCAGAAGATTTAGGTTAAAGAGTTTTTTGGGGGTTAAAATTGATATCTAGAGGGACTGTCATCTGGCCTGCCAATTCTTGTTGGCATTCTAACACATCCTTTCTTGCATACTCTCTTCTCACAACATCTACAGACAACCACCAAACCCTGACTGAAAAACTAGAGGAGTTTCTCATTCAGAGCTACTATTAGAGCTATTCCACAATGTGGTAGAAGTAATGCTGGTAAAGGTAATTCATGTGACTAACTTAGCAGTTTGTGCTGAGCCTCCCACAGACTGAGAATCTCCCTGAAGTTGGGGCTACTAGCAGGCGGGACCAGTCCACTTACTAATGTTCTAATTTAATAAAAGCACTAACTCCTGTGAAATAAGTGAGGGAAAACTGTATTTAATACAGTACAGAAACTCTTATGTATCCAATTTGACAGACTGATGCTCAAGCTGTGAGTTACGTATGGCAATGAATTAATCTGAATAATGAAGCTCTTTTATATAAAACATGTGAGTATATATTAATTGCAGGCATGGATAATTTTTTCAAGTGAAGTTACTGTTTGTGAATGCTATAGGTTGGCGGTATTTAGTACAAGGCAATCTTCTAAGGTGTTCTATATACTCACAAATTAGGAACAGTGCAAGAAGCAGAAGTACAAGACTTCCAAGTACACCCCTTCAATTTGCCCCAGTCCTGTTGCAGAGAAACCACACCAAGAGAGTGAAAGGGTAATTAAATCTACAAGCCCATTCCATCCCTGGTCTCTTTACCAAGACTACCAACATGCCAGATGAGAATGTTCGCTCTGTGATGATGATATTTGTCCACTAAGAACTACGTATGGTGCCCAGCAGAGTGGGGTCCTGGTACATGCCGGGGGCTCCTAGGCACTGTGATAATACAAATCAGTAATAAATAGATTGGAAAATTCCAAAACGTCATTTCACACAGTCCAAAACCCAGTAGTCAAATGGTAACAGGTCAGTACTGACTGAAAACTATCTTACATTTGAACTGATAATCTGGAGGTAAAAAAGGCACCATATCTCGATCCAAAGACCCATTCAATCCTCTACATAATGTCAATCTTATTATTATTATTATTATAAATGTGATTTACAGCTCATTTGTAATATAGCGTGTGTGTGCAGGAAAAAAAGGCCAGATTTCCTAGAAGTATAAGATCTGGGAAAAATATCTTTCTGCTGATACATTTGTTTGACAAGTGCAGAACTAGAAACTTGAAATATACAGAAAATTAATATTTGGGATTTGAAGACCTACCTGAGAATCCTTTGACAACAAGTTGTACCAAATAATAGAAGCCCAAGCATTAGGTAACTGACTGACATTGGAAATCATCACCACAGGCAAAGAGCTTGTCTGGTGAAGAAGACAAGAGTATGTGAACGTTACAGAGTGTTGCATACAAGGCATTCATTGGGGAATGTATTAATCTGACAGCATGTGTTGTTTTTTTTTAATTAGCATAATAGTTTTGGAGTATTGGAAACTGTAATAGTCTCAGTATCACCTCTTCATCTTTTGGCATGTTGCTGGGGTACTGTTGCTGGCTAACAGTTGGTCTGTGAACCCAAAGGATGGGCCCCCAAATGTCCAGAGAATGTTAGTCTCAGAGCTCAGCTATATGTGCTGGAATCCGCAGTGACCCAGGTGACTGGCTGTAGCTGTGGCCAGGGGCTGCCTGTGCAGCTCTTTCATACAGCTGATAAAAGTATAGCTGCCAACAGCCAGACATCTGTCTGGCAGGAAGGGGACCTAGAGTATCTCTAACAATGTTGGAGACCTGTAGGGCTCATTCACCACTTGTAGGCATCATAGTGTGGCTGATATCAGGAAGACCCGCAGTCATGTGTATCATGGGCCCCTAAAACTTCCTCTTGCCATATGATATATATCTGTATCTATATATATATTCTCAAAGCAGCATGCTGTGCTGCTCCATGGGGCATTCCAATCCTGCGTCTATTGAACTCAATGGGAATTTTGCCACTAACTTCGTTGGGGGCAGGACTGTGCACTAAATTCTCTGCGGACCATCATATTTATGCTATACAAAGTGAAGTGTGCAGAGCCAATTAGAGTTAGCCAATTAGATGACTCAAAAGTTGCTGTAAATCTATGTACTGTATATCTTCTATCTCAAACTCTTGTAAGTAATAGGTATTTATTTGGCTTGAGGACAAATAATTGCTTATTCTTCCCCACATAAAAACAGTGAAAACACTCACCTCCAAATCTATAGTTAGACCATATAGGGAGACCTGTGTTTCAAAGCTGATGGAGTGCAGCTCTTCAGTTACCATCTGAGGGCCCTGAGGAAGCAAACATATTATAAAACTGTTTACAAATTCGGCACTTAAAACTGGTTTTGGCAGCCTGACTACAACCAAACTGCAGAGAACACAACACTGAAAGAAAATGTCAGTTGAATATACTGTATAAGCAGAGCCAGTGGAAAATCGTGGGTGTTTTAAAAAAATAATAATAAAAAAAAATGCAGTACCCTGACCTTAAACTGTCTAAAACTTCAGCAGTTTTCTGAAGAAGCTAAGAAAACATTGTTAAAGGGATTGTTGCACTTTTAAAGACTGAAGTGAAAAATGAACAAAAGGAACTGTGCTTTTTGCAAGTTCTAGAGATAGCCTCAAACCTTGAGCAGCTGCTCACTTAGCTTTCCTGTTGCCCAACAGCTCCTCCATATATTGGGCTAGATTGTGCAGTTTGCATAAAGAGCTGCATGGAGGCCCTCCGGCACCAGTAGCAGTACGGGAGAAACTGTGCCTCAGGCATATCTCCAAGGGCGGCTCAGCACTTATGTGGGCAGGGGATGCATGCACTGCTCTGTACCATTGCAAGGGATGGTGTATCTTGCTTTCTAGTGTGCTAGAGCCCCCTTTCCTTTCCAGTTGATTTGCTCCGTGGAGGGGTTAAGGTCAAATCCCTGCTCACAGAGAGTATTCATAATTCTCTGTCTTTGTACAGGTCATATGAGGAAGGTCTCCTTCCATGACTCCCCTTCCCCTTGCCCAGGTCTACAAGGGCAAATCACAGCTGGGAGCTGCAGATCAGGTTTCCACCTCCTATCAGGTCAGAGTTCCCCTCCTGAAACTATCAAGTCCAGCCATTCCTAGTATAATGTTCAGTGGGGAAAAACCAGTTTTTTACAACCAAAAGTGAGACGAAAACCCAAATGCATGATGTCAACTTTATGCATCATCCAAAGCCATGAAAGGCACAGTTTCACTGGCTTTGCAGTTCACCTTCTAAGTTAAGCTTTGAATAAAAAGTTGCTTCCCCTCTCCCCCCACGTGGCATAAACCAAAGCTGCAGAACCTTCCAATCAATAGCCTTTCATGGACAATTACCTGGAACAGAAGAACTAACCAAGCATAGAATTAAACTGTCTCTGCCCTGGGCCAGATTTTTAAGGTATTCAGGCACCTAAAAATGCAGATAGTTGCCTAGTGGGATTTTCAAAAGCACCTGACCCAGGGGGGCGGGGCAAGTGGGACAATCTGCCCCAGGCCCCACAGGGGGTCCCCATGAGACTATAGTATTGCAACTTTTTTTTATGGAAAGGGCCCCTGAAATTGCTTTGCACCAGGCCCCCTGAATCCTCTGGGAGGCCCTGACCTGACCTCTCTCAGGAGAGATCTTATTTCCCTATTCTAGCTACTACACTCCTTTGCCTTCTCATTTTTTTCAGAACTTGGGACCAGCAGCAGTGTGGCACAAATAACACAGCTAGAACAACCAAGCAGGATACTTGTGCTACCTCATTTCTGAATTCCTTTCTAGAGCCTCAGTATATTTTTTGCAATTGCAGTTGCAGCATGGAACATTGACAATTGTCTCCATCTGTTAACTAAAAAATGATTAACTCTAATTCCCCGTACAGGACTAGAACACTGACCATATGTGTTTTGAAGTGCAGATCTGAAAACCGTAACCACAGACATACTTGGAGAGCAAGTTCTGTGCTTATAAAAAGGCAGAAGTTGGTAGAAGTTTGGCATCTGTCACTGCATGCAGGGATCCACCAGCAGTTTTACTTAAACACTCCAAACTAGCTATATAGCTCCAATAATCCTACTGAAAGTAATAGTCTCCTTTTGCCTGCAGAAAAGATTTGAGGACAAGAAGGAGCCACCAACAGGCTTGTACTATCACCTCAGAAAGTGGGGGCCAGCAGCAATAGAGAGAAAGCTAGCAAATTTGTGGCACGGCCAGGTAAGCCACACACAGGAGTAAGAACAGATGTAACAGCATGGCTAAATCACAAGGATCTTCACATAGAATCACTCTGTCTCTGTGCTGTTTCTTGTCCTCCCCCAACACAAAAGGCTCTTGCTGCCACTGGCTTCCCCCACATGCTGGCAGGATGGCTGTGACTCCCTCTGATGGTGGAGAAGGATGATCAGAGGATATGCAGCTGCTCAGAAATGCTGTAACTGCATTCTGGATATGATCCCGTTTACCAAAAAGAATGGTACAAAAAGTACAGCCTTTTCCCAGCGCCTCTCTTCCATCCAGCCCATATCCCTCACACTGGTGCCAACGCTCACAATTTTATCGTGAATCTTGTCTTATTTTTTTAACTTAAAGTCCCATTTCCTGGAGACCTGTGGTTATGTGAGAATCTCCCTTTACTTTTTGTGGGTTTTCTTTAAACAAATGTTGCTACCCTTCCTGGACACAGAGAGAATTTGGAAAATGTAAAATCTAGAAAGCTAACAAACTAGATGGCAAATAAAAACCCCCAAAGACTAATTATTTAAAAATCATGAGACTTTAAATAATCTCATAACATTCTTTGGGGGCCTGATGCACACATTTTGAACACTTGGGGTTTCTGATACTAATTTTGAGTGGACACCTGGCACTGAGAAATTCTCAGGGGGAGGATGTGATCTCTTGGAGGAATATCCTCTTTCACTACCCGTCCCATCTGCACAGGCCTCAACTCTTCTTCATGCCATCAGTGTTCTTTTGCTTCCCACTGAGCTGCATAAAGGGAGGGGAGCATTTAGCCTTGGATGATTTTGGATTTAATAGGAAAGACTCATCAACAACTAAGATAAGCACACAGCATCTGTTACTAAATCCAAACTTAACAAGAGGTGCACAAAGGGAGGGCAGGGCAGTAGCATTTTACACCCACTTTGCACTCATTTACCCTAGTGCAAATTCACTTCACAAGGTGCACAGCAACAGAGAATCAGACCCTGAGGGTATGGCTACACTTCCAGCTGTACAGCGCTGCCGCGGGAGTGCTCCCGCAGCAGCACTCTGGAGTGCGAGTGTGGTCACAGCACCAGCACTGGTGTAGGTTTCTAATTTTTGTTTCAATCCAATATTAAACAAAAAACCTGAGGATCAATAGCAAACTTACTTGAAATACTAATTCATACTGATGCCCCTACACCAATATTAATGGTATCTATTTAAAAGTGTGTGTTTTTTAGAGGTCATGTAAATTTTGAGGTCATGTACATTTTTCTTTGGGGTATATGGGGGAAGCATACTTTTAGACTCTTCTAGAATACAGTCAATCACAACATCTGTTCACATTACATCTGTTCACTTTTACTGTACATAAGTTTCCCAAATGTCAGAGAGCATGGATAGGCCACAGTGTGTTAGTTATTCCGTAAATCTGAAGTTTTATATTATAACCTAACCACAAGGGGGCGCACTAAGACCAGCTTCTGATAAATATTACCAAAGCAGGACCAAATTCAAAGCTGACTGAAAGCACAACTTGATTGACTTAAATACAATTACACCCTTATTCCAGTTCTGAATTTGGCCCTTAGTTTACTTATTTAATGGACTGTTCTTACTGGATTTTTTTTAAAAAGTCTGTGGAAACATCTCTCTTGTTCTGGATTTCATAAAACTTTATTTTTACAAAATGTTAAATGTTGGGCCCAATTTAAAAGAATACTTCTTAAGAAGAAACACATGCATTTGGATACATATATCCTGCTGTCTAATCCAACTGTTTTGGTTGCATAAAATTGAGGCTTTTTAATTCAAACTTCTAAAGCATATTTCTGAAAACTTCTTATGTATTTTTATTGTATTACAACTGTCTACTGTTCAGTTTATCATGACTGTGTTTATTTCAAAAGCTAACATGCCTACAAATGAGATCAGCAGAAATCCATTCTAAAATACTTTTTATTTGAAAGTCATAAAAAAACATATTCCAAAACTTATACCTCATTTCCTTTGCTTCCAGCACTTGATTTCATTTCTTTGGGTTGCTGTAAAATGGAAATTAAGATCTATATTCAGGAAGTTTATAGACAGAAATATTTAGCAGCAGTATTCACTACAGTGGTTTTACTACTACGGTTGCATAGTGATAGTCTATTTGTGCTGTGCATCCTTCAGAAACTAACATATGATTTCTTCAGGGATCTCAAAATAGTAATTAATTGTCCCGTGACACTAAATGGCTGGTAGAATCAAAATTTGCCTTGCCATAAATTAATGGCACTAGGTAATCTTGTGATAAGTACACCATTTACACTGAATACCTATAGTTAAGGCTCTGGTGGTGTTTCTTGATAAATCTATTTAGTGAGTGATTATTTTAAAGAAAAGTTTTTTAAATACACAATTAACTCCTAATATTTCAATAAAGGTAAATTCATAATTAAAAAAAAAACTAAACAAGAATGCAAAAAATGAAGCCTTGCATTCTAATTGCAGACTCCATTCTTGCAGGACTTCTGTGATGCCCCCCAGTGGTTAAGCCACAGAAAGAGACCACAACATATTATTGGAGATGTAGTCCAGTCAGGCAGCAGGACCAATCAGGAGAATGGGGACACAAGAGACCCAGAATTAATGTTGATTTTGACAAAACTCCATTTTTGATGGGAAGATTTTCATTAAAAATATTTCAAACACCCTTTTTCCTTTATTTAATGTTTGACTACTTGGTCAGCTCATTTGTTCATTCGAGAAAATATCCAAAATAATTATCAGTAGCAAATATGGAAACACAAAAGTTACAAATCATATGAAGTCAGATTAAAAATCTAGAGCCACTTGGACACAGAGGGGATGGGAGGGAGATTGGTTTGTAGAGCAGAAAGTACATGGTACCTAATCTTGTGCAGAGTATTAACAGTGAGCACTGTATAGCACATACCTGATAAAGAGAGTAAAAGCAAGTACTATGAGGCTATGTGTGCTGTTTCTTTACAACCCCAGCAAAAAGCAGGCATAATGGGGCTGTGAAAGGTTCTAGGTAGAAGCTCTACAGTGAAGCAGCAAGAGAGACAGACAGCTGTAAGAATGATAAAGTTATTCTTGTTCAGGTTAAAAAAAAATAAATTCTGTGATTGCTTTACCAATGTCACATGACAAGAACAGTACCTGGCAAACTTAC
Organism: Chelonoidis abingdonii; assembly: GCF_003597395.2. Lineage (NCBI taxonomy): Eukaryota > Metazoa > Chordata > Testudines > Testudinidae > Chelonoidis > Chelonoidis abingdonii. Next base: position 27,556,337 of record NC_133778.1, on the reverse strand, counting down.
CAAATGTCTAAATTCTACAGACAGACTTCCATTTGCAGATTCATCCATATTCATAGCTTTGACATGAGTGCCACATAGAACAAATCTGCGATTACTAGAAAACACATTACAACAATGTACACAATGGCAGATAAAATAATGTGGGATAAGTCAAGAAGTCTCAAACTTTTATAGCCTTACCTTACAGTTGACACATTCCTTAAAAAAAAAAAAAAAAAGAGAAAATATATCCTGTAACCCAGTGTGTGTGTGCATGTATATATACATATATATAATACATATAGTATGCATTCAAATTAAATAGCGCCTTTTTAAAAAGAGCAGATTAAATTATGCCTTGGCCTCTTCAGGTTCATCCATATTACAAATCCAGCTGTGACTTTTGTTCTGTAATAATCAGTCAGACATGTGGCTAGTTATAAGTAATATGATTCACTTTGTGCCCCCACAGCCTTTTTTCTGCCATCAGAACCATATGCTACCACTCTGCCTAACTACGTATTCTGGGAAGTGTACAGGCAACTATGTATTCTGGGAAAATATAGGCAACTATACAGCAGGGCACAGAATGACTGGAGGACATGCACACAGCATCAGCATGTAGAGCAATGCACTCTGAGATGTCCTGCTGCACAGACACCTGGGAAGAAGGAGCACTAACCAAATCAGGTCACAGCTGGCCCTATAAAAGGGCTGTGAGGCAGGAGCTCAAAGAACACTCCCTCCAGCTCCTAAGAGAGAAGGACCTGGCTGTCTGGTAGCTGAGCAGGGTACCTAGGGTGGAGCGGTACTAGGGAAGGGCAGAGGGATCTGGGGAGCTCCAGCCTAGTAAAATCCCAGGGTGCAAGTCTTGTTAAGGGCCTACAGCAGGGTACTGGGGCTGCAGAGGGGCAGCCCAGAGATAGGCAGCAAGTCCTAACCCCCTTGCTGATGATGACTGGTTTATAGACTGCAGTTGGCTGCAGGGAGGGTGGGCTAGATCATGACTGGCAGTAGCCACTGAGGCAAGGTGGGTTTAGACGGTTGGGGGTTCCCTTGGGAGGGGAGACCCAGAGCAGGGAGGTACTGTGGTGGGCAGAACCCCTGGGCAAAGGGCATCAGGGTCTGGGAAGGACATGGGGGCCAGCGGCAGGCGAGACATCAGCCGGCAGAGGGCATGCCGGAGCTGGAAAAGAGCTAATTCCCTGGAAATCCAGTAGGAGGCGCCACGCTGGTGAGTCATCGCACTGCTACACGTTCCCTTTAACTTTTTTGATTGGTGTAAATGCAGAATTCAAGGGGCACAATCCCACAGGACTCAAAGCTGAAAAACGGTTTGCATGAATATGCTGCTGCTGCCAGCCAAAACCAGTGTTTCACACTGCTTCTGTTACAAATCTTCATTGGAATTGCTGCCTCGAATTTTAAAAAATCAAGTAAAAATTAAGCTTTTTTTAAACATAAGAAAATCTTTCTGCAGTTACTGACTCTAATAGACCTCCTTAACATTCAAATAGGTCTTGTATTTTAAAAACACAACAACTTTAAAATCACCTAAAGCAGCAACAAAGATTGTGAGCCCTAGCTGTATAATGTGGTCACTTACTTGTCAATAGTTGCTTTCACTCTGATCTGGTAGTTCAGCTCTGGCAATTTAATTAGCAGCCTGGGAAATAAAATGTTCAGTTTTACACTATCAGAACTAGGACTTGTCCCTTTTATATAGTAAAATTATTTGTCATTATAGAATAAAAGCTGGTTGTTCCCTAGTCAAAGGATACATCTATACTAGCCGCCGGATCGGTGGGTAGTGTTCGATGTATCAGGGATCGATTTATCGTGTCTCATCTGGACGTGATAAATCAATCTGCGAATCGATGCCTGTACTCCATCTCGGTAGGAGGAGTAAGCGCAGTTGATGGGGGGCGCCGTGGCAGCCGACTCACTGCCATGAGGACGGCCAGGTAAGTCGAACTAAGATACTTCGACTTCAGCTACGCTATAGTTGCGTATCTTAGCTCGAACCCCCCGGTAGTGTAGCCCAGGCCAAAGGTCTCTAAAATCCCATTTTAAAGAAAACCAGACCAAGTACCCAGAGCTGCATCATGATTTGCAGGGTCCCAAGCTCAAGTTGAGGGAATGAGGGAAATAATGTGGCAAGTGCCTCCGTCTTCATCGTAAGTGCTGGCATGTGACAAAAGTTAGGACGGCACAGACAAAGTGTGAATGCATAAGACCTGCAGCTGTGTTGTGAGAGACATCAAGACGATAGTAAGCATGGGGGTTCTTGTACCCTCATCCCCACACAAGAATGCTCCTGTTCCTTCTGTTCTTACTGCTCATGGATGGGATTCAGCTGCGAGTTCCACCACCCAATTCTATTTTCAGAGCAGGCAAAGAGCCAGTGGGGAGTAAATTCAGGCTCTGAGCTGCTGAAGACACAAGCCTTCAAAAATGCAGTAATTTACCTTGCTTGTGTGCAAGAGTAGCCTTGAAACTACTGCAGAGTTGGCCTGTGTGATGAGATATATTATTCACTTTGTTTTTCTGCCTTATTTTGTTTGCAATGTCATTAAAGCAATAATCCAATAAAGGAGTTATTTTTTAAAAATGTGACCAGGCAAACATCTGAAGTCTTTACTCACAGTGAGAAGCTGCCACTTTCATTTACATTGAGCAGTATCTTACTCCATGTATAGTTGTAGGTGGCAGACTTTGGACCGCAGTGTATGTATGTCCTTACTCAAGAAAATTCTCATTGAAGGCAATAGGATCTCTGCTTGAGTGTAGTCATCAGGATTTGGCCCAATGTGTTAAATGTTGGCTCTCCCAGGATATAAAGTAATATGGAAATAAAGGAATTAATGCTAGTCTTCCTTTACTTACCTTAGTTTGACAGTGAACTGTATTAAGGTTTTAAGTACCATTGGCCTCTGGGGATGGGTGGGCATGCAGGGCTGCCTTTCAATCACAAATGAACTAGTTGGAAAAGAAATAGCTTGATTAAAAGCATGCATAAATGTACAGAACTAGTCAAAAGGCTTTCAGATCATGGAGGGTGACTTTTCTATGCATATTGGAGTGGCAGGTATACATCTCAGTCCCATAAAAAATGAAGCAGTTGAATATAATAGAACACATCATAACACACCGATATCATATTCCACTAAATGATATAGGAAAGAGTCACCACCACAAATGAAGCAGGAAAACATGCTACAAAACTGGTTCCAATAAAATGTCTAAAACATGAAATACAACAATTATTTCACATTTCTGTCATATTTTAAAGATAAATGGCCAAATTTTGCTCTCAGACAGGGCCAGTCCTAGGTATGTGCTAACAGTGCAGTCACATGTGGTACATCCACGGCATAGGCAAAACACCAGGGCTGGAACAGTAACAAAATATGGTTTACTTAAAAGGAAGAAACTAAAAGGGATGCCTGAGTGTGGCACTCATGGGGCGGGAGGAGAGGCATGGAAAAATTTGGCCTCCCCTAGTCCCACACAAGGCCTTGTTCACAGAGGCACATGGATGATTCCTGTTGAAATCAACAGGAGTTATGCATGTTTATCCAAAGGCAGAACTTGACCACAAAACTTTAAGGGCCTGATTCATGAAACTCCTATCCCCAGGCTCCTACCAATGTCTATTAGTGTTGTAGGTGCTCATTATCTTTAAATAACAAGCTCTAAAATCATTGCAGATATGGTCACGTTTTTTTCTTTTCAATGATAAATTGTGTTAGATTCCTGCATCTTAAATAACACACAAAATGTATAGCAGCTGATGTACCTTCGGAAAAGGTTGTAGAGCAAGAAGTTGACTCTTTCCAACAGGTGAGGCCTTTGCAGTAGAATAGGATCTCCGTCATAAGTCAGTTTAGTCAACAGCTCATCCAATTTTTCCAGTTGCCTTCTTATTTGAAAAAGACTCTCTGCCAGCAGAGTAAAACTATTGCAGAACAAATGATTGTTACATTCTCTCATATAAATTGCTTATTAGAACATAAGTTACTGATGTTCTTGTCAGAAAAATCATAATATTAGAATTGATTGTCATTTAGTAGCCTTAGACAAGCTAACCTCAGCCAGTTAAATGAATACATGTGAACCACTGGCCAAATTGTTCCTATATCACTTCAGAAATGAGTCCTTTCCCAAAAGACCTCATTGACACTGACTTGAAGCTGCCTGTGACTTGCTAAAGAGAAATATATATGCAACCACTACTACAAGACAATAATGCCACAGCTCAGTAGTATTTTTGCAAAACATGCTCTTTAAGAGAAGAACATTTCTATCCCAGAGAAGTGAGGAGATGACTGTGAAAATCCAACCCAAGCACACTTGGCTAATAGTTTACTTTAATGAGATTTATGTGGCTAAAATCCCATATGGGACTCTGAAAAAAGTCTCCCTTCCCATAACAGTGTGAAGAGTGGATAAAAACTGAGCCAGGACTTCAAGATTTGTCCTGTTATACCTTTGTCACAAATTCACATAGGTCCATACAAAAAGATCAGGTAGAGCTGGTTGAAAAAAATTTTATTGAAAAAATATTTTGGTAACAAAACAAAAGAAGCTTTTCATAAAAAAAATAAATTTTCATTTTGCTGTCAGTTTTCTGATGGAAAAACTAAAACTTTTTCAAAAAAATGGTTTTGTTTTTGGTTGTTTTCCCCCTCTACCATTCTTTCCCTTTTTCCTTGCTGACCTTCACTATACCTCTTCCAGTGGGGGGGGAGAGGAGGGGGGAAAGCTTCACGGACATAAAAAAAAGTGTTGGGAAGGCTCTGAATGGAACAAGAATGTTCTCTGGCTCCATTATAATTGTCAAATTTAATTATGTTTATGTTCCAATTTGAACTTTGAATCTAGATATGACAACCTCCTTTTGAGCCTTGTGGTATTTTCAAATACAGGCTATGATCTCCCCTTTAACTCCTACTTGTTACAATGACCTGTTGTTTCAAATCTGGTGAAGTGTTGCATTGAATGAGTCAAAGCATGAAGTCTTTACCTATTTCTTCCCCTGATAAAACTCCCACTGTCCTCAAGTGACGAGTTTAGTGAGCTCAGCGTGCCACTCTAATACGCACAGAGAAGTCAGATGCCATGAAATGACAGCGTTGTTTCTCTGTGGGTTTTTGACTAGATCTGTACATTTATGTGTGGTTTTAATCAAGCTATTTATTTCTTTTTAGCAAAACTCCTTTGAGGAAGTATATGTGATATATGGGAGGCTTGTCGCTGTTGTTTTGTTTGACAATCTGCAAGTGATGAGTCTCTGTGTATAGCTTGTTGTTTTGTATTCATTCTAATAGGACATTTATACCTATCAAAGCCCATCGCATTTCAGTTACTTATTTCCTTAACTGCTACCATATCAGCAGCAAACCATTAATTCATATAGGGTCCCATCAGAGCTGCTGCTGTATCTTTTTACATGTGTTGGGCTACTGTGAAGCAGCAGACTTCCTGTGGTTTTCACTGGAAACTTAAAAGTAAATGTAAGTTTACCAGTTCTGGAGCTGATCAAGTCCACTATTTAGAGGACCTCCAATGCAGGCAATTTGCTGGCGCCTCTTCCAGTCTAGAAGCTCTTCAAGAAGCATGTTGTTCATCAAGACATCACTTTCATTTATTACTTGTGCCATTTTACTAAGGACTTCCTGAAAGGAATAGGAAAAGTGTCACCAACTGATCACAGGGAACACCAATAAAGCTTACAAATGAAGCCAATTATAATGCTGGCCATATATTTTAATTTCTTAGAGTAAGGAAAAATGTGCAATACGTTAATGTGCAATAAAGTGTTTTGGATTCACCTTGTTTTTAAGCGTTTCTCTTTGAAACACCATATTCAAATTACTTAAGGCTTTAAATATATAATGTTCTAATGCTTATGGATTAATTTTTATTTCTGAGAAAGTGACCATACTTATATCGCTACTGCTTGGGTTCAGGTGACTGGATTCTCCATCCATTGTACTAAAAATAGTCCTGAATATTAATGAATTCTTTTTACAGATAATTTTTTTTTTTTAGTGAATTTATTATGGCATAACACCTCCAGGAGCTTGCCATGTAGAAGCATCGTTAAGGTCACAAGCTCCTTTCTGTGATCTTCGATTGTATCCCCACATAGACTTTTCTTTAATGATGAAAAGTCTATGTGGAAATTATATGGAAGTTTTTAAGCTATTCCAAGGTGAACAGCAAAAAAAAATAGACATAGAAGGAGTGCTTTCCCCATCATCAGTTGGCATTCAACTGCACTCAATAGTGTGGTGTCTGGTTTTGTGGTTATGGGATTACATTGATCTGGAGTGTTTTGTTTTTCCTGCCTTTAAATGCAGTAACTTGCAAACAAAGGGGATGAATCCAGAACACTTCCTGTGAGGTGATGGTTAATCCTCACCTGCCAACTAATAGGATCATGCCCTTAATCATACTCTTTAGAACTGCCAGTTATTTAATTGCTAGTAATCCCCCCGCCCCCCATCATCTCCCTGGTATTTGTAACACAAAATTATGTTTACCTGCTCTTTTTGATCGGAGAATTTGTGCAAATGCCTCCTTATATGTGATTATTCAGTGTGGGAGTAGGGGGAGAAAGAAAATGAACCACAAATGACAAAACATGTTACCAACCTTTCTTTTGTAGTCTAAGGTATTGAGCATTTCCTGCAATATCACCATTTCCTGTTTCATCAGGACGCTGTTTTTGTCACCCTGTTCTGCAGGAGGAAGAGAAAAAAATAATCTGATAACCTCAGTATAAGCATATGTGTTTATAATGGGGATAGGGGGTGCGAAGCCCTAAACCAATTATATTCTGGTAGCTAGTAAAGAAATCTACTAATGTTTGTAATTAAAGTTTATTACTCTATGACTCTAATATGAATTATTATAGGAGTTGGGTATTTTGATTTTTTTTCTTGCGTGGAACAGGAGGAGTATAGGGAAGAAATGAATAATGTTATTAGATTCTTATGTCTGTGTATACTCTTATTTCATTAGATAATTCTGGTTTGGATAGGATTCAAATACTGAATTGTGATGAGCCATTATAAAATTGTGCATGATGCTGTCAGTAATTCTAGTAAAGTTCTTTGGAATCTTTAGTGTGAACCATGTGTCCAGTTAAGGAAATATTTGCAGGTGGGGGACAGGTGCAAGAAGGTTTGGCATTAGGGATGGGGAATTTTATGGTGCGCCTAACCATGAGAAATTTGGAAGTTGTGAGTACAGGTCACTAGGTGTTTGCCTTGACCTGATCTTTCCTGCTACTGGTTGTCTACTGGCTTCACGACTTCCTAGCGTGACCCACTCCCTTTTCCTCTGCAGCTCTATACCCTTCACTTTCTCTACACCTCCAACTACTTTCGAAGAAGAACTTAATGCCATCTATGTTTACACTAGGCCCCGGCATATGCCTTCCATTGAAATTTGTGCTCTGACACATTAAATCTGTCTCATATGATTGGCATGTTGAAGAACTTGGGATACCTAGGGGCCCAGATTTCTCTACATGTTCAAAGGAAGGTGCCCTTAAGGTCTCAGTGCAGACATAGCAGTTTCATTTCTGAAGGAGGGTCATGAAGAAGTTGTTGCAATGTGACAAGTTGCAGATCCCAGAAGCACTGCAGGCTGCTCAAGCTTGCATTTGGAATGCTCACCAGATGATTATCACGGCTCTGGTCAAAAAAACTGGAAGGCCAAGTTAGTGGCTAATGAATTGGTTTTAGAAAACTCCACTATGGGGGAAAGCACGGGATCCTATACATTCCACTCTGTAAGAGGAAGGGCCATGAAAAGGGTTAACATGAAAAAATTCTTTGAAAAAAATATCCTCTAAACTATGAAGACCATAATTCCCAAGACTTGATCACACTGCTTCATAGCTCATTTACAGAAAATAACTGCATCTGGACACTGAGGATATTATTACTATTTTAACCCCAGAACTGTGCATTATGGCACAGATAGCAGTTTTGCATACATATTATGCATATATCTCAAAATATCAGCTTCTGTATGCTTGGAAGATAATACACAAAACACATGAGACTGGAATCTAGCCTTATAATCAACATTTTCTCAAAGAATCTTAAAATAATTATGAAAAAGCTTACCTAGGCTCTGTATTGTTTTATACCTGAAGTCAAACTCCTCTTGCAAATCTTCTAAGTATTTAATATCTTGTTCCGTCATCTTTTTATAAATTTAAAAAAAAAAGATTCAGTATAGCACTTGAGGGTTCACCATATCTGACAGTTTCTAATTTACATTATTTTATTTTTACCTAGATTGAAGTTGATGTCTTTCAATATTTCCCTTCCCTGTTAAAGACTTGATAGGACTGTTCATCTCCTACTCACTAATCTCACCAAAAAAATGGTAATTTTGTGTGGAGCTGCAGACCATAATATTACATAAGGAGAGAAGGGTTCCTTTCATTGCATCCCAGTAAAGTCACATATCAGCCTCTTTCATACACTGATATTTTTATTGTTACAATCAGCCCAATCATGAACTCTGCTGTGGCAAAACTACATTGATTCAGGTTTTGCCTGCAGAACGAGACACTGTATGTATCTGGCCACATCATTTATTTTCACCTAAACTAGTCACCAAATAATAATTCAAATCCTTATTTGTTTGAAAGTAGAAATGACTAAAATTAGTTGAGACTGCTTATCAATAACATAAACTTAACTAAAATACATTTATGTAAAGTATTAGAGTAATTGCCATTTGACACTTAAACATACCAAGGATGCCCCTCCCCCACGCACTTTTTAAAACATAGTAGTTTGGTACTGTAAATTGTCATTCTTTGAAGACTAGTCGATTACTCACACAAACTATGAAAATTATTAATTAAATTATGTTTGTGGATTTGAATACACAGCTACCTAAAGTATAGCATAGGGATTTTTAATGTGGATATCCAAGAAAAGAATTTATCTTTAAAAGTAAAGCCCAAGAACAAATTTAAAAAAAAATAAAAAATAAAAAACCAAACAAAACACTTCTACCATCTTGGTGTGCACACCAAAACACTTGCTTGCAGAGTATTGCCACAGCAGGATAATTTCCCATTTTTAACTCAGAGCTCCAATTTTTCATTTGTTTTTATAATTCTTTGGCCTATTTGCTGATTTAAAGTCATTCTCCACTGTTCTGAGGTGAAACAAGCTGAGTCATACTTTGTGCAAAAGACCCTCTTCTGTGACACGTGAACTCCTGATCCCACACCATTTAAGTCAACTGAAGACTTTGCATTGACTGCCCTGGGAGTTGGATCAGAGCCTACAAGAATATTTAGGAGCGGAGACTTCCAGAAAAAGTTCTGGCCAGATAGAATGACCTAGGTTCTGCAGGTCTGTAGCCACAGACTTAATTTTTAGATAAAGACATGAACTTTGTGCAAAGCAGTGAAACTGAATTACAGGACTGTCACATCTTACGCTGGGGTTAGGTTCTAAAGCCAGCATGTAAGATGAAAATTGCATATAGTCAAACCCCCAGACCAGCAGCAGGCTGAGTGGGGCTGGTGGACAGAACCCCAGACCGGCTCAGCCCACTGCCGGTCTGGGGTTCCAGCTGCCGGCTCCTGCTAGCGGGATCCCGGCTGCCGGTTCTGCTCAGCCCGCTGCCGGTCTGGGGTTCCGTTCACCCAGGCAGGCAGCTGTCTGAGTGGGGCCAGCGGCCAGGATTCTGGCTGGCTGCAGAGTGCCAGTAAAAATCAGCTCATTGGGAGCACAGCTGAATTTGTGTAAATTAAACGCGCATATGATGTGACTCCACTGTACTGCTTTGGCCTTTTTCAGAGGTTCACTTTCATGCTTTAATATTTAAAAGGGTTTGGAAAGACTTCTCCAAGTAATCCTATCATAAAAAATGATTCATGAACAGGCTTTGCCCTAAGGTTCCCCCTCGCAGCTGGGCTCCCTCTGCTCCGGGGCTGGAATGGAAGCTGCAACCCAACGCAGAGCCTGCTGCCTGCCCACCCATGAGATGCAAGTAGGAGGTGGCCCCGGCTGTGCAGGGGCTGGTGTGAGTTGATGATCTGGCATCTCCCCCCCTTCCAACCCTTCCATTCCTGCTCGCTTACAGTAATCAGACTTTTGGTGTCCAGACTTTCTGGTTGAAAACTGGACACCTGGCAACCTTGGTAAATGTTTAGAGGACTATAAAAATCTCCAAATCTAGATGTGTGACAGTCACATCTGTTATTGTTTGTTTTTTTTCTATTTTGGGGACTAAACTTTGGAAATGCAAATACAAGGTGTGCAGTTGCATGCACAGTTGGCTGTTTTTCATGCACAATTCAAACATACATTATCAAAAAACATGTAGCTCCTAACCATTATTATTTATCCTTTCCTTTTCAGTGAAATTCATCCTCCCCACAAAAAGCCCCAGCAACAGATTCTATGCAGCAGTTTGCAGAAGAGGATCAATGCTCACCAACATTAAGGGCAGGCTGCTGGGCCTCCGCCTCCAGCTGCTTCTCCTCTGTGACGCTATCTAGACCCTAAATATATAAGTGCTGATCCAGTGCCCCATTCCTGGGTTTGATACCCAAACTCTCCCCTTTTCTGTTTTTTTCCTTTGTTATATAAAGAACAACAAAACGAAATCTCAAGTCACACTTCTTCTTGCGGTAAGTTTTTTCTAGTATTATCCCTGGAAGACCTCTCTTTCTCTGTCCTTAGTTGCCTCTACTATAGAGAGATACTTCTGGGATGAAGTACTGGGCTCCATTTGAACAGGCTGCATGACTGAATCTGCTGTAATAAATCTGTAACTCTGTGTGGAGTCCTAGAACCTGACACGCTGTCCCAGACTATAACAGATACAACATACCTGGGCACTGTTCTTAATGGCAGACACTTTGTGCTCCACATTTCTTTGTCTTTCTGAAACTACGGAATTCTGCAATTGTTTTTCCAGTGGTCCCTAGAACAAATTAAATATGTAGTGTGTAGACCGTCTATGATGTCTTAAACAGCAATGCTATTTCACCTTACATAGAACATTCCATACCAATAACTCCACTACAACATCTAGCACAGAAGATGGAATTCAGGGCTAGATCTTCAGCTGTAGTTCCACAGACTGTTCTACAGTAAATCACTGTAGTTCCACAGACTGATAAACAACACCCACTGGATCTTGAGATCCGAATGGATACAGGTAGTGTTAAAAACATTTTAAAATTTAATATATGTTTAACAAACAAGAAAATCCAAAATAAAAATATATTGTAGGAAGATTGTTTATATTGCTGAAAAAATATTTTAATACCCCAGTAAGCACATACATTCTATGCACAAGTTATTAACTTATTAACAGAACTTAAATGAATCTGTCTAAATTTTTCCATCAATATAACAGTTTTCATAAAATGTATATTGTACAGTTTGGGATTTTCTTGTGTGGTTTTAAAAAATATATTAACTTCTTTTAATAAGTTTATGGAGGGGATGGTATAATGGAACTGTCTACGATGGCATGTGGCCCATCAGCAACTGCCAGTAGCAAAAATCCCAAAGGGCTGGAGACAGGACATTAGATGGGGAAGGCTCTGAGTTACTACAGAGAATTCTTTCCCAGATGTTTGCCTGGTGGGTCTTGCCCACATGTTCAGGGTCTTAACTGATCATCATATTTGGGGTTGGAAAGGAATTTCCTCTGGGTCAGATTGGCTGAGACCTGGGGGGTTTTCACTTTCCTCTGCAGCATTGGGCACGGGTCACTTACAGGTTTAAACTAGTATAAATGGTGATTTCTCTGTAACTTGAAGTCTTTAAACCATGATCTGAGGACTTCAATAACTCAGCCAGAGGTTAGGGGTCTATTTCAGATGTGAATAAAGTTCTGTGGCCTGCAATGTGCAGGAGGCCAGACTAGATGATCACAATGGTCCCTTCTGCCCTTAAAGTCTATAATAATTAGCATAACAAGTATTGCATAATAAATACAAGCTAAAACTTAACAATGAAACTTGTCTTATACAACACAAGTTTAAAAACTGCTCCATGCTTCAGAAACATAGGTGCCGACTCCGTGGGTGCTCCGGAGCTGGGACACTCACGGGGGAAAAAATGGTGGGTGCTGAGTACCCACTGGCAACACCCCCATCAGCTCCCCCCTACCCCTGCACCCAAGCACCTCCCAATCACTGGCAGGCCCTGTGGATCAGCGCCTCCTGCCCGCTGCGAACAGCTGTTTCGCGGTATGCAGGAGGCTGGGGTGGAGGGCGGAGAAGGGAGGATGTGGCGCATTCACGGCTAGGGGTGGCATGTGGGCGGGAAGAGGTGGAGTCGGAAAAGGCAGGTTAGGGGTGGGGCTTTGGGGAAAGGGGTGGAGAGGGGGCAGAGTCGGGGGGTCAAGCACACCCTGGCACTTTGGTAAGTCGGCGCCTGTGTTCAGAAATAATGCCATCTCTCACAAGGCATTCCTGTAGTTTAAGATTAACAGTAACATACTGAAGTTACGTAAATTAATGTGTAAGGTCCTGATTCTGCAAACACAAATGCGCACATGCTGTTTACGCGATTTGGAGACAGAGGGCCAGATCTTGCCCTCACTTTTCCTGTTGGTTTCATCATAAGAGGACAGAATTTGGTTCTCAGTACCAGGGATCAGCATGGCCAAAGCAGATTAATAAAATGTAATATGTTACCTGTACAGGCATGCTGGCTGCAGCCAATATCCTTCTCTCTTCTCTTAAGCAGTTTGAAATAATAACTGTTATGTGCATAGGATTACCATGGTATTTTCCCTGCAAACATAAACAAATTGTAAATGTTAAAATTAAAAGAAATCTAGGGTCTTCCCAATGTAAATAATAAAAATCTTTATTTCATTGTCTACTGACTGGCCTTGTATAGGTTTAAGAGATTTTGCTAATATTTCCCACCATTGCTAACACTGATTCAGCTATAAGCCAGTGTTAACCACAACGGGAGCCATTATGTAGATAGCCTGCCTGGTAGTGACACCATTTTCAGCACCGTGTCATTTAGACTTGTTCTGAGCTGGATTAGATGACACAATGCTGGTACCCAGTGAGCCATGCGCGCTGGGGCTCCCAATGATGCTAATGCTGACAAGGTGTTAACAATGGTTGGAGTTTTTTTGAGAATATTTGTAGTGTCGACTAGGCCGACTTGATGCAAATGCATGACTTCTTTGAAGACAAGTACTGCATACATTTATATGGTATTTATTATTTATTCACATCCCAGATGCACCTAAAGGCCCCTATCAGCATTCTCATCAGCAAACTAAGGAAGTATGGGTTGGAGGAATGGTCTGTGAAGTGGATAGAAACAGGCTGAATCAACGGGCTCAGCGGGTAGGTATCAATGGCACATTCTCTAGTTGGCAACTAGTAACAAGTGGTGTGCCCCAGGGGTCTGTCTTAGGGCCCGTTCTATTCAATGTCTTCATTAATGATCTTGATGATGGGATAGCTTGCACATTAAGTAAATTTGCAGATGACACCAAGTTGGGGGGAGTGGTGGACACGCTGGAGGGCAGGGATAGGATTCAGGGAGACTTAGACAAATTGGAGAAGTGGGCCACAAGAAACCTCATGAAGTTCAACAAGGACAAGTGCAAAGTCCTGCACTTAGGACAGAAAAACCCCATGCACTGCTACAGGCTGGGGACTGTTTGGCTAAGTAGCAGTGCTGAAGAAAAGGATCTTGGGGTTACGGTAGATGGAAAGTTGAACATGAGCCTACAGTGTGCTCTTGTAGCCAAAAAGGCTAATAGCATACTGGGCTGTATTAGTAGGAGTGTTGCCAGCAGATCGAGGGATGTGATTATTCCCCTCTATTCGGCACTGGTGAGGCCGCATCTGGAATATTGTGTCCAGTTTTGGGCGCCACACTACAAAAAGGACGTGGAACAATTGGAGAGAGTCCAGCGGAGGGCAACAAAAATGATTAGAGGACTGGAGCACATGACTTATGAAGAGAGACTGAAGGAACTGGGCTTATTTAGCCTGCAGAAGAGAAGACTAAGGGGGGATTTGATAGCAACCTTCAACTACTTGAAGGGATGCTCCAAGGAGGAGGGAGCTAGGCTGTTCTCAGTGGTGACGGAGGACAGAACAAGGAGCAATGGTTTGAAGTTGCAGTTGCGGAAGTCGAGGCTGGATATTAGAAAAAACTTTCTGACTAGGAAAGTGGTGAAGTATTGGAATGGGTTACCTAGGGAGGTGGTAGAATCTCCATCTTTAGAGATATTTAAGGTCCGGCTAGACTGCACTCTGGCTGGGATTATTTAGGGAAAGTGGTGCTGCCTTTAGCAGGGGGTTGGACTAGATGACCTCATGAGGTCCCCTCCAACCTTTTAATTCTATGATTCTGTGATCAGAGTCCCGCTGCACTAAGTGCTATACAAACACACAGCGCATGACACAGTCCCTGCTCCCAAGAGCTTACAGTCTTACAACAGATCAGTCACACAAGTAAGTTGAATGAGGAGGTAGGAACAAACAGGGTGGGAGGACAAAGATTACAGTCTAAATCAAAAGGCATCTTATGTAACTTATTTGTATGTCTAGATAATACGGCGGCTTCTAGAGTAGTAGTGGATTTAAAAACAATGTGGATTTAAGGCCTCTTTAAAAACAAATCGTGATTAAATTGATAACAATAATCCGATAAAATGTATTACTGCATGTAGATTTATGCTGCAATGCAGAATGATTTTGTGCCATTATTGTGAATATATTACTATAAAGATTATTAAATTATAACCATGAGTTATATGTGGCAATGGAACAATTTGACCTTCAAATGAAAACGTATCTGGTTTGAGATGGTTTTCTTGTCAGCATATTTTTGATGTATTTTTTTAAATCAGGTTTTCCATTTTCAATCCAGCATGTAGCGTGCATTTGAGCAAGAAAACTGTATACCACATATCAGCATAGTAACTATGTACGCAGAAAAGACTTCCCCAGTATATATCAATAGACTTAAATCTGTTCTCATTTTAGCCTCAAACAATTTTCATTCCAGTAACACATGGAAGAAGCAGTTTTCATCCCAAGAACAAGGAGCCCAATCTTCCTCTCATTTACACTAATGTAAACCAGGGGCAGAATCAGTATCTTTGATGGAGTTATACTAGTTTAGAACTATTGTGAGATCAGAATCAGGCCAAAGGGGAACAAATATTAACAAAGTTTGTGCTGTCTTTGGCAAACTAGGAAGCCTGTACCCCTTCCCTGAAGCAGGGCCTTTCACAGTGATATTCTTTTGTGCTTTTGCCTCTTTTTCTGTAATATTTGTTTATGTTACTGTTTTTTCATATTTTTATTATAATTTGTACAGTACAATTTCTCACACTATTCCAGAATCAAATACTGAGTCTCTCTCGCAGTGTTTCCCCTTCTCCATCTTTCTAATTTAGTTTTCACTCTCCTCTGGCTTTGTTTCTATTAAGTATTTTTCTTATTCTTGCTTTTTCTTTGCCTGGCACAATCAGCTTCACAATTCTTAAAACATCTCTTTATTTCTTAAACCAGTTGTTCCATTGTCTGTCAACAGGGTGAGGATGTGTGATGGAAAAGTGCATAGACTCATATCTTTTCACATCAGTGTGATTGCACAGTTGAATTCTTAGCAGTAGCACTACATGCAAAAAAACAAAAAATGTAGAAAAAATCCCATGGTGGTTTTGGTTGAGGCATGGATAGCTGGAGGGTGTTTTTCATTGCATACGCTGTCTGCAGTTGCAAGGCAGCGGAGTATGAGAGAAAGATGGACCTTCAAGAGGAATACAAATCATTTTAATCACTGGGACTGGCTGGTTGTTGTTAAACATTGTTGTGCTTCAAAACAGAAATTGCACTGATGTAAAAGGCACAGGACTTTTGTAGTCAGTTGAATGGGGAGTGAAAGATTACCTATCCTTCCCAGAGAAGCTTTGGCTTTCATCACCGGGCAAGTCTACACTTAAGCGCTACATCAGCGCAGCTGCACCGCTGTAGCACATCTGGTGAAGATGCACTATGCCAACTGGAGAGCGCTCTCCCATCAGCTTAATAACTCTACCTCTGTGAGAGGCGGAAGCTGTGTCAGCAGGAGAGCCTCTCCCACTGACATAGCGCCAGTGTGGACAGGGCTTAGGTTGATGTAACTTACATCGCTCGGGGGGCGGGTGTCTTTTTTTCACACCCCTGAGTGTCGTAAGTTGCATCAACTTAAGCAGCAGGGTAGATCAGCCCTTAGTGTTGAAACAAAGCTTCAGAGTTAACCAGCTGAATGCTAAGTAAGGTACCTGCTATACGGGGTAAAATAAACTTCCCACAGCTGCCACATGTGCTATATGTCCTAATGTCCCTTTGAAGTGTGCTGAAAAGACTGTGACAAGTTCAAGGAGTTGTGCTTACATTCAGCAGTGAAGACTTTAATATCACTGTGGACTCCAGTTCACTATGTACATAACCTAAAAAGAAAGGAGGTTCTACTACAGCAGTCATTTGCTTTGGGGAGTAAAGAGCAAAGGCTAGATTGTGATTTTAGGCACAGCCCTGAGCAAGATGGTGGCAGATAACCAGCACTATTCTAGGAATCACTGCACCTCAGACACCCCTCTAAAGCACAATTCCCTCCTGACCTCCTCCTTGCTGTGGGGTGAAGATAAGGGGAAGGTGGGTGGAGAAGGTAGTTGTTGGTTATTTACTGATCTATACAAACTCTTTCTTGCACTAGCTCAGCTGTGCTGGCCAGTGTGTTACAAGAGCAGAGCCAAACTTCTGCACATTTCTCAGTTCTCTGCCCACTTCCCACCCATTGGCTCTGTAGGACTGAAGGAGAGTGAACAGGTGCACAGTGCTTGCTTATCACTGCTCATGTGGACACAAGGGTGTAGCCCATGCAGTGGTAAAAGGAGGCTTCTTACTCCCCTGTACCGGCAGCTTGTCAATCTAGCCCTCAGTAAATTCCAATTGAAACTTTGCTCCCACCTTCAACATACATGAAAGGAGGTGAGCGGAATGGGGGACATCACATGTGATCAGGGCTGGGAGCTGAGGATATTCCTGCAGAGGATTGAAGCCTCATCCTGTTTGACTAGAGTGGTGCTTCATGAGGAAAGGGACAAGAGTAAGGGTTGTCCAAATCCTCAACTGGTATAAAATAGCATAACTTCCATTGAAATCAATGGTTAATTTATACAACCTGAGGAACGAGCCCTGATGTTTAGCTAGTTCTTTCTAATTCTTATAGTTTTTGTTTGCTGATATTCTTTACTGTCCCATCTCCTACATTTGAGAGTTCTGTCCTGGAGATGGCTGGCTGGAAGGAGTCTTGGCTGTGTCCTGGTGCCTCCACAGGCAATCTGCAGGTGGACAGCCTGAGGAGCGGGTAGTCTGGGTGAAGCACTGCCCAGCAACAGAATCCCACTAGCCTGTAACAAAATCTTAGGGTTTAAGCAGTGTGTTTAATACACCATAGACCTGATCTTGCAATCAGACTGTCATGGGCAGACCCTTGTGCCCATAAAGGATATAAGGGTCTGCCCACATGGATTGCAGAAGGGGATCATAACATTCAGTGACAGACTCATCTCAGAGACCTCTCTTTCAGTTTAGGCTGGGGCCTTTGAGCCCATTTTAAGGTTTAGACTGGGGGCATGGGGATAAACTGAGGTTAGAGTTTCAGCATCAAGATGGCTGAGAAACGGCCATCCCAAAGAACCAAAAGAGGGCAAAAACGAAATCCCTCAGACTCTGTAGTTTTTTGTCATTGCCAAGTGAAAGAGACAGGATTCAAACAAAAGCTGTTTAACAAAGTCAACAAAAAATGAAATTCTGTGTTGGAGTCAGGAAATGTATTTACATAGAAAAGGCGTTTCAAAAGAAACTCTTGTTAGTGGGATGATTTAAAATCCCCCGCCATACGATCACCAGGTAACAGGGACTTTCCCAGCATTTCTACAGATACCAGTTGTACACACACGTTTTTTTCTTCTCTCTTTCTCTCTTTTTTCACAATGAAAAAGAATTAATGACTGAGCTGTTTGAGACCAAAGTGATTAAGGGGGAATTAACTCCCTTCCGTCTCAGCTCCACAAAGCTCAAGTAAATAAAATTTTGTGTGTAATAAACTACACACTGACTGGTAGTGGGGAGAGAATTCTCTCACCCCTCGCTCACCACAGGAGTGCAGGTCACCTCTGCAGCCTGTGTGAGGCAGAGGCTGTGATTGCTTGGACGTACTACATAGATGTTTGTGGATACAGGGGTAGAGTAAGCCCAGCCCCCTTTTGCTACACACCCTAAACAACATTGTTCTCGACTACGGGGAGCTGGCATGGAGCCCAGCTCCATGGCTTCCTGGGAGTAGAAAGTCTCTGGTGTCCCACTTTGCCATCGCTCAGCAGCAGAACCAAACATGGTGTTGCTACACTGGGAGCTGCTTTGGCATCAACACCAGTGGGTGAACAGAATGCAGACAGTGTCTTAAAAATAACAAGATTGAAGCTCGTTTACAAACTATATTACATCACCCACCTTGTCTCTTCTATACAGAATAACATATTTAAAGACTTAACACTTAATGTTCCAACTTGTTTTATACAATTCTCAATGATTATTGTATTTGCTGTTGAAAAAAGTATGCAGATCACCACCCGTTTTCTTCAATATCAGTTTAAAATCTCCACAAAAAATTCCATCCTGGTTCAATTTTGCCCTTAGTTAACCAATGTAGTTGAAGACAGAATTTGGCTAAGCATGAATTTGGCCATTGAGTGAGAAGCAGAAAATGATCTCCCCAAACTGGAGCGTCAAAAAAAGATGTTGGCGGCAGAAGAAGATGGAAAAATTCAGAAAAGAGCCTGAACTCAGGGAATCCAATCCTAGAATGTGATATAATGTACCATGCCATTCTGCCAGCCAGCAAAGGAGAGTACAGATTCCACAATTAGGCAGTATAGTATTTGTTTATGTATATAAAAAACCATCAAGTAAAACACTTTACTCTTACAGCAGTTTTCTACTGTGAATAAGTTCTAAACCAAGACAGTTGGAAATCTTTGCTTCCTTTAGTTATTTCCCATAACTTGATTTCAAGCCTCTGGGTTTTTCTTGTAAGCGTTGATGGGCTTATTAATACCTAACATAGTCTAAGGGAAGGCCAACAGAGAAGAGCGCTGGGGTGAACTTTTCATCTGAAAGTTTTGTTTTTCTTTTAAATTTACTACAATTTCCTCTGTCAAAAATATTTTCCTGCTCCTTTCATTTCCTAAATATAAAAATATTTCCTTTCCTAAAATAAAACATTTACATAGTGATCTACAAAATATAACTATTTAATATTTGGACAGGTTTTTTTTTCTCAGTAACTACCAGGACACTGTTAAATGAAGCAAACAGTTAGTGGAAAATGCTTTCATTCTGAACAGGTGAAAATATTCTCTGAATGCTGATGACATTAACTAAGGAAAAAAACCCCATACGTTTCCCACAGAGCATATAGATTCTGCACTTCATATAAGACAACTGACAAGATACAAATATCTTAATGGATCATGAAGAAAAAGATAAACTGATTACTGCTAAAACAGTTAATTCGCAATAACCTTTTGGGATAAATATTTTTGGTCAAGTTTTCAAGCAGCATGTAGAAGTATGTCCAATATTAATATATACAAAATCTTGCATGCGCAGGTGTAGAAAGGCATTTGTGCAGGCTAAATGAGGGACTGCATATTTCACTAGTTTTAGGCTGCAATTATTATTTGGTGCCTAGAAACTCCTTTCTATGTGCAAATATGTAGTTTTTCCCGGGGTTAATCCAGCATTCTCCTGCACTGCCCCCCCGCCCCCCCGCTCTCTTGTACCTCTTCAGTTCCTCTCTTGCTCCCTATGGTCTCTTACCTTCTTATAGTTTCCTGCCCAGACCCCTAATCACAGAGCTCACTCAGCCATGGTCCCAGGCAAGCTTCAGTTGGACTGAAAATGGTGAGAAAAAGGCAGCCATCTTTACTAGAGGCAGCCTCACTTCAGGATACAAACACTGCAGGGAAACTTAGGCCATCTTAACTGAGAACAGCTTGCTTCATCTCCATTGAAAGTAATGAGATGGTGTCCATTTTGAATATGGGAAAATTCATGAGTTTGATGCCAGCAATTATAAGATCATGGAAAACTTTAAAAAAACATCAAGATTTGCTATAACAATACTACAGTATCTACCTCTTATGTAGTGCTTTTCATCAGCAAATCTCAAAGTGCTTCACAACAGGAGTCAGTATAGTTTGTGATTTTTATGCTAGAGTTGACAATCCTGTTTTATTGCTTAACATGAAACAAGTCATCTAGACCAGAGAGTTCTCAACCTTTTTTTTTTAATAGTATGGACCACAACTTAATTGACAGACCCTCTTGTGGACACCTCCTCTCTCATCTGTGATCACGTGGGCCACCTCTCTTTCACACACTTCATCTACAAATCATGATCTCATAACAGTCCTATAGCAACTATACCAATTGCTTATATGGTAAATTAATGTAAATATTTAATTCTTAGCTTTGCTTCAGGTGATATAGCAGCTGCAAACAAAGAGGAACAGCCAGCACTTCAAACTGTACTAAGATCTGATCAGATTTTTACAAGCTACCCCCAGCTTTACACAGACCACAGGTACATGCTCTGCATGTCACTAATAGTGGATATACTTCAATGCAAGTGATTCTGGTATGCACCAGCTGAGAATCTGAATGACTGTGTGGATAGTGACTAAAGCAGGGAACTGGAAGTTAGGACTGCTGGATTCTACTTTTGATGTACACTGACCTGGCGTGTGATCTTGAGAGAGTCACTCACCTGCAAAGGACTCTTTTTATTTTTTTAATTGGGCTTGTGTCCTTTTTGATTCTTTACAAAAATGTTTTTAGGTTTGGTGGATTTTTCCCTGCTTTTTTTTTTTTTAAAGTAGAAGTATCAGGGATGTCAACTCTGGTCTTCCCAGGCTTTCTTAGAGGGCCTACTGGATGGCTCAGAAGATGTTGGTTGAAATGGTGTTGTTGCTGAATCTTTTACAAAAGTTTTCATTCCCCAAACTGTTAATTATTGATTGAAGTTAAACAGGGTTTTAAAAGAAAGGGTGTTTAAACAGTTTGACAAAAATCCTTTCCCTTCCCAATTGCTCATTTTTCACTCTCCTGACCCTTGTAATGTCCTCGCTTCACTAGATCTCCAGTCACCACCATACAGTCTTCCAGGCTGTACAGATCTTCAATTTCCAAATGGTATGTGTTTGTTTTTTTTAAAGGCAGGAAAAAACTGTTTGGTTTTTTAAAACTTTATTTTTAGAAAAAAACTCCAGACCTTCTTTATGCCCCATAAAGAAGAACACAAAGCACAAGCCACCCTTGTTTTCCTTTGCTTTCTTTTTCATTCTACCTTTAAAAGGATAGCAAACTCTTCAAAGGGTGCAGGATTCTTTCCCAATGTGGTCTTCCTCCATTTACCCATCCATTAAGCGTATGATAATACTTACTGTACTTGTTATGATTCTTTGTTTATAAAGTGCTTCAGAATTCTCTAAAGGCAACTCTTCCAGTTTGGAGTGTTATTACTAAAAGGACATTCAGATGGCCATTATGTTTCTGTTTTATCTAGGTCAAAGAGGAAGTACCTGTGTCAGTAACTATTTACCGTACTTATTTTAGACTTGTATTTTTAGATTCCCCTCCCCCATCCTCAGGATGCATGAAAGAAGAGAACTCAAAGGCAACCTCCTTCTTTTAGGCAATTCCCATGATATGGGGAAGTCCTAGAATGCACATATAGAATTCTGTATTTCCCCTCTTCATCAGTGCCCGCCTACTGTAAACTGCGTAATTTCCAGGAACTGGTTAAATTCCTTAGGACACACAGAACTAAACTTTAATAATTTGTGGGCAGATAAACAGCAGAGTTTAATTGGTGCAGGCCAGGTCACTGTCTCCCATAGAGAAACATAGAGCTGTAGGAGGAGGGAAACCCAGAAAATGTAATGCTATGAAATGTACAGAATTTGCTACTAAGCATCTCCACACAGGGGAAGAGATATGGGGCCCACTGGAGTTTGCAGCAGATGAACTTTCCTTTCCACTTCATTTGTGATACCAAAGTGTTTTCCCTAATTTACCAGTAATATTTGTTGATCAGTGCTATTTGGTGAGAGAGAACACATTCTGGTAAATTGCATGTCAGACTGACTTCAAGTCATTTTGTAATTTCACACAGTTATTGAAGTTAACCAGGATGTGTATTCTATTCTGATTATACAAACAATTTAACTTCGAAAAAATCTTCTGTGATTATTTAAAATCTGTGGGAGAGAGTGTGAGCAATTTCTGCCTCGTATCCCAACTGGAGTCTTTGGTTATTATGGGTCAGTCAATGCGAGGATGCTGAAGAGCAAGCCTATATAAGGTATAAAATGAAGCACACACCTAGACTTTCACAATGTATTATACAGCAAAGGTTAGTAAAACCTGTAGTCTCCTTGTGATGGGGGTGAGATGGTAGCAAAGGAAGAGGATTGACTGATTTATTTTTCTCCTACAGCCACTCTATACTAGAGCATCAGTAACACCCTCCCAAGAAAATACTTGCTTCAGAACTTCACGGTCAGGCCCCAGTAGATCAGAACTGAGCACAGACTATAAGAGTTTCTCTCTCCCATTTATGAGCCAATTTACATTTGTAAGTCCTACAAACACCAGTGAAAATGTACACAAACTGTTAGCGTTGAGTTAAACAAGCAATAATTGGGAATTAGCCTGCCAAAAGAATATGCATTTCCACTCTAGTAACACAATTTCCACTCTTACATCTTGTCTGAATTAGAACAATTATCTTTTAATTCCCCACCACCAGAAAGCTTCACAGTTTCACCCAATCAGCTGTAGCCTGTTAGTATTTCCTGGCCCCAAAGACCCTCCCTAATAGACTGCCTGCACTGGGACTAGAACAAGGATTTGTACTGTCTGAAGCACTGGGACAAGCCGGCCTCGCCCTGCCCATAACTGAAGATCTGCCCCCTTAATTAAGGGGGAAGAACGTCAAAGCCCAGGCTACAGCTGATTACTGGTGATAACAAATAAAAGAAACAGGATGGGAAATGAGGTCAGGTTGGAAAATCAGGGATCCAGAGGGGGGCACTGAGCAGAGATCCCCTGACAGCGCCCACTGTTCCTCAAAGGTATCTAGGGAGTCAGCGGATATTGCCCAGATGAACTCTGCCTGGAGGTGTGTTTGGATAATGGACTAGAAATAGGCCTCCCAGTCACAGAGCACCTGCCCTGTCCGGCTTCCTCCTCCTGGTGGAACAAAGATTTGTGTGTATCCTTGAACCCTAGCTAAGGGGAAAGCACCTTTCAAAACATTAAAAACTCTGCTATTGATCTACGATTAAGGCTGACCCAACAGAAAATGGTTTCATTCACACTGGTCCCTGCATAGGTTACAGTGCATGGGCCTTGCCAAAACAGATTGCTTTTGGCGATGTGGGTGTCCCAGAGCCTCACTGGCTCACGTAGGTTGGGATTGTCCCAGGATACAAGCCTTTTGGCTAGAAGCATGCAGGAGGATTAATATGATGATGGTTACCTTCTTTAAAATTAATTCTCAGACGTGTGTTTTGAGATATATCCCATCATCTTGGAAACTCTCATGAAAAGCTTGGTTGTCTAGAGCAGTGCTTCTAGCTAAATGACTCATATTGCTTAGATGGAAAAGCAGACTGCCTGGAAGGACAGAAGTTTAGCACAGCAACTGGGCTGACCTGGCAGCTAACGAGCAGGTAACATTTCAGAAAACATAAACTTGAAAAGCTTTTGTGTGACTTTTAAGAAACCTTTGATTAATTCTTAGGGAACAGAAACAAATGTCTATCTCCTTTTCCCCTCTGACTCCCTTCTTTTCTTCCCCTCCCTTTTCCAATTTATTACCTTTTTGTTCTTCTGCCTTTTTTTTTTCTATTGTTCCTTATTTTGGGGGGGTGGGTAGGGGGAATCAATTAAATAAATGAATAAAATCCCCCACCATAGCTAATGTACTGGTGGCAGGCTGGCTAGCTTAGTTGGCTAGAATGGTATATAATGCAAATATCATGGGATTATGCCTTCTCCAGGCCAAGATTTTTAGTGGGGCATGCTGGTGGTTAAAGTAGGTTACCTATTGGAACAGGATGTTAGTAATAAAAACCAATAGTCAATCAGCCTTATACAGCAGAACACATTAAATATATCTTTCCTATTATTTGTTGTTTACCCACACTGATTTAATGCATCATTGTAGGCCAAGTCCTGACAGAGGACTGAAGGAGACAGAGAAAGGATGATGGTAGGCCCAAGGGGGACTAGGTAATGAGATCTAGAGCTTGTCCTTCCTAGGTCACAGGTTGAAATCTAGCCTAGGTCACTAGCAACCAAAAGCTGTTAGCAGCTAATGGCTTATTTGGCCTCCATTCACTTTACAGAGATAAGAACCCCCCTTGGTATTAATTCACACCGCTGATGTCAGTGTCGGATTGAGTTACATTGGTGGGGCAGTAAGGGGAAGTTTTCACCTGCATCTTGACCAGCATCTGGCTTGTGGATAAATAGGGGAATTCAGACTGCTGGGTTGTTAATCTGGTATTGTTCATGAGCACTAAATGTACATGAACAGATTTTAAAAAAACAATTCTGCTCTTGTGCATCAAAGGTAACATTTTAACACTGAGCATTAAAATAAATATATGGTATAAAGGAGTGATATTTCAAGGGAGGCAATGTGGCAATGAAGCAGGCATTAAAAGACAACACTCTATCATGTTCTGAGTGTTTCTCTATATGTTCCATTCTCATCCTGTTATAATCTTTAACAGGAAACTGCAGCTCACACTTCAATGGCTATTGTTTCCATCCTCTGCAGCTGCTTCTCAGTACGGTGTTTGTTAGAAATATTGTTAAATGCCAATTGGAATCTCCTATTTCACAGCATATGGTGTTTTTGTCACTTTCCTTTGTTGCAGTGAAACAAAACAATTTTAGGAAATATCTGTCACATATTTTTTCTTACTGGGGAAGTGACTTGTGTAACCACGTTGAAATAAGAAATGTAGTCTCTCTCACACTCACTCACTCTGTAATTGTTGGTGGGAGGGACTGGTATTGTCACATATCAGTGACAAACTGTCAAATGACTGTTGCTGTGCATGTAAAGCAAAGTTATTATTATTTATCATTTGTAGTACAGCAGCACCTAGAAGGTTCAATCTGATCACTAGTATTATTGGATTCATCACAATCACAGATACTATCTGATCAAAAACCATTCACATGCAAAAAAGCAAAGTCTAAAATGAAATAGTTAGGCATACAAAGATGGGACATCCTTAAAAACAAACATATTAGCAAATGGCTAGACCAGGGGTCGGCAACCTTTCAGAAGTGCTGTGCCAAGTCTTAATTTATTCACTCTAATTTAAGGTTTCGCGTGCCAGTAATACATATTAACGTTTTTAGAAGGTCTCTTTCTATAAGTCTATAATATATAACTAAACTATTGTTGTATGTAAAGTAAATAAGGTTTTTTAAGAAGCTTCATTTAAAATTCAATTAAAATGCAGAGCCCCCCAGACCGGTGGCCAGGACCCGGGCAATGTAAGTGCCACTGAAAATCAGCTAGCGTGCCGCCTTTGGCACGCGTGCCATAGGTTGCCTATCCCTGGGCTAGAT
Organism: Chelonoidis abingdonii; assembly: GCF_003597395.2. NCBI lineage: Eukaryota > Metazoa > Chordata > Testudines > Testudinidae > Chelonoidis > Chelonoidis abingdonii. The sequence goes on along the minus strand of NC_133778.1, from coordinate 27,530,593 downwards.
ATTTAACCAGTACTCTTGCCCCACTCATAGGAGTCATGCTTGAGGCGAAAGGTGGGATGTTGGCTGCTCATTACCAGAGTCATCCTGCTAGGATAGGGCCTAAGATGGGCAGCTGCAAAGGAAAAATGTGAGACCTAGCACATACTGCAGATGAACAATCTGCACTAACCAGTTTGGCAGGGAAGAAAGGCTTTGACCATGTTCCCTTGAGAGACCATGCTCCCTTGGGACTAAGATTACACAGCTGGTGCATTAGCCATTCTCCTTCCCTAGAGCATCGAGTTAGATTCCTTCCCGCTGCTGAAGGGGACTGGAGGATGAAGAGGCTTCCTAAGCCTTTTTCTCCTTCTAGTGCAACTGTGCAATGAAAGGCAGGATTTGGCCCAAACTTAGGTTTAATTTAGCTCACATCATAAACCCATGAGAGCGCAGCATTGTGGTTCAGGAGAAAAGTTACAGTGCAGCAACTCTATATCAAGTCTTTCCACCATAAGAATGATACACCTCTACCCCGATATAACACGGTCCTCAGGAGCCAAAAAATCTCACTGCCTTATAGGTTAGACCATGTTATATCGGATTTGGTCTGGTACAGCGTGCCAGACTGGACCAGCTTCCCTGGCAGTGATTTAAAGGGCCCGGGGCTCCCCGCAGCAGCTGGAGCCTCTGGCCTTTAAATCACCGCCTGAGCCTGGCTACCAAAGCCCCAGCAGGGGTTTAAAGGGCCCGGTGCTCCAGCCGCTGTGGGAAGCCTTGTTCCCTTGAAATCACTGCCGGAGCTTTGGCAGCGGTGCTTGGGTGGGGATTTAAAGGGCCTGGGGCTCCCTGCAGCCGCCAGAGCCCTGAGCCCTTAAAATCACCACCGGCGCTCTGGCAGTGGGGCTCAGGCGCTGATTTAAAGGGCCCAGGGCACCACACGAATTCAGATATAATGTGGTAAAGCAGCAGGGCTCGGGTGGTGCTTTAAAGGGCCCGGTGCTCCCCACTGCTTTACCACGTTATATCCGAATTTTGTTATATCGGGTCGTGTTCTATCGGGGTAGAGGTGTACTTGCAACACTAACACCTGTTTCTTTCCCTAACCCTTACCAACCAAAAATAAATATATACAACAAAATTAAAAAAATCTTGACCAACACACACACAAGCCTACCCTAGGAGAGATCTGAGCCCTCCAAAAGAGAAAAGTGCTAGAGACTTTATGAAGTCCACTAGTGTCTTCTCTATTCTTGATTTTGCATGGGAGGCAATCAAATACTACAGTGATGGGTAGCAAAATGAAACCTTAAGATAGAGAGATGCATATAAATAAAACTCAGTTCATTGTGTGCTTCATCCACAACAACAAAAGGAAAGAAAACAGAGTTGGTTGGAAAATTCTGTTTTAATTAAATAGTTTCCATTTTTTTGTGGAAAATTTTCTGTCAAAACTTTTTTCAATGGAAAATTTTCCACAAAAAATGTCTGTTTTTGATAGAATTTTCCTGGACACCAATTTTTTTTTCAGTTTCAGCAGCAAATACTTTGATTTATTTATTTTTTGCTACTGAAAAGTAAGTTAAGTAAGACTGGCAGGCAAAATTTTCAAAATTTACTGAACATTTTTTATCTGACTGCCTGCATTTTTCAGTTGAGGTGAAAAACTGAAAAAATGTCACAAAAAGTTCAGATGACAACAAAAAAAATTATGTTTTTGTCAAAAAATTTTTATAGGGTATAAGATGCTTTCCAACCAGTTCTAAAGAACAACAGACATTTCCGTGTAGTTTAGCTGTACTGGGTAAGTCTCTATAAGTAGAGTACCCATTAACATGATTTTGAATGTGATGGTGAGAACTAGGTCTGTGCTAGAAGACAATGGATGCATCCTGTTCTCCTCATTCAGTTTTATTCAGTCCTTTTCAGGACAAACTCCTAGCAAACACTGTATAAAGACTGAGATCCAATCCTGCACTGAGATCTGCTAGCATGGACTCCTGCACCCTACAATTTTATCAAAACCTATATGGAATCCCACTGACTTCAGCAGGGTTCCAGCTGCGTGCAAGGGTTCCTTCTATATAGTGCATATCTTTGCAAGATCAGAAAAACAAGGAGGAGTTTGGTCCCAAAAGAATAAAAATTCCCACACTTGTCAAGTGTTCTCAGGATAGTCCCTTGATGCCATATCCAGTGTTTGGTCCTGAATGGATGGTAAGAGAAGAACACTTCCCTGACTTTGCTTAAGTCAGTCTTCTAACTCTCAATCTACAACATGACAAGTAGTGCCTCCGAAAGTCCATTTTGATATATGTGATTGCTGTCTAATAATAGGATAAATCGTGAAATTACTCAATTTTACTCAGGCAGAGCTTCCAGTGAGGTAAATGGGCCAAATATTAACAAGGACAGATTTAGGCAATCACCTGGGGTGCCTTGTTGGGTGTGTGTGTGGCGGGTGCATGCGAAGCTCAGGGTGCTGTTTTTGTTGCTAGCAACAAAAGGGAAAATAAAATGTTTGAAGTAAAATGTTTCAGGTATTCCATATGTGAATTCATTTTTCACTAACCTCCTAGAACATTCTGAACCTTTGTAGAATCTCGTGGAACCTTCCAGACTTTCTGAGAACTAAATTTTCCTTGAAACTCCTAGAATGTGATCAGCCATGCCTTCACAGGTATATAAGGGGTGGGAGGTCACCAGTCAGATATAAGAACAAAGTGAAAGCACAGTTGTGATATTGGGAATCTTGTTTTATTATGTAATAATAAGTGTACTTGTGTTTTAAGACTTGAAGAGTGTAAGTAGTGACTAATAAAGGACATATTTAATGAGACGCCAAAGATATCTATCAAACCCCTCTCTACACAACAATATAAAAGAAATACTGTTACTACTTTTGCCATGCTTCACATGTAATGTTTGATGAATTTCTAGGACTGTGGAACAGACTTTTGCTCTCCCTAATACTATCCGTTTTCCCCCATAGAAAATAAAAGATACCCCCCCAAAAGCCTTCAAGAGCTCAGTATAGGAAGCGGAAAGCTCAACTGCAATCTAGTTTGCAGCAAGGGGCAAATCTGATGGGAAAATATCAGAATCAGAACAACATAGACTGGGCTTTAGGCAGTAACAATTGTCCTAGCGCAGAAGAAATTGAGGAGCGAAGCGTAAATGATAGAAGTCCTATTACTAAGGAATTAGCAGCTTTACCTGATGATAAGGAATGGAAATGTGAGGAAGGTGGAGAATTGTCCAGTTTTCCTGGCAGCGTAAAGGAGAGGGGTGATAAAAAAGAATGTGGCTCACATGAAAAGGAGAGTAATGACAAAGAAAAGTCTGGTTTACATGAAATGGAGAGAAATGATAATGAAGAATCAGTCTTGCATGATGGCAGAAACAGCAGAGAGAAAAATTGACACCACAAATCGATACATCAGATTCTGCTTTATGGCTGGTGATCCTAAACTCTGCTGATATTGATTGTACTATTTTGAATGGGCTGAGCAAAATCAAGGATGTGACGTTTCCAGTAAGTGAGCAGAAGCAACACTTCGCAAAGTCACACTGTGAAAAACGGCTTGAGAATGGTGAGAAACTGAATCGGCATTGGCTAGTTTTCTCAAAATCCAACTGACAAAATGCCCCAGTTTTGTTGCAAAATATCTGACAAGAATGCCAAATCCTTGCTTGTGCTTTCTGGGTACAATTATTGGCATAACTTAGCTGATGCTCTAAAGTAACATGAAAAGTCACACAGCCATTTTATGGACTACTCCAAATGGATGGAGGTCGAGTGCCAACTCAAGATGAATAAATGCACAGACGCAGAAAACCATTATTAGTGAAGAAGCCCAGCATTGGAGGAAAGTGCTGGAGCATCTGATACCTCAATTATCTTCTTCCTTGCAAAGAATAATTTAGCTTTCCAGGGACTGTCAAAGAAGTTGTTCATTTAACATAATGGTAATTTCCTCAATTTGGTAGAGCTTCTTGAGAAATACGACCATGTTATGCATGAGTCAAGTAGTTCATAAAGAAGCTGGATCATTACTACGGCAAAACAGTTAAAAACAAATTGATTTTATTGATTACTACACCATAATAATGGACTGCAGTCCTAATATTAGTCACAGTGAAAAGTTGTCATTTACAGTAAGATACGTTGAAGACAAAGATGGCTGTATCCAAGTAATGGAACACTTTATCTGTTTCCGGTCTGTGGATGACTCTACCGGAAAAGGCCTAACAGAACTGCTTATGAATGTTTTGAGTGAGAATAAAATAAAGCTTCAGGACTACCGTGGCCAAGGCTACAATAATGGTGTGAATATGAAGGGAAGAAACAGTGGCATCCAGGCAAGGATCCTTGTGCTGAATCCAAGAGCTTTCTTCGTGCCTTCTGGCTGCCATTCCCTCAGACTGGTTGTGTCAGATGCAGCAGCATCTTCTTTAGATTCGATATCTGTCTTCGGAGTACTACAAAGGATATACTCCGTGTTCTCAGCATCAACTATCAGGTGTAAGATCCTCTTGGACAATGTTACAAATCTGACCATGAAGCCTCTAAGTGACACTCATTGGGAGAGCCACATTGACAGCATAAGGCTAGTGAGGTACCAAGTGACTGAAGTTTATTATGCCCCGATGGAACTGGTACAGCTGAATAAAGCTGAGGCTGGAATCTGATACGAGGAGAAAGCCTGACAAAGTCAGATCACTGACTTCAAATTTCTGGTCTCAATTGTGGTTTGGCACGATATCCTGTTCCAAGTAAACGTTGTAAGCAAGGCATTACAACAAACTCAGTCAATGGACATCGCGACGGCTACTACTTTGACGAAAAGCTGCCTTGATTTCGTTGTGGCCTACAGAGGCAATGGATTTGAATAAGCCTCACTGCTGCCAAAGAAACAGTAAAAAGCTCAGGAGTTGAGCCTGTCTTCAAGGAAACTCATATTCATTGGAAGAAGAGACAGTTTGGTTACGAGGGCAGAGATGAGGTGATGGGAAGCTCGGGAGAAAAATTCAAGAGGGAGGTGGGTTTTTTGCTCATTTGTTGACACTGCTTGAATGTCCATCAAAAAAAGGTTTGGACAAATGAAGCACCACAAAAAGACCTGGGGTTTTCTGCATGACCTAAATAAGCTGCCAGTGAACAGGAAAACACTCTTGAATAATTGTACGGACCTTCACCGGATGCTGACACCTGGAGAATGTTTGGACATCGATGATAAAGACCTCTATGTTGAATTGGACAACATCTATCACATTTTGCAAGATGGGGAGCACATTTTCCGCTTCAAATTTTCCAATTCATTCATGATACAAGCAGATGGACATTTTTCTTAATGTGTGGATAGCTTTGAGGATTCTGCTCATGCTGCTAGTCACAGTCATGAGTGGTGAGCGCAGTTTTTCAAAGCTCAGGATCATTAAAAAGATATCTTTGATCAATGATGGCACCTGAAAATGCCATTGACCAGTCGTTTGATCTCTCTCTGATGCTGTGCTTCAGTTCACAAGGGCAAAGGCGAGAAAAACGACTTGTTGAACTAAAGGACTAGGATTAACATTCTAAGGCTATCACCTACTGTAACACTATTTAATACTGGTCCAACCCTGCATGCTTAGATCCTTATTCAGGAAAAACTCCCATTGTCTGTCCCCCCTCACCCTGCCCCAGCTGGTTGGTGCATATATTTCCTCTAAATTCAATCAGAGTTTTGCACTAAGAGGGAAATCCAGATTTTGTCCAGTGGTATGAACTGCTACACAATAACCCAAAGCTTGAATGCTAAATAGGTGGAGGACTTCCCTTTCCCATTTGTCTTCAACTTCTTGAGATGTAATGTTATAACTTCATGTCCTTCATTTCCCCACTAAATATCTCCTTCTTGTGGGTTACACCGTGCAGCGGAATTAAGCGGAGTTCCTCCAGTGATTTCAATGGTAAGATCTGCTTAAAAATCAATGACATAATATGACCCCGTGTTTTTAAATACGAAAAGCAAACTGTTCTAACTAAGGATCAGGTATCTCGATATCAGAGGGTAAAGTTTGGCTTAGGTTACAAGTAGGAATGATTCTGGGTCTTTCTGCCTATTCTTCATTTTATGTCATAAACCCACCATATAATGTCAGTCACTGTTCATTCTCTTGTGTACCAAATTCACCCACACATTAGGGGGAAGGGAAATAATATATTTGAAAATATGCTGCCAGTTTAAAGTTAAAGGATAAAAGGAATGTGACTCATTTTGCCTTTGATTCTCATTGATAAAAATCCTAGCTAAGCCAGTTCCAAATATCTTTAAAAACAAAATATAATTGGTCACGGTCTAAGGTTACGTCTGCTGTGTTTCATTTTGGAACTAATTCTTAGAAATGATAGCAGACTCTTCTCCTACCTGCAGCCTTCTCATTTTCTCTGGTTGGTTACTTCTAGGCTCAACACCTCACTATCACACTGTTGTCATAGCAACAACAAAAACTGTATTCGTGACTAATCTGGTTTTCTTCCCTCCAACTGATTTCTTTATGCATGAACAACTACTGTAGCTGCATAGTTTTATTTTTTTCCCTTTCTTCCCTTCATCTGTTCACAGAACTCCTATTCATGTGAATAGGAGTTCTACGGATGGATGTACGGAAAATAAGACCTTTCATAAGTAAACCTGCTGTAATAGCGTCCACCCAAGATCATAGCAATGACAGGCCAACCTCATTTCTATAGCTTTCACTTTCTTGAATCTAATTTACTGAATACAGAAATAAAAAACAAAATAAATAACTATGTCCAATGTTTTAGCCTAAAACTTTGACGTACATAGTGCCAATCGTGCAGAGAAATCCTCACGCAATTTATAGACTAATTTATATCAGATTAATACCTAGAAATGGTATTTCAGCTAAGCAGTGGATAGAGGAGTAAATGATAGACACATGTATTAAAGAAGGAGCTGGTAGCAACTTTAAAGTTGACCAGTTATCACACCCTATTTTCAGTGGTTTATAATTCAGCCAGATTTTAACAGTTCTGACATAAGTTTTCCATGCTTGCTCTCTGCTTCAAGCTGCTTTTTTAATTTTTTTTAAATATCTTCTGCTATGTTGACTATTTCTGAGAATTAAGTTAATAAAAATTGGTAGTTTTTTCCTGATGTTACAAGACTAGGGTGTCTAGAGCCTTGTACAGGAATTGTTTTTAGTATTATCTAACTTGAAATAAATAATAAATGAAATGCTTTTTCAGCTGTTTCATTGATGTCTAATATCTTCATGGTTTAGAGCAGGAACTTGAAATTTGATTGAAGGGGTGTGGGTGTGGGGGAGGGACGAACTGTTCTAAAAGTATACAGATGTCTTTTGCTATTTCCATGAAAATCCATCAGATCTGAAAATAATCATTTAGACTTTCTTCGCAGAGCCTGTTAAAGGTTTGTTGCTAAAATCTCTGAATGTTCCATCTGCACTGCACCTGCTCAAGCCCACTGGCCATCCAACTAAACTGAGCATGTTTCGCTACTCTACTTTCCTGCCATCTGCACCGAGCATACTCAAAACCTGAGGCCCAGATGGGATGTAGAAGCAGCACTGCTCTGACCAGGGAAGGAGTGCTGGACTGGAAGCAGGGGCGGCTCTAGACATTTCGCCGCCCCAAGCAGGGCGGCATGCCACGGGGGGTGCTCTGCCGGTTGCCGGGAGGGCGGCAGGCGGCTCTGGTGAACCTCCCGCAGGCGTGCCTGCGGAGGGTCTGCTGGTCCCGCGGCTTTGGTGGACCACTGGAGCTGTGGGACCAGCGGACCCTCCACAGGCACACCTGCGGAAGGTCCACCAGAGTCACCTGTTGCCCTCCCAGCGACCAGCAGAGCACCCCCCACGGCATGCTGCCCCAAGCACGCGCTTGGCGTGCTGGGGCCTGGAGCCGCCCCTGACTGGAAGGAGACCATGAGTTATAGTGTCAGCTCTTCTACTAACTAGTTTTAATAATTCAGTGCACTTCACAACGTTTATTACTGAGCAAGGTCTCATACCTCTAGCTTAGGAGGCAGGCACCTCCCACATATTACTGATTGGACAAATGAGAGGCTGCACAAAGACAGTTCAGGAAGAGCTGTGAATAGAAATCTGTTTTGAGTATGGGAGACGCATACTCATTGATAGCCACATTGTCTTTCAGACTGAATGTGCCAAATCTATATGTTTGGCTGAGATATCTGTAACCATTAGACCCAACTTCCCCCCACAGCCAGGAACAAACGTATCTGCAGAGATATGTTTGTAAAAGATGATACAGTAACTCCTCATTTAACGTTGCAGTTATGTTCCTGAAAAATGCAACTTTAAGTGAAAGAATGTTAAACGACTCCAACTGTCCCATAAGATTTAATGTAAATGCGGGGGTTAGGTTCCAAGGAAGTTTTTGGGGGGCAGACAAAAGGCATTATACTGTATACTGTACAGTACTGTACTGTGGTTGGGAATTTCCCTGGCTTACCCCACACAGGCACAGCCTGCTGCAGGCAAGGACACTAGGAAGCACCTTTGCAGCAGCAGCAGCAGCTTCCCCAGAGAATGGGCTCAGATTTTGCTGGGAATGCTCAAGGCCTGCCTCTTCCCATCCCCGCTCCACTCCAGGCCCACCTCTTCCCACCCCCACTCCACCTCCTCTCCGGAGCATGCCACATCCCTCCCCCCAAGTCCTAGGCAGCGCTTAGGACTTTCTGGGAGGGGGAGGGAGGAGCGGGGAAGCGCTGCATCTCCACTACTCTCCCTGCCTCCCAGAAAGTCCTAAGCCCCGCCAAACAGCTGTTTGGCAGTGGGGGAAGCGCTGGGAGGGAGGGCAAGGAGGTGGAGAAGCGGAACTTGTGCAATGCTCCCTTGTAAAGTTGCTGCTCTTCCACAGAATCTTACAAGCAGGCAGCCAAACAACGTTATTGCACAACTTTAAATGAGCATGTTCCCTAATTGAGCAGGGACGTAACATTGAAACAACATTAAGTGGGACAATGTTAAACGAGGAGTTACAGTATTTTAGAGATGCTTCTTCATTAGGGACAGTATGTCATAGGAATTTAGAGATGTGCCCTGACAGTGGGCCCTGGGAACTCCCTATGGCTGTGTGCAGCCATTCACCAGAGACGCTCTCCAGTTTGTTTCATGAAAGATTTATTCTTGTCTCATTCACTGGTTTATTATTTAATGAATCCCAAGATCATTACAACCACCAAACAACTCCAATGCCCAATATTATTGTCATCTAGAAAATAGTTGTGCAAGGCACTGGTAACATGTGTGTTGTGTCCCTTTGTAAAGGCTGGTCCACCTTAACGACTGTGGCAAGGCACCTTCTTGGTCTCAACAGCCTCAGCTGCTTTTAGCCTTGGGGAGACAGGCTTGGGTAAAATAGTCCCTCTTGGTGGCACAGGGGAAGGCCGTTCTTTCTCTCCACCAGTCTTTTTAGCTTGTTTTTCTCCCTTATGGGAGGGAATGCAGCCTCCCCTCCCGGAGAGGCTCGCTGCTCCTAACCTACTAGCAGTAGGACTCCGTGCCCCCTTCTCTCCCTCCTTTTCCCCCTTTTCCCAACAGGGGAGGGTTTAAAAAGGTCTCAGGCAGCCCTTAGTTGGAATCAGCTGATCCTAATTGATCTCCAGTAACTCCCTCTCAGCTGATCCTGACTGAGTCGCTGGTAACCCCTTCTCAGCTGAACCTGACTGTCCTGTAGTTACCCCTCCTCAGCTGATAGGGAGCAGGACTGGCTCTAGGCACCAGTAAACCAAGCACGTGCTTGGGGTGGCACAATTTCAGGGCAGCATTCTGGGTGTTTTTTGTTTTGTTTTTTCCTTCAGCAGTTGCGCTCTTGGAGGTTTTTTGTTTTTGCGTGCTTGGGGCAGCAAAAAACCTAGAGTCAGCCCTGATAGGGAAAAGGGCCTTTTACCCTTCTGGGACTGTTTTCTCCCTTCCCTGCCCCTCTCCTGCCCTCCCCGCTGCAGCTATCTGTCCTGAGTTTGTTTAATCATAAGTTATAATGTCGTGTGATAAAGATATCAAGATGTAGTTTTAAGTGTCCATTGGAAAATAGCATCTCCAGTAAATAGGGCTCTTCAATACCAGATGGGTAAATTCAATGGTTTGCTCTGCTTTCTTCCCTCTGAGTCTGTGAACAGGTTCTCCTGTGTGGTCCTGGGAGCTGGCGATGTCTTTCACAGCTGTGTCTTGGCTCATGAGTATGTACGTTTCATTTACTGATAAAAGGAACTAGTGCACATTGGAATGTGTGTGTAAGACTTCTACTTGCTGAATGATCAGAGCAGGAGCTTTGTAAATGTCAATATCCTATTGCCCACTGCAAAAAACGGAACAGCTAAGTATGTAAGTGAGATGCATGCTGGACACTCACTACATTAACCAGTGAGCAAAGTCTGCTGTAGAGGTCACTCAGGAGTAGATCTAGCAGGAGAATAGAGAGGAAAAAACATCCACATCATTTTTTTTTTTTCATTGCAACTTCAGTGCCACTAGTTCTTTTTGCAACTAATTCTACTCAGGAACATAGTGGTGACTGCTATGGACAGACTGCTTCAGCCTTTGTACTTGAAGACAAATTATAGCTTCCAGATCTTGACAAAGCTTGACAAAGTGTTCTTTAAAGTTATAACAGAACTGTGCTTAAAATAATAAATAGGCTCCACTTTCAGATCATGTGTTGAGGTTGGGTAGCTTCTTGTGTGTGTGTGTGTGTGTGGTGTAGAGGGGAAGGAAGAGGAGTGAACTGAGAAATTTCAAAGAAATGTTGCACTAGAGAGAGCTAAGAGTAAGTCAGGTGGGCTATAACCTTCAGAGATAAATAAACCAACACTGTTCACACAGTCACCAAAAAGTAGAAGATCATGAATTACAAATATATTTTTCCTCTCTCATTAAGAGTCTAACCCCTCTCCGATTTAAGTCAATAGAAAGTCTCCCTACTTCTATAACCCATCCTTCCAGTTGCCTGTTTTCCCCTGGCACTGGTGATGTGTTGGGACAGGAGGTGACAGAGCCAGCGTGTGCTGCAACACCAGAAGGGATTGCTGGAATAACAGCCGTAGCTTTTGCAAGTTGGTACAAGTCAGAGGGGTTCTGTGTCTGTTCTTACTTGTGCCAGGGATCAGGGAAGTGCCCCTGCCACCCTTCTTCAGGTGTGCTAAGCAGAACTCTGGCGCATCCAAGGATTTAGGCCCGGCCTAGAGCACAAATAGGTATGAGAAAAGATGCCAAGTTTGCTCTCCCACATGCGATTTGTATACTTTAGTATCTTTGGGATAGGGATTATCTCATATTGTGTGTCCTGTACAGCTTTCAGTATGTTTTCAATGCTTGACAAATAATAAATGAGAACAACAAGGGTGCTGGCTGGTGACAGCTGTGGTAGTGGTTTTTCTACCTGCCCAACAGAACTAAACTGAGTGGAATTAGTTTTGATAACTGAAGATCCAGGGTCTGTATCAATAACTCTGGACCTTTGGAATTCTGCCCTGTAGCACATATTTAGGTTAAAGATGTAAGCAGAAATTAGATTATACAAATTTCAAGGCCAGACAGGTAATACTTTAAATGAAATGTGTGCTTGTTACAGTTGGTTTATTTTTTAAAGAGCGCCACAAGCTATTTGCTTTATCTATAGTACGGAACATTTCACGAAATCGGCTCTGCCCCTGCCAGTAGCAGTTATTGTGGAAATCAGGCTAGACTGCGGGTTTTACTATTAAAGGTCATAAAAGAAAAATCAGGAAAACGATCTAATAGTGAAAGTGCTATTAGATGTCTGGTGGTTGACATGTCTATTCTGAAACCATAGCAGTAGCTTGTTATCTAAAAAAATCAGTTCTTTGCTGTCGTGATAAAACTGAGAGGCCAGCATTGTTACTAATAGAGAGAACTACTGCTCTTTTTCTCAGATGGAAATATTTTACCACAAAGGTCAGGACTGAGATCATTTTTTTTTTTTAACAGGCAGAACAGTGTCTTGTCAAGAAAATCTGTAAACCCTTAGATCCCAAGCTCCTGAAGTCAATGGAACTCCATGCAAGGACCTTTCTGCTTGGAGCAGATTGCAGGACTGGGATCTTAATACCCAATCCTGCATAGGGATACAGAGAATTATTCAGTGTACACTCCCACTTGTGCTGCATTTCTTTTGAAAAAGCCAGTCATTGAGTGGGCTGAGCAGTGGTTGCCAAGCCTCTATGCAGTCTCTATCTGCTCATGGCTGTGGGGCAGGAAGAGGCAGACTCTGGGTCCATTATGCCTCCTGCTCTGGCAAATATATGCTGTTCCACTAGCATACAGAGGCTGCAGTGAAGCCACCAGAGGCTCGGGGAGAATACAACCCAGAAGAGGAACATAAGGCTCCTACAGTTGTTCTAATATATTCTGGTTACCACTTCAGATCCTGGCCAGATCAGAATCCAGGTGCCAGAAAAGACAGCTCAGAGCCACCTTTGCCTCCCCCTACTAGTATGCATCTATGGCATTGCAGCTCCCATGAGGCACAGCACAGTATCTGTCCCAGCAGGGGTGACAGGACCTAAGGACATTTGTTCTTCCTTCTACACACACATACATGTATACAAAAGTACACCGAAGACCTGAGTGCTCATCCCAATCTGTCCTATATTCTACAGGTTATTTAGAGTGCACATTTGTTTAGAGCTGGTGACGTTTCTAGCATTCTAGTCTTTTTTTTATCAAATACATAGCACAGGGAAGAGGGGAGCATTTAAAGAGCTAAACTAAATACCAAAACAAAGTCTGAATAAAAATACAGACAAATCTCTATAATCAAGCATCTGGTGCGGGTGACTGTATAAAATGCGTATCTGTTCAGCCTGCAAAATATTGTCAGGACTGTTCATCTCAACGCCATTGAAGGCATTCTTCCTGTATGTACAATCCTGCAGAGAGAATGCCTCTGGTAGAGTGATGTAGCAATACTTCCACCACGCTATGGCTGGGTGTCCTAGGACCAAGACAATAACAATATGCTGGGCATCTCTACAGAAGAAGCAGCAGTTAATAAATTTGTTTTAACTGTTTTGAAATTATGGATAATGTTGATATACAAACAAGGATGGAAACAAAAAAAGTGACCTTTAGTTCAAGTTGCATGAAAATCACCTGTGAAAAATAGTGTTTGAATAATGCAAGAGGAAACATTGGTAGGAATGGAAATATTGTCAAGTTTCTAAGAGGCCATCACCAATAATGAATAAAGGGAACAAAGTAATTGGCAGTGTCATGTTAAGATTTTCCATTGTAGTACATATAATAAAGATAACCCTTTGCAAGAACTATAACAGTCATTGCAGTCCCAGTAGGAAACATGCCACCATCAAAGAAGGGAAAGAAACCTTTCATAAAACGGAGATATGTATCTGCTTTGTGCAGAAGGCACAACTGTAACAGGAAGTAATCATTAACTAAATGCTATCATTTTCCCAGAATTCTTACCATAAACAAACATTTATTAGATTATGTTTTACAAACCCCAAACAATAAAAGAAAATGTCACTGAACAAAAGTTTGATGGAAAAACATGTAAGCTTATAAAAAGAATCTTAGATACATATCAAACTGAAGGTCTATATGCTATAGAACTGTAGCTTTTAACCTGTGGTATGCAGACCACTGGGGGTCTGCAGATTATGTCTAAGATAACCAAAGGGGTCTTCATCTCCCTTTGAAATTTTTTAGGAGTCTGCAAATGAAAAAGGGTTTAAAACCACTGCTCTAGAGCTCATATCCAGTGCTGGCTGAAGTTTTTTACCTGTAAATAACTGTGCCTGAATTTTTGTGTTTATAATGAATTGTATATTACTCCTGGGGGAATTCTGTGCCACTGCGCAATTCAGAATTTTGTAGAAATTAATGGGTTTTGTACCTAATTTCCTTTCCCCCACAGAAATGAGCTGCAGTGCTGTTGGCCACCACTAAGGGCCGCTGGACCCATCAGAGCCCAGCTCGCAAATAGAAGACACTGTGTGGGGAGAGGAGAGCACACTACAAGGTTCCCAGCAGCTGCAGTAGGGTGACCAGATGTCCCAATTTTATAGGGACAGTCCTGATATTTGGGACTTTTTCTTATATAGACCCCTATCACTCCCCACCCCCGTCCCGATTATTTGCTATCTGGTCACCCTACCCTGCACGCCCTGAGGGACGGAGATGGTGGCGTGCAGGTAACTCCACACAAGCCAGGCTGGGACCCAGCAACAGGATGTTTCTCCTTCTGGAACCCTGGACAGTAAAGGGATGGGGGTCTGGGCTGGGGAGGCCATGACTGGGCTCTGGAAGGGACTGGGTGGGTGTCTGGGCTGGGGGAGCAATGGTTGGGTTCTGAGAGGGTGGGGGAGGTTATCTGGGATGGGGGAGAGGAGGAAGAGAAACAGGAACTGGGTTTCAGAGTAGCAGCCGTGTTAATCTGTATCCACAAAAAGAACAGGAGTACTTGTGGCACCTTAGAGACTAACAAATTTATTTGAGCATAAGCTTTTGAGCGCTACAGCCCACTTCATCGGATTCATAGAATGGAACATATAGTGAGGAGATATATATACACATACAGAGAACATGAAAATGTGGGAGTTGTCCTACCAACTCTAAGAGGTTAATTAATTAAGAGAAAAAACTGGGTTGTCAGAGGTTTCTTTTAATTTTCTACTCTTATGGGATTTTTGTGTGTCTCTATTGCTATAGACATACTTGCTATTGGATATTTTGAAATAAATTACCAAAATAATTGTAACTGGCATGATTATGTAGTGTTATTTAGACAAATAAAATTTGCAAAATTTTAAAATATTGTGTGCATAATTTTCAATTTTTTTTTGGCGCAGAATTCCCCCAGGAATATGTATACACAACTATTCATAGTTAAATATCTACTTTTGTGCCCACAACTCAGGTAATTAGCCATTTACTAATATTGCACCTATAATTAGCCAAGGTTGCAAAATGTCACTTGCAAAAACTGAGATTTATCTGCATATCAAGACCTTGGGTCCCAGTTTCTGCTGTTACACTTGCGCAATCTCCACCGAAATCATACGTGTTACTCCATAAGTGTAACTAAGAACAGAATTTAACTAGAAGTGTCAACTTCATTTTGCCTGGAGATAGTAGGATCTGATCTTCCCATAGTGGCTTACTACAGTGGTGAGCACAGTTTAAGAACATAAACAGAACTGAACTGAATTCAAAGTTAGTTGGATTTTGCCTTAGCAATCAGTAAGACGGTACACATTTATCTAAAGGCAATCTGCAGTAAAAATCTTACCTGAAGAAGTTTCCTGATTCTTTTCAGGTTGTGTATCAATAGGAGGTTCTTTTCTTGAGAAACCCGATCTAACTGTTCATCCAACTGAATTAACAAATTCTGTAAGAGGATTGTTGCCATTGGTTCATTATTGGAAGCGGCCTCCCTATGCAACACAAAAATTATTAACATGAAACAAGCATGTGAATGAACAAAAATGTCATGATATATATGTCAAGTTATTTGCTAAGTAAGTTATAATCTGCATCTTGGTGAAAAATTCAGAAATAAAGGAAACAAGTAAAGACTTCTTTAAAAGGTAGTTTGCTTCTTGCAGTTTGGAGCAAAGAGTACGTGAATCCGTTTCACACTACAAAATACAAACAAACAAAAAACCAACCTAAAACTAACTAACTAACTGACATTTTTTCATGCAAAAAACTGTCATTATGTTAATATTCAAAAAACAGATATTTTGTACAGAGATAAGTCCAAACAAAAATCTATTCAAACACACCTAAAATTTGAGGCTGAAAGAGAGAAAATGGAGCTCTAAAAGATATAGGATAGCTCGAATGACTATGTATTATCTGATTATATTAAGCTTTAATTTTGTTTCTCTTCATTAAAGCTAGATGAAGCCATATTTCAATAAACGTGTGATAAAGAAAATTAATTCAGCTTTTTTATTTAAAGAATATTTTTAAAGAAGTATGCAGTATTTGATTTATTAAAAATCAAAGCAAGAAAGAGATCCCTAAACACTAATTAGTTTTTTTATTATAAATCTGCCCCTGACAAATCAAATATGCCATAGAAATCTGTAATTAGTAAATTAATGTAGTGAAAACATTGGAAGTGCCACTGTTTCACTCATTCTGAATCTCTCAGATAAATAAAGGGCAACATGCTACGTGAATAAGATGGCCTTTAATATGTAACTAAAGGCACACTTTTCTTGCAAAGCATATTCCTGCACAGTTCACAAGCAAACATACTAGAAATCTGCCTGAATAAACCATAAAGTTTCCACAAATCAAACCTTAGTATATAGAAGAACATTTAATCCTACCAATCTTGGCTTTCTATCCACTGTGCTAGTAGATGTCGGACTTCCATGGGAAAGTTATCGTCATAGAACTGGTCTACCTGCTCCAAAAACTTTATTTCCAACTGCTGGACTTGACTCCACTGAGACATACTACAAAAGAAATGGTGAAATTGGTTTAATATATAATATTTGATACTACACAAGCACTCCACAGCAGGTGTATCATTTGTTTTCAGCATATGTTCTTCCTTTGTCACATAATTTCATAGTTCCCCCCTCATTTTTTCCACTTTCAAAGGGACAGTATCCACCTGAAACAGTGAATTATTCAGTTTAAAAAACAAAAAAGAGTAAACAGTAGTCTCAGGTGTTATACCGATCTGGGCACCCAGCAGATTTCTGTGGTTTCACACCACCTTTTCCTTTTTTATTGTAAATGATTTTCTCTCCCTGGTTGCTGTATGAAAGACTCATAAAACCAGATCATAAAAATATCAGTCAGAATGGTGATTTTTCTTTTAACAGTATTTCCCTTTTCAGGAAAGTAGTTTATAAAGCCAGATATCATCACTTACGAAACGACCAGTAAGCTGGCAGGAAGGTGCCCTCGTTGGTTTGACTCACACCAGTCTGATTTTGTATTACACTTATCATTGTATTTCATCTACTTCATCTGGTTCTAGAACTCCATCCTCTTCTCTATTGAGGGTGCTATATCCCGCCCTAGTATGTTGATTTATTGCTCTAGTACAGTGTTTCCCAAACTTGGGACACTGCTTGTTTAGGGAAAGCCCCTGGCGGGCCGGGCCGGTTTGTCTACCTGCTGCATCCGCAGGTTTGGCCGATCGCGGCTCCCACTGGCCGCGGTCCACTGCTCCAGGCCAATGGGAGCTGCTGGAAATGGTGCGAGCCGAGGGACATACTGGCCGCCGCTTCCTGCAGCTCCCATTGGCCTGGAGCAGCGAACCATGGCCAGTGGGAGCTGCCATCGGCCGGACCTGCAGACGGGCCAGGTAAACAAACCGGCCCAGCCTGCAGGGGCTTTCCCTTCACAAGTGGCATCCCAAGTTTGGGAAACACTGCTCTAGTACATCTTAAACGGCTATAAACCTGTGTGCACGCTGGGTCCAAACCCAAGAATGGGAAGGCTACAAAAGAAAAGAAATCGTAGGCATGACCAGGTCATCTACTGCCCTACTCTGAAATTCATACCTAGACTAAGCATCTCTATATCTGTCTCACCTAAAAGGATTGTACCTTGGGGTTGCTTCAGATTGTAGTTGTATGTTTTTGGTAAACTTAGTACTGGAAAGAAAGCCAAATACAAAGAACAGGCCACCATCTGATGAGCTTGCATGGGGGTGAGGGACAGGCCATTAGACCTGCATCATCATTCCATACTCAGGCAAAACTGACATTAACTTCAGTACTTGAGTGTGGGCAGACTAGTGTGGAAGGAGTGGCCATCAGGAAGCTGGTTATACCTCTCTGATTCTCTGCCTTAATCCTGAGCACACATTACAGTAGCTTAGAGGCTGCTCTAAAGTGCACCAGTTGGAATCATGTTCCAGCCAATGCTCCTGCCTGCTTCTCTCCATTCCTCCCCACCCCCAACATACTTCCTACGCTGGGGTCTGCAAAGATGGAGTGACAAAGGAACCAGCTGTATCAGCTCAGTATCCCTAGCATGGTCTCAGTGGTACAAAAGAGAGAGAATGAGCCCGAGAATTTAGACCTTTATATTTATTTTTTTAATTTACATGTTTATGTTGTAAAATGTCATTACTAATTAACGCTGCAGATATTTTGCATATTTCAGAGTAAAACAGAGAAGGGGAAAACACCCAAACAAAAAAAATGTTGCAATGATCTTTAGTGCCTTTATATTATTACTATCTATTATTGATGATGATATTACCTAAAAGCCCCCATCTCTGCCTGGGACCTCTGACAGGGTGGATTGCCCTTTTTAGGCAGCCAACCCTGTTCAGTCAGCCCTCTTGTGCTGTAATTAGCCCCATCTTAGCTAGAGGGGATAGGGCTAATTGAGGTCAGGTGACAGTATGAGACACCTGGGTCTCACAAAAGGGCTGAGAAAACTCAGTTTGGAAGATGAATCACAGGGAGCTAGTAGGGTTTCTGTAGAAGGTTTTTAAATAGGGGGTGGAAGAGGGAATGAGATTGAGAAGGGATTCTGGGAAAGGACCTAGAGAGACTTAAAGGTAACCCACAAGCTGAGTTTGGAGGGTGGGCTGAAGATGAGTCCAAGCAATATGAAAGACCCTTTTGTTTGTGAGAGTTGCTATTTTGGGCTTTCTGTATCCTTGGAAGGATATGCTGTGGACAGACAGAGGGCCAAAGAGGTGAAAATTCCTCCACTGCCCCATTTGGGATGCGGGGGAAGGTACTGTGGTGAGTAGAACTGCTTATAGGGCCCCATTGTGCTAGCTGCTGCACAAAAATTACAGCTTGTTGAAGTGTTGATGGAAAAAGGGCTATGGAACTGTCAGTCTTTTGAGAAATGTAGATTTAATGTTTTTTTCAACGTGAAAATTCAAAAATGAAGCATTTTATTTTGAATTTTCATAATATCAGACATGGTCTTAATAAACACTGAATATATGGCTTATTACGATAATCCGTAATCCTCTAACCCCCTTCTTTATCCTATGACTACAGGGTGTTAATGGGCCATTTCACCTACAATGGCCCCTTAGATCTTATGCTAAAACTTTATGCTAAACTACATCTCTTTGACCTTGTATTTAGCTGTTACAAGATATGTCTACACTGCCATTAAACACCTGTGGTGCACCCATGCCAGGTGATTTGGGCTCACAGGCTTTGATTAAGGGGCTGTTTAATTGCAGTTTAGAAATCTTGGCTTGAGCTAGAGGGTCCCAGAGCCTAGACTTCAGCCTGAGCCCAGACATTAAAACTAAACAGACCCTTAGCTCAAGCACTGTGAGCCCAAGTCTACTGGCATGGCCCAGCCATGGGTGTCTAAACTGCAGCGTAGACATACCCTGAGTATCTTTCCCAGACCTGAGGAAGAGCTCTGTGTAGCTCAAAAGCTTTTCTCTCTCACCAACAGAAGTTAGCCCAATAAAAGCTATCACCTCACTCAACTTGTCTTTAACTTTAAAAAAAAAAGCATTTTGTTTTAATTGAAAATGTAACAATTTTGTAGAACTTTATTTTTGGGTGACTTGTTGATATTTCAATTTTTTTTGTCCCACTGTTTTGTTGAGTTATAGATAAAGCTAGTCACAAAACAGAACTTCCATTCTGTGGAAAATCCTGATATATATTTAAAACTCTAGTTCTGAATCTGAACAAATCAATTTTCCATAGACTCCAAATTCCAAAAAGTTAATTCTCAAGACTGAACAACTTGTTTTGATATCAGATAATTTTTTTAGATGAGGACAAACATAGGATATTTAATATAATTGTGATACTAAAATATTGTCTAAATGAATCACAACTACAAAGTTGTGTTCTTGTCTAATTGAAATGAAACAGTTCCATGCCATCCAAGCAAATTAAAAATAGCTCTTTAGATGCTTCAAAATTTAAAAGGGAAAATAAAAAATACCTTTATGGTTTGATTATGGTTTGAGATTCTTATTCAAAAATGTTCTAGTGTTTGAACTTCCATATTTAGTTTTCACTGAACCAAAGAAAAACACTGAAGTACTTTATGGGCATAATTGAGTCCTGTGGCCTTAATCGGGCAAAATTAAGGGAGGCCAATGGGAGTCTTTCCTTAGTAAAAAGAATCAGGAGTACTTGTGGCACCTTAGAGACTAACAAATTTATTTGAGCATAAGCTTTCGTGGGCTAAAACCCACTTCATCGGACGCATGCAGTGGAAAATACAGTAGGATGAAGTGGATTTTAACCCACGAAAGCTTATGCTCAAATAAATTTGTTAGTCTCTAAGGTGCCACAAGTACTCCTCATTCTTTTTGCTGATACAGACTAACAAGGCTACCACTCTGAAACCTGTTTCCTTAGTAAGTACTACATAATTTGGCCTTGTGATGTGTTGTTAAGTCAATGAGAGTGCCTAAGTTTAAAAATCGATTAACAGCCAAATCCTGAGGTCTCTATATAATTACTGATTTATCCTCCTCCAGATATAGTTATGAATACGGCAATTCTCTCCAAAAAGAAGCTTGTGAATATTTATGCATTATAATTATATGCAGATCTTACGCAGCATTCATTTCTTCAGTATTACATTATCACAATATATAAAAACTCTCTGCAACATCACTTGTAAAAAACATCTTTCAATCTGCCTCCTTTTTACATTTTCTTTTCCACTAAATAGAAGAAATGTTGCCAACTATTTACTTTTTGTTTTCTGGAAATTGGGTATGAAAGCATTTCATTCCCTTTCTGCAGTTGTATTGATAACTTTACACAGTTTGCATAAGTGTGATTAATGATGCATACAAAGAGCCAAATCCATGTGTTCCTTCCATACTGATGATGTTTTTCGCATATGTAAAGACTTGTGGGTTTTTTCCTCTCTCTCTCTCACACTCACACACTCCATCCATCCATCTTGGGGAACTTCTGTGGCTAAGCTTTAGAGGACAGCAGACTAGATTATCACAATGGTCCCTTCTGGCCTTAGACACTCTGAATCTATTTTCAGTAGGAGTTTTGAGTGCAAAACTTTAATAGAATTAAATGCTTTTGGGAATCCCACAGTTCTAGATGGGCAAAGAACAGCTAATAAGGCCTTAAGTAAGGACTACAAGATTTTGTCTGCAGTGTAAGCTTTAAATTTCTTTTACGTTCACCATTACTTGCCTGCATGACCCTTTGTACAACTGGAGCCTGTTTTGTAAATGTGAGAATTTTTTAGCATATCCAGATCAAACAAAAACATACACATTGTGGCATGCTTTCCATTTCACTTTTAGTCATAAGGCATAAATAGATTTGCCATGTTCATTTTTCTCTTGTGGTGAAACAAACGGTAAGACAACTGGAAGCACAGACTTGTATTCAAATTCATACCAAAAAGTACTTTAATTTTTCCTGGAAAAAAGGAAAGTTAAACTGAAAATATATAGTTAATTTAGATTCTTACTCCAAAGCATCTAGTATAGTATAAATAGTTGATATTGCAATGTAAAACTATTTCTTAATGTTGCAATGTAACTTTCATATTACAGTTATGGAATCAAAACAGTATGTGCTATACAGTTTGGATCTGTTTCTGTAACCATGTATAAATACATTCTAGAACAGTTAAATTAAATTGTACTTTAGGAAAGCATGAGAGCTTCAAAATGTGGATCTTCTGAAATTATCAAATTCACATACATGGTAAATGCAGAGGTGCTGGAACAATTTGTATAGGGGAGGTGCCAGAGCCATTGAACCAAATTGTGAACACACTTTATTTATATATATAATGATGGAAATGACTTCAAGTGGGGGTGTGCTGAAGCAGCCCTAGTTTTGGGACCTATGTCTAATTGTATCTGTTTAATTCTCAAAGCTCTATGCTGTTAAGAGGGACATTGTGCACAAGTGGGAATCTTCTAAAACAGTACCATAGCATCTACTTCTGTTCAGTTTCTTTCAGGAGTTAGATTAGTGTTTTCAAAACACAAATGGCCCCTACCGTTCTGTAGAACAAGATGATCTCTTAAGGCTATCTTGGCACTCTGCTCTAGGCAGTTTCCGTGCAAATTTTGGGTTTCTGCATAGGCTTCCCGAAAATGAGTTACTTCTGAACTTCCAACCACAGAGCTCACCCAGGGAAGGCTACCCCACTCCCCACAAGAGGGGGCCAGGACTCATATTGGGGGGGGGGACATGAGCAAAGAAGCTGCTCTGCAGAGCCCCGAGGAATCAGGGTTCTCCGTACAGGTGGAACAAAGGCAAAGAGGGCAAACGTTAACCCCCGCATTGAGCTAGTCTCTGTCCCCCATTTCCTGTCTGGCCTCGCTCCTCTGGTCCATCCGCTCGTCTCTGCCGGTGCCCACGTAAGAAACTTGCCCTTCCCCTCCCGCGAGTCCGGCGCTCACTGCCCCCTCCCGCGCCTCTTCAGCCTTGGAGCTGCCGGGGCTGTGCAGCGGCCCGAGGGGCACGTGGTTCAAGCCGTGCCCACGCTGGGTGGCCTCCCTCACCCCCGCTCCAGAGAGCGCTGCGAGCGGGCCGTGCCTGGGAGCCCCCTGGTTCCCTGAGGGCCACGCTCCCCCTGGGACCCGGCTTCCCCGACTTCTTCTAGGCGACCGCATGCAGCGGGCGGCAGCTCGACGGGTGCGAAGCGCCGCTGCTTCGGCGGCCGCCTCGCTCTGCCCCCCGGGCCGGCTCGGCTCGGCTCCGCAGCGAGGCGAGGGGAGCCAAGCGGAGCCCCAGCAGAGCCTGAAGCCCGCGGTGCGGAGCGGAGCTCGCCCCCTCACCCGGTGCCCGCGAGCAAGCGGCAGCCCCCTCCTCCCGCCCGCGGGCTGCAGCCCGCTGCTCCGACTTGCCTGTCCGAGGGGCGCCCCCAGGCAGGCTCCGCTCCGCGGGTGGCGAGGCGCGCAGGCTGAGCTCCGCCGGGCGGCTGGCTGCCTGCCCCCGCCCGCCGCGCGCTTTATTCTGCACGCTGCCTCCCGGCTTTCCTGTGCGTCAGGGGGGAGTCCCCGGCCCTGGCCTGCCCCGGAGACCGCCGCTCAGGCCGGGGCCCGGGACGCCTCACCCTGCCCCTAGGGCCTCAGCGCTCCCCCGGCGTGTCCCCCGCGGAGAAGAAACCCGGCGCCGTGGTGAGCTGAGCATTGGCCGCTAGGGGCTTGAATTGCACTGGGCGAACCAGCCCCAAGGGACAGGTGGGGGGCTGGCCTGGCTCCTGGCCAGTGCCTGATCCGAGCTTTTCAGTACTGCTGTTCCCATTGCACCCCACGAGATGGATTTTGGGGTCCCGCTTTCCTACCCAGCAACCTGCTGCAGGTTGTTGGCCCAGCAGGGGTGACTTGGCCACGCATCTCCCTGTCCCCAGTGTTCCCATTGCTTAGGCTTTGAGCATGATCAATGTCAATGGAACATTAGCAGAGCTATAATTTTTTTAATACAGGATTATTTTCTCTTTCCATTTTTATTTCAGCCTTATGTTTTGCACAGTTCAAAATGGACTGGTTTTCCCTTTTTTTGCCAGTCTCAAGTGACATTTCAAAATACCTTTTAACAAAATCATGTTAGATTGTGATTAACAACTTTGTTTGCCAGAAATGTTTGCTAACAATTCTGAATCCAATTTCAATATTTTTTTTAAAGTCAATACCTTTTCCAAAAATGGAAAATTAAGTTGTTGACAATTATTTGTGACAAGTTTGGTTTGGAGCGAGTGGGACAGTTTTCATCAGAGAAACAAAAAATGTTGACTGACTTTCCTATAGCCCTGTTACTGCTAAGTAGAGCCCTCTGACACCTGTCATATGCTTATCTCCTCACTAGTGTATAGAGTGACCATATGTCCTACTAAGATTCTCTTGCTTTTCAGTGAGTCAGTATAGTTGGCTGCTCAATCTCTGGGCTGGCAAAAATGTCTTCCAACTTTCTTAAACTAAATACATGGTTAATAGGAGTTTAAAAGGCCAGGGGCACTTCCTTGTGAAGAATTTGTGCAGCAGATCGTGCTAGAGCTGTGAAAATGTCTGTTTTTTTGATGTGTGGAACTTTTAGAGGTAGTAATTGTCCTTATGTTTCTGATAGTGCCCAGGATGTGCTGCAAACATCTTTCTAAACAAAAATAAGGCACAATTTAAGGAGAGGACAATTTTTAAGGTCAGACATATGAACAGGCAGACCTTGGGGGGGTGGGTACAACACAAAAATATCTCAAAGAATTTTTTTTTCTGGATAAGCTCTGGATGGAAAAGAGTGGCTCTTCAATCATAGCTGTCGTTCTGCTAGCACAGTTCTCTGATATCTAAAAGCTGTGTATTGAGAAGAATTTTGATCTGATTCTCCATCATCATGTGTGGCAAGGTTTGTTTACGCCTGTCGACATGGATATAAAATGATACCAAATCAGAACATTTTACATCCATTTTGTAAATGACTAGAGTTAGACAAAGATCAAGGCAGTGAGGAATCAGGATCCTAGGTCTGAGGCAGTGCAAAGCAGCTGGAATGCTGCCCTAATGTGGATTCCAAGGACTCTTGTGACTTATTATTTATTCCTTTGTTTTATTATTCTCTGTATTATAGTAATACTTAGGACATCCCTATACTGCAGCTAGAAGTGTGCCTCTCAGACCGAGTGGACAAATACGTGATAGCTCCATTCAATCTAGTAGGCTAAAAAGAGCAGTGTGATGGACTTGTGTCACAGGCAGCAGCTCAGGCTAACCACCTGAGTACAGCCCCAGAGGGTCAGGCAGGCTTGTAAGCAGGTGGCTAGCCCATGCTGCCATCCATGCCATAGGAAGTCAACACTTTTTTTAGTGTGCTAGCTCTGCTCATGCTATTGTCTGTCTACCTGCACTCCCAGCTGCAGCATATACATACCCCTGAAGGCAGCAACCAGGATGGGGACTCCATTGTCCTAGGCACTTACTCCAAGGATGGAGTATGAGATAGGACTGACACACCAGAGATTTGAAGTGGGACCATCCAGAGCTAAAAACCTGAGCTGCTACAGAGCTAAGGACTCTGCAGCTAGAGGCTATAACAATTCATGTCCTCTGGATCAGCACTGGGAAACATTTATAACACTCACTCACCCGTGGCTTACAATTGCACTGAATAGCAATTTTTGCACTGAAACTGACAAAGAGGTATCCTTGGGCTTCACAAACCTACTGTAACTGGCTTAGTGTGTTCCATTCTTCCCATGAAGGGACATACTGGTGGCAATCCATGCACAAATGAAAGCAGCCACACATTGGAGCTGTAATCATAGAAAAGGTGGGTATGGCTGCTGAAATGCAATGATATTTTTCAGAGAGTGGATGGAGAATGTCATTGTTAGGAGAGGAGCAAGGAGAGCTGAGAAACTCTGAAGCATGAGGACTGCATACGATAACATTTAGGAAGCTGTAATACGACAGCAGGTGTCAAGTGTGGGTGCAGCTGAACCAGTGCTGAATATCAGGTGTTAACTAGGACAAACTATGGTCAGCACCATTTTGGTAACCATGGTTAAATCTGTTCGATGTCAGCACTGCAGATGTTTACTATTGTGGGAAAAGGTTTAATTTTCTCTTAAACAGGTTTGTGAGCCCAGATCATTAACACAAATGCTGCAAAATTCCAGTGTATAGAATTGTGCACTCCAGTGTGGATTTTTGTAATGACTAGGCAATATTTTTTTTCAAGTGCTGTCAAACTTGTGTACCTCAAGATTTTCTCCATATTCTGAAGCCTGGGTACAGTCCACTGCAAATTCACATTTACTTAGCATGCCACAAACAAATGTTATGCATAAAAAGGGACAAGAGCCTACATCTGTTTACTGAAATCCAGCATAATGTCTGGTCACAAATCCCGCTTGACTTATTCATGCAAATAGTCTTTATCATCTTTTGGTGTTTGTTATGGCCTCAACCAGACATTCAGCTAATGCCATCTCCAACACCTTAACACCACCAAAAAAGATAAAGACAAGGGTTAACATCATCCAGAAGCTCCCTGGTATGTCCTAGGGATATGATGCACGCATGCTTTGAACAAGCCTTGGTTTTGCCAGTGACTGAGTATCATGCCCCAGTTTGGTGCAACAACTCCTTCCCACACCAGTCTCATTGACACACAATTTCTGAGTGCAGCATTAATTTTAAGCAGCTCTCTCAAAGCAATAGCAATACCGTGGCTTTCGGTTTTGGCAGGTGTTGCGCTAGCCAACATGAGGTGAGATGCTGCTGTGGTTCAGGAATACAAGATCTTGGCTGCATCAAACCTGCTGATACACCAAGACCTCAGTTCACTGCTACTTTCCCGACTCAAACTGTGCTGTGGTTGTGTTCCTGAAAAGTGTGACTTTAAGTGAAACGATGTTAAGCAATTCCAATTTTCCCATAAGAATTAATGTAAATAGGGGGGTTAGGTTCCAGGGCAGCTTCCCCCTACTCTGCAAGCACCAGAGGCGGGGGACTACAACCTTCAGCCTGCCCACTCCACTCCTTCTCATAAGCCTCCACCCTTAATCCACCTCTTCTCCCTCTCACCTCCTCCCTCTTTACTTTGCTTACTGCATCCTGGCTCCTCCCCTCTCCCTCCCCTCCTTCCAAATTCCAAGGCAGCTGATTGCTGAGTAGGGGAGAGAGGGGGGAGCCTGTGCACTGAGTCCTCCCTCCTCCCCACCCCCAAAACACCGCAAGCCAGCTGATTGCCGCTGGCAGGAGAGGGAGTGGAGGTGCACTGAATCCTCAGTCCTCCCACCTCCTTCCTGCCCAGGGCAATCAGCTGGCTTGCAGCATTTTGGAAGGAGGGAGGGGGAAGAAGCGAGGACTCGGTGCACTGGCTCCCCCTTCCTCCCCAACAACGTTAAGTGAGGAGTTACTGTATTTAAGCCCTATTGCAGGTGTCCTGCCTCTTTTTTTTTTTTTTTTAAAGGGTCAGGTTGTCCTGTATTTTCTGCTCCCCCTGCTGGTCAGTCAGTGGTCGGTCAGTGCAGCCCCAGCCGCGTCTTGTTTGTGGCTCAGCAGTGAGAGCACATGGTGGCCTCAGGTTGGGTGGAGGGGCAGGAAGATGACACATCAGGTAGGACAAGAGGCAGCCTTGTGTGTGAGGGGCTAGGGGTGTGTGTCACCCCTCGCCATGTGAAATCTTAAGCAGGGGTTCTCGGGGTCTGCAAGTGCTTTCGGGATGGGGGGATCACTGAGAGCTGATGCTGAAACCCAGAGCCTGTGCCCCAGTGCCCTCTGTGGGGCTGCAACCCCGATCCATGGCACCCTCCGTGGGGCTGAAGCAAGAGCCTTGGAGGGACTGAAGCCCCGATTCCCAGGTCCTGCCATGGGGCTGAAGCCAGAGCGGGGGTGGGGGTGGGGGAGTGGAGCCCTGATTCTTGACACCCACTCCAGAGCTGAAGCTGGAGCCACAGGGGGCCTGAAGCCCCAATTCCGAGTGCCTGCCACAGGGCTCAAGCCAGAATTGTGGGGTGGGGGGGCTGAAGCCCTGATTCCTTTTGCCCGCTGCGGGGCTGAATGCCTGAGCCCTGACGATCTCTGTAAGGCTGAAGGCAGGAGCCATGGGGCTGAATCTTGGATTCCCTATGCTCTCCATGGGGCAGAAGCCCCCATAGCCCATGGGCAGAGTTGGGGGGCACTGGGAATGTTGCCACCCCAAACTGCAGTGAATGTGAAGGAGTGTCCCGGGGGCAGCTCCAGACACCCCCCCACACCTCCTTCTCTCTCTGCCCTCGGGGCAGTTTGTAGGTGGGAAGCTGGAGCCAGGCAGTGCAGGGCAGCTGTTCCTTTGGCTGGTGCCATGGAGCAGGCAGCCATGGTGTTCCCGCCTCTCCTGCTGGCTGCTGCTCAGCTCCCAGCTACCTTTTCTCACACAGCCGGTGAGAGCAATAGGGGTGGGGCTGGCAGAGCCCTCAGGGAACAGGGACTGCTTCCTGCACCCCTACCCTCTTCCGTGCACACAGCCCCTAGCTACCCCCCTCCCTGCATCCTGAACTACCTCCTCCCCCGACACAGCCCCCAGCTATCCCCTTCCCTGCACCCTGAGCTGTTTTCAAACTTTTTGGACTGAACCCCTGCCGCACACCTTTTGAGTTATAAGTTTTGGTTGTGCCTCCCTCCCGTCACAACCAAGACAGGCAAAACACTGAGGTGAGTCGGGGTGAAAGTGGCACTCCCTCCCTGGACTCGCCATGTGGAGCTGGCTTGAGCCCTGCCTGTCCCTGCCCACCAAAATAGAAGTCATACTATGTCTATGCCCAAGCCCCCCTTTCCCTGCTGGGCTCTGGAGTTTTTATAGCATGCTGTGGTGACTACTGCATAGTTCTGATTGATTGCTGTTGAATATGAGCAGTTTTACAAGGTGTTCCATATTCAACATAGGGAAATATGGTCACCCTACCCATTCCCAAGAGGGCTTTCAGCAGTTGGGAATAGCCAGCCAGAGTGGTGCAGCTCTCCAGCCAGACTCCTACATACCTGCACCCCTTTGTGCTTGGGCTGGGGGAATTCCCTGGGGACTGTATCTGGAGACTTTAAAGTCCCTTGGCAGTGCCAGAGCATTATAGCCATAATACAATGGAGAATCTGCCCCACTGACTTCAATAGGCACAGGATCAAGCCTTTTCGTCTGTGCAAAGTGAATATAAATTGGTATGTCTAAGTGGTAAATTCTGATCTGGTGATATTTTTACAGCCATTTTGAATAGGTGTTAGTGACTACACAAGGTGCAAAGCAGTGGAGAATTGGGTCCACAGAGATTGTGTGTCGTGTTCTCTTTTTGAAAACACTCCCAGCTTCAGGTTGTTATGAGAAAAGCTGCCAGCAGAGGACACTTAATACCATGCTTCTGACAACATGCATGAGATTAAAAAATGTTACGGCCATCAGATTTCTTGCTATTACATCAATGCATAACATTTAGTGAGATCTATCAATAAGTATTAGCCATATATGCCCATATACAGTTTTTCTTAAATGAATTCTATAGAGACAAGTTCAAGCCAAAATTCCAGATTTGGAAATATTGGGGAAATTTGAAGCTAGATCTGAAGTTTCTGGTTTGGACCCATCACTTAGGTTATGTAAACGATATTCCAGTGGAAAACATGTTAAGTACCTTTTAAAAGAAGTCTGAACAAATAATCTGGTAACCAAATACAAATCCAGTTTATTCCAGTCTGAAAATGCACACCTTTTATTAGATCTGCTATCTATGTAAGTATTTACAAACTGCTGGCAAAAATTTTTAGTCTCAGATGCGCGTGACACCCATTGGCATCAATAGGACTTCTACCCAAACACACAAAAAAGAATATCCAAGGTGGTCTACCACGAAGATATGAGAGCAGGATTTTACCCTGGGAGATCCAGCAAGAAGCATTGCACATAATTCCCTTAGCCTATAAATATCAGGCAAGGAAGAATAATTCTCCTGTTATTCATCAAATTCTCAATAACGACCCTAAGGACTGCAGGAGCAAAGTTCAGTTTCTAAATGTGCTGGATTATTGGCTCTTGCATCAGGGTTCAGACTTGTATATGACATTATGTCTGACTGATAATAGTAATAAGCAGTGTTTCTTCCTTGTAATAAAGGCTAAAGGGAGAGAAGTTTCATTTGTCATGCTGTTTGCTTGAGGACACTATGTAGATACCAACCAGACACACACACACAGTTTGTTGGTTTGTTTATTAAATCTTGTCCATTTTAATCACAGATGGGAATACTTGTTTGTCCTGGACAAGAGGTTCTACCACAGAGATTATTTATAGTAAGTGGGATTCAGGTCTATTATATAAGCAAATCTTCTGCCTAATTAATGCATAATGGACAATGAGTTCTATATTGCAATTATTCCCTCCCATACAACCAGTGCTTACAGCACATGACTTGAAGTCAGGATCATTATTACCATTTATTATTTGTGTTGTGGTAGTGCCTACATGCCCCAGGCCCGCTGTGCTAGGCACTGCACAAACATAAAGAGAGAGTCCCTTCCTCAAATTGCTTATAATCTAAGTATGAGATGGATACGACAAACGGAGGAGGGAAACAAAATGTAGCAATGAGATGATAAGCAACGATCATAGCACACAAGCTACCTGCCCATTTAGGTTTTTTGGATTTTCTTCAGGGCCCTGACACTGTCTAATTACAACTTTGGGCAACTCTTTTAGCATCTCTGTGCCTCAGTTTTCCATCTGTAAAATGAGACTATTCATACTTACCTTGTGAAGTTGTTGTGCTGCTTTATTACTGCTTGTAAAGGTCTTGCAGTTATGCCCTTACCTAGTGTCTTTTATCCAATAAGTATTTATTATTGCTAATCCAGCCATGTAATTAGCGCTATACCACTGTCCACTCTATTTTTTCCAAGTAAAAGATCTGATCACAACCATAACAAAATACGTACCAAATAACAGCTAAGGAACTTTAGTAAAAGAACACATGAGGGGTTAGTTAGTCTCTGTTTAGGACGACATCTCCCTAGTGGTAACAGTGGGGAGCGAATTAACACAAGTTTCCAGTGCTACATTGCACCAAAAACCAGCCTATGTTTCTTTTGGAGTTCGTGTGAAGAGGCATCATATAACAGAATAGAGAACCAGGTCAGACCACACCTACAACAGTTGAATAGTATGTACAGTTCTGGGCACCTTAACACCATAAATACTATTAATTGTTCAGGTAGCTCTACTTTACCATTGGAAAGGAGAGTTTCCTAAGTTTATGTATGTAGCCACCTTTGGTGGCTTCCAGGACATCAAACCTTAAAATCCAAGCACCCTCAAAATCCAAATCTCAGTTTAATAGCTTGAGCCCATCTTTATGTATTACAAACCACTCAGATTGATTATATCTCCCAGAAGTATTTCTGATGTGCCTTTCATTTTCTAAGCACCAGAGGCAAAACTGAGTTGCATCAAAATAGATTCTTCTGTTCTCCATAATTTGCTTCATCTGCTGTTCCTAATTTTTCTTTTTCTCCTACTTCATCCTCTTCCTTCTAACCTGCACACAGAGTATGAAAATAATAATTTATCATTGTGAAGTAGTGCTCTGTAGGGAACAAGACTGCCCTAGCATGGATATGGAGAAGATGAGGTAATGACCTTTCCCATATCTAGTTTATGAGATTACAATAATCTCTATAATTTTAGGACACATCTGTTTTCCGAATGCCATACTGCCCACAGTTCATCTGGGTTTCTAAGGACATGCTTAGTTTTAAGGATGTGAGTAGTCCAGTTAAAGATAGTGGGATGACTAGTGTGCTTCAAGTGAGGCACAGGTTTATACACGTTGCTGAATTGGGGCCATCATAATAGCAAGAGGATACTTCACAACATTTTACAATACTAATTTGCATATGTACTGGGTGCTCTGGAAGAATTTAGTCTTCACTTGTTCTCAACACACCCTAGGTGCTCTAATAAGTAGGAATCACTGGCTCTTATTGCTTAATTAGATGCATTTCACATATTCAGGTAGTGATGACACATGATGTAGAATTGTATAATTAAATTCTTTCACTTTGTCAGCCAACCTCCATGACCTGTAACAATAATGTTGAAACATATTTGCTTTCAGTTTAGTAATTCGTAGTGTTAAACATAGATGCCAGATCGGTGTATGATTTGGCATCAAACACTTTTATGACAAAAAGGGTGTGGTGTAAATCTATTAGTTTGCATTGAACAAGAGTCACTTCTAGAAGAGTCCTTTGCTTTATTTGATTGGGTGTGATGTAGGGTTTTTGCAATTGCATCACCCTTTTCTTTAAAAAAAAAAAATCATAATGCTGAAAATATAGTAGGTGTGGCATTAGTGGCAGGGTAATGTAGTCAGAAATAATGATGGCAACATCATGTTGATTATACAGAAGTAGTAACATTCCACTCACAAACACATGCTTAAACTTGCCATAGTATCGCTTGATTATAATTGCTGCCAAATTTATGTTCAATTAAAAGATAAGTTGAAAGAGCTCAGTGCTGATTTTTAGGAGGACTGGAGAAGGCTAGACTTCCTCTCCTTCATCATAAGAAGTCCCTAAGCTCCCACAATTGGTACCAAACTTTCTTGTGAGTGTTCCTCTAATGGGCTTTTTTGACAGGGAGCTGAATAGTCAGTCAGGGTTAAGCCCAAATGTTTAACCTTGTTTCTTCAAGACATGTTGAATTCTGTCACCCCATTTTATCTTCTTTGTCAGCACAAATTGCTCCTGCCCAATATGATGATTTTAAAAAAGGAAAGCACAATCCCTGTACTCTTGTTATCTTGCTGTACTGTACAGGAATGGGCACGGGTCTTCTTTCAGGAAGGTATTTTTGCAAAAAAAACAAACCGACCCTCATCAGCTATATAGTTTTGAAAAAGGAGATTACTTCTATTTCTCAAAATCCAATTAAGGGTGTTAATTTTACTGTGGTGGCTCTAATGGGATCAGAATAACAGCAACAAGAAACAACAACAAAACAGTTAAGTTTGCATAGTGAGGACTCTCCTTGTTTACAAGGGAAATAAGTATATAACCCACAGATCCTGTTAGTTCTACAGCCAATTCCAGCTGGAGGCTCTTAGGAACTCTGCCATTTGAACTTTAACAGACCAAAGGCATAGTAACCCCACATTGTCAGCAGAGGTCTTAAAGTTGTACTCCTCACCTGACATTTTAAAATTATACATTTAGGCCCTATGCTGTGGCTGCTTTTTGCTGCATTTCCTGTCTGAAGTGGCCCTGAGCCAGGGATGATAATCCGGTAGTGCAGAGCCAACACAACTCCTTCTAACCCACTTCGTATCTCTGCTGCCGATTTAGGGGCCATGGCTGAGGGTTAAGGAGAGAAGGCCCAGGGATAATTTCTTTTTATGCTTTGTCCTGGGATCTTTACATTATCTTTTCCGAGAGGAGTGCAGCTGACTTGTTGAGTTGTAGATTGAGATGTGGCTGCTGATGTAGCTAGGGCTTTGAAAATTAGGACCATGGCTTTGAACAGCAATGGATACAGACTGCGGTCTAACAATAGGAATGGACTCTGAAGGAGAGAGCATTTACCTCTTTATTACTGTAAAACAGGCATGTCTCATATGCACTATTGAGAGTATAAATGGAGACTGTTTAAAAGCAGGGAAGCTCAAGCATGAGGATCACTTTTACATTCAAAAATTTTTGATCCAGAAATATATATGGCTAAAGGAGAGTAGTGAACCTGCTAAACCCCTGGGTTTTATTATTTAGGGAAAATCTGCTGCTGCTTTTTGAAATGGCTCTAAAAAAATCAACGAATGCTATAGTTGTAATATACTATACTATGTATACAACTGCTTCGGGCAAAAATCCTTGTCACTTTTAGTTTTGTCTATGCTAATAATATTGAAAGGCAATTTATAAAGCGTAGAGATACATTTGAAAGAACTACAGCAGTTTCTGTCCAATTTTATCTTAAGAATTCCTATGCAGAGTGAATCATTACAAACAAGTACTTTGTGAAATTCTTGGAAACATGCTGTGGAATGGTACAGCACATCTCAACAGGAAAAGGTGGTGTTAGTGCATCACCAGCTTGGTATTTTATGCTGTGGGCAAAGGCCACAGAGACTGGAAAAAATCACCTGTAAGTAATATTTCTGCTTAGTTGCTGAGTTTGACAACATCAGGATAGGCACATACCTCTGCTTCCATTTATGGATTTTCACAAATGCCTGGTCAAGGCAAAGAGTAGAGCCTGTTTGAGTCAAAAAATATTTGAGAGAGAGCTGAAATTTCAAAGACCCAAACACCTTAAAGTTGATGTTGAAAGATAATGAAAGTCAGAGGCTCATCAAGGCTGGCTGCTGAAGCATGATGCTGTATTGTTGAGGAGTTTTACAGATTTTTTCAGAGCTGAGCAGACTGAAATATCTTTGCTGAATCTGATATTCATTAATTCTGCAATGTCTTTCCTGCCCCCACTCTTCTCCTGTTTTGCCCTTATTTTTTTTTCTATATGCAAGTTAATATGTTCCATCCAGGCTGAGAAATAATAGTGTGATTGGGCTGGAAGGTTCTATAGCAATTTAAATTAAAAAATTGTGAATTCCTAAAAATGATTAATATATCTCACCCTATTGAAGGATGCTGACAAATCCTGAAGACTAGTGCTTCCATTAGTGAGTATCCTTCATGAATCCATACTAAACCAATCTCCAGCATGCTGCTGAGGTGGACTAAGATGCTTGAGGCTTTATTTTATTTAATTTTTTTTTGGCTATGATTTAAAACTGAGGTTCTACTTAATCTAGAGAGCTCTAACCTCATCTATGACATTTATAATGTGACTATCGCCTTGTTCCTAAGCCACTGATACTTGGTATCTAAAGTTGTGACTACTTGTAGTGATAAGTACATGGTACTTTGTGTTAGTCCTAACAGCCTGGTAAGATTTCAAAACAGGTGATTACATTCTTCCTACCCCATGTTAGTTCAGGCAGGCTGCCAAACCTCCAGCTGTAGGCAGCCCCAGGTCAAGGGGGCCCACCCACCAGCAGCAGCAAGATCTTTATAGTACATTCTCTAGGGCCAGGTAGTGTGCAACAAAAGGTGTTGCACGCTAAATGAGAGCTCTGCTGAACACACTTAAACACACTGAAGAATCAGAATGTCTCCCCTGTCTGGAGTAGATCACAGTGTTCCCTCTTCTTCCTCTTTGACAGGAAGCTTTCACCCTAAATCCCTATGGTGGGGTGTTCACCCCACTCTATCCCCAAAAGGGTTAATTTGGCTCAGAAGGTGCTAAGTAACCTGATAGGCCACACCTGAGGGAGAGCTAGGCTTGATAGACAATCCCTAATGGAGGATGGAGCCCAGCTGAGCAGATGAGGCTGGTATAATGCCAAGCAAGGACAGAAGGGTCTGTAGTGTGGAAACTTACAGCTGTTCTCTAGGTGGGGGAATGAGGAGAGCCAGGAGGAGAGTAAAAGTCCTGGGATCCTGGCCCTGGAGGAAGGGTTTACCAAGAAGGGTGCTGGACCAGAAGCCCAATAGGGGTGGAATAGGAAAAGTCTCAGGGAAATGGCAAGAAGGTTTGGGATATTGCAGCGCTTAGTTGCTGATTCAGGGGTACCTGAGGTGGAACTCAGAGTGGTGGGAGGGCCCAGATTCCCCTATCAGCTAGCTGGGAAGTGACATAGCCTTGGATTGAAGGGCTTCTAAGAACAATATTGGGTCAACCAGTCCAGTGAGACTTTGATACCCTGGAAGGGGGGGAACTGTAATGTACTGCTGAGAGACTCACACCATGAAGAGGGAGCACTGTAATTCCTGGAGCACAAGAGAGTCTCAGTGTGAACAAGAGACAGAAAGCGGGTATATTAGACTGGGTGAAGCTAATCCTTAGCTGTAGCCACAAGGAGGTGCACCAGTGGTGAGTAAAAAACCCTGTAATGAACTCCTGCAGACACCACTCTTGGGTCCATTTTTTTTTTTTCACCTTGCTCAGCAGGACTAAACACCTCAGTTAGCAGAATAGGGCATTTTAGCGCTAGTTGAAAGGAAAAGGTATGTCACATGCCTGGGCCTTGTAGCTGGGCCCCCAGTCAAATGGCTTAACAGGGATACTCAGATTTACTTGAACAGTTCTTGTTCCTGTGTAAATTCTGTCTGCAGCATTAGTTTGATGTGACATGCTTCTTCACTGTGCCAAACCCCTGTGATTCTTTTGTGTACTGTTAAGCACCTGCTCTGTTCCAACCCAGCCCTGGCTGGATTTGAATAGTACAGTTAAAAGCCAGTCTGTGAGATCCTGCAAAGCTCATGATTACGGCACCAACGCATCGCATAGGAGGATAAGGAAATCTAAAGGAGAATCTATTTTAAAAACAAGGCCTCCCACATTCCTAGTCCTTTTCCTTTCGAAGATGGTCTTGAAAATGTGATTGAAAACTTGTCAGTGATTTTTTTTTTTCCCCCCCTCCCCACCCCTGCCCCCAAAAGACTAGGAGGCATTCATTCACAGTTTGCTCAGAGCCATGCATGGCTGTAGGTCCCTTTACTTTTAGAAGACACCAGATCACATCTGTAGGAGTTAATGCTGCTCAAGCTGCTACTAATGGCACTAGGGCTGTGACAACCGACAGTCTCCCAGTCAGGTCTAGTTGTGTATGAGTAGCTGAGACAGCTCCTTTTTTGAGCTGCCAGTATAACCTCTAGCCACAAGGATTGGCTCAATAGCAACTTCTGTGTAGTGTTTCTTAACTGGTAGGTTCTATCCTTGAGCATGTTATGAGGGCACAGCTGATAGCTAGTGGTTGGAATATAACCTCAGAGAAAAATCTGATGGCTCCTACTGCCAAATGCCATTAGGGTGGACCTCTCCCTCTTCCCCCTCACATGTTCAGTGTTTTGCTCTGGGGTAGGAAAGTTGGCACTATTAGAGGCTGGGGAAACGGATTCACCACCTCTTGAAGCAAAGCAGTGCAGTCTCCAGAGCTGAGCACTATGCAGTTTGGAGACCAAGAAGAGAAGCATCTTCTTCAGCAAGCATCAGCCATTCTATCCAAAAACAGCCTTTCCAGTACCTCCAGTCCTCACCCCAGTACCAACCCCTCACCTAGCAGCCAGGATCCCACCTATCCCTACTGTGAGTTTCTCTCCCAGCAATGAGCCCACTAGTCTCCCTCTACTCAAGAAAACACTGGTTTCTTATCATGACACCCACCTCACAATTCTTTGCAGCCATGCAGGATTGGTGGTATGGTGAGGACATCATTATCATGGTCAAATCATGAGAGCTTTCAGGCTGAGCTCAGTCTATTCTTTATCCCATGAGGGTTCTGGACTCGTTTTGATGGTTTACCTGTGAACACTATTGAACTGTCTAGCCACAGGACTTTGCATTCATTGATGATCTGTTTATAACGATCTCTTGTCCATGATCATCAATGTACTGTCTTCCACATCCCCTACCCCGCCTCATCTTTGCAGGTCACTGGCTTACAGGTGACCAACATGTCCAGACTGTTACAGAGTTTGCATGTTCTTGTTGTATCATCCCATTTCCTCAGCACTTATTTTTTACAGTTGCCATTCTTCTTCCATTGTAATGGAAAGATAATCACATTCCACATATTTCTACCAAAACAAGGAGATGGAATAAAGGGAACTCCGGTTGCTAATAACAGTTGCTATGCCATTTGTAGTTTTGCCGTGGAAACGCACATGCGGGAAAGTGAAGAATTAAACAAATGGCTTTCCAGGTAAGAAAATCCATGTGGCCTGGACATTCTGCCAATAGCTTTAGCAATAATCCTGTTCTCCTTATTCTAATAAAATTCCTTCTTTGGTGTTAGACTAAAGGGACTCTGTGTTTCTTCACCATAGCTACTGTACATGACACATCAGAAGTTGACTCATTCTGAATAAACAAGAGAAAACAGGCTAATGTTCAGTTCTCTGTAAGGCTCTGAATTTGATAAAGCCAACGAATGGGCTGAGTGGAAGGAGCACTTCACCAAATCAAGCTACAATTAGTACAGAGTGGTGAAGTGCAAATCGACTTTAATGTATGCAACAAGGAGTAAAGCTGAAATATTTATAAATTACTTGCCTTTACTGAGTATGGAGCTTAATAATTGTGAGACATTGCGCTTAAAAAATGTGGTGAGCATTTCATGTCAAATCAGAATGTAATACGTAAACAGGTGTGCTGTTTGCAAAGGATGCAGAAGCCCATAGAGGGTGTGGAGGAATGTACGTGACTTCACTATCCGTAAGGAAGAATACATATGAGATTGTCTGTCTAGCAGTTGGGATTTTACAAAAGGAACTTTATTAGCATAAAACCAGTAGTATCCATAAAACCGAGCCTTTCCTTGTCTGCTCCACTAAAAGACATGTACCAATCAGTTCAGTAGGCATGAGGCTTTTGAACTGACAACTCGAATAAAAATCGTATAAGCATTCCTATATTAAATTATTGCTAATGTGACTAGCCCTTCTGCTGTCACATTATTTGCCTAGGCTGTAACGTAACTGAGTCTCCAGTTTGGCTGGTCTATTACATTGTATATCAAATACACAAATTTTCTTTGCTGCATTGTATGAAAGCCTAGGATGTTTTGGGGATTTGCCCGTTTTATAGATGGATTTATAATAATACAGTATATATATTGCTAATGAGCACAGCTTGATGTTCTCACACAGACAAGGCTCCCATTGTCTGCAATTTGTCCATGTACAAATTTTGGTATTTGGCCCACCCATAGGGCCTTACGTTTTGCAGGAGGTGTATGCTCTATTTTGATTTTAAGAGGATATGTTTGTTTAAGGCATTAAGTAGAAACACAAAAACTTGCTAAGCAAATTGAGTTCAACTGGCACAAGCCATTTTCAGGTCTGATTTGACTCTGATAACATTTTGCAAGTGTTTGGTGAAGCAGAACTCAGCAGTAGTTGTAATAAAAGTTTAAGTGATGCACCAGGGATGTGAAGATTATGTGAATTTGCTCCAGTAAATGAAGCACTTAAATGGAATCCACTTTAGAGGAACACGACACCAGAGAATACTGGGAGTATGATCCACATCATCTTAAAACACAGCCCCAGTAATACTCCTCTAATGATACACAAACACACTATCTTATATAACACTTTCAGGTGACATTAATTGTCCAACCACTCTCACCTACAGTATTTTAAAGCAAATGCTCTTGGATCATTTTGTAGTATTGGAACCAGCTGATTAATCAGGTGTAACATGAAGCTTTGACATGATTTACTGCATGCTGGTAGCTTATACTATAATCGTATTGTCCTGCTCTACATACTGTATAATAACTTTGAGCTGCTCTTAGACAAGGCCCCATAGTAAACAAGCTGACTAGCTTTCCGGGGATATCCTGTAAAAGTATTTTAATAAAAGTAGAAGCTGGCATCATTGTGAAGAATAGTGTGCCTACTATTTGTGTGTCAACCCCTAAACTACCCCCCCCCCCATTAAGTACATTAGATACTTCCCCAGATACAACTCTGACTCTGCTGACTTCATAGGCTTAACTGGTAATTTTGTACCATGTCTCTCAACATTGCTAAATCTTCAGATCATTTCAATTAGTTGGATATGAGTGGCCATGCTGAACTCTCTGGGCCACATTCTGCGCTCTGTTATACCATGCAAAATGTACCGTCAGGATAAGAAAATAATTTGGCCTGTCAAAAATAAATTCTTAGCACCTCCTATGCCTGTATCCCTTAAAAACAGGCACAGTTAAGTCATTTCATATCACTGACTAATAGGTTACTTTTTGAACTTAATTTAAAAAGTGTTTTAAACACGAAAAGGTCTGAGTGTTTACCTTTAAAGTATCATACCAACTCTTCACATCTTTGAATTGATAGCCATAACCTTTGCTTCTCGTGTCTTTTGAGATTGCTTCAGTATGTAAGGTCCTGTTCATCTCTGTCATTAAACATCAGTCCTATAAACTCCTTTTATTTGTTACTAATAATATTATTTTGGATGTGTTGCAGGGGTCACAGTCATAAGAATGTAGAATTCAGTGTCACCTTCTAGTTGGAATTGATATCATCACTAGCATTTAAAAGATGCACTCTTTAACATGTCCCTGCCTACGCTGCACCTCCAGCCAGTGAGCTAGAGGACTGGGATAAATTGTAAATTCAGCCTGCAAATATCAGCACTTTTGATCCAGAATGCAAATCTATAGACAGTCAGACAGCAGAAAATGGTGTGCTTTAAAAATCAACAGTAGTGCTTAACGGACAACCAAAGTCTGAGAATATCATTGTTTTAATAGTAGAAGAGCTTTGAGAAGAAGGATATTTCAATTTCTTTTCTACAGCATACTGGTTAATTTGAAGTTGACCTGCAAAGGGAAAAAATAGGGTTTGTGATGGTATTTCTTTTTCTTTTACTGCATAAAGTGGACCTGAAGTTACTTTGCGTGCTTCATTTTTTTAAATGATAAATTAATGTCTTATCTACCTAAAAGTCACTGGACACTACTAAGATTACTGTGGTATATAGAGCTGCAAAAACTGTTGTGATTGTGTGTGTTTATTGCACCTTTAAAGTCTGGAATATTTTGTGTGGCTGACAGATTTGAAAAGTGCTTTGTCTGTTGGAAGAGCTAAAGTTGGTTGGCGATTGAAATGAGGCTCAAGGTAGCTTACAAACTTGATTGTTCTGTTACTTTGTTGTTGTTGTCTTTGATGGTCCAATCCATTTAAAGTTGTCGTAGTTAATTTTTAAAAGTTTAACAAGGTGACCAGATTTTGGATACTGGTAACAACAATGTCATAACAAGAGTCAGGAGTGAAGGGTAAGCAGCTGAATGTTTTTGCTCCAAAAAAGGGATATTTTTGCAGCAAGACATAACTTGAGTTAGCTATCTTAGTGTATGGCTACACTTGAAATTTCAAAGTGCTGCCACGGCAGCGCTTTGAAGTGCGAGTGTGGTTGCAGCACTAGCGCTCCCAGCGCTGCACATACTCCACATCCTCTACAGGTGTAGCTTGCAGCGCTGGGAGCCGCACTCCCAGCGCTGTGGCACTGTTTACACTGGGGCTTTACAGCACTGTATCTTGCAGCGCTCGGGGGTGTTTTTTTCACACCCCTGAGCGCGAAACTTGCAGTGCTGTAAAGCGCCAGTGTAGCCATGGCTTATTGTAAAATCCTAGTGGAGACAAGGCCCAGGTAGTGTTGCTAGTGGCAGTAACCTCCAGTGAGGGGATATAGTCTTTGATCTCAACTAGCTACATTCAGGTAAAAACTACCTATGCCTTGTCTCCAGTCCATTAGGATTTTTACAGCAGGATAGCTAACTGGAGTTATAGTTTGCTGTGGAAACCCATTTTTTTGGCAGTTAAGAGAGAGCCTGAGATGGGGAGAGATTTTCAGTCAGAGTGTTTTAAAATTCTTTGGATGAAATCCTGGCCCTGTTGAAGTCAATGTCAAAATTCCCATTGACTTCAACAGGGCAGATTAACATTTTGTCTTTGTTAACAGTTGCATGACTCTAATGACTAATGACATTTCAGAGAAACCATTTCTGTGTTAAAGTTTCAACATCCAGTATGTTAAACTCCCATGTAATTGCTCAGAATAGGTCTACTCAATAAGGTGCTAAAGTGCCAGAGTTGGCAGACCACCTACACTGACTGGCAACATGGCTTGTGTCAATGGTCCTTAACTAGTGTTAGTGGTAGTGGTAAACTTTCTTAGAAAATACGCCTACTATAGAAAGGGTTTGACTTGTCAAGAAACATTGCGCCTTTGCTATAACCTGTATTAGTTCAACATAA
The DNA here is from genome assembly GCF_003597395.2 of Chelonoidis abingdonii. Lineage (NCBI taxonomy): Eukaryota > Metazoa > Chordata > Testudines > Testudinidae > Chelonoidis > Chelonoidis abingdonii. Next base: position 27,489,321 of record NC_133778.1, on the reverse strand, counting down.
CAATGTTCCTGGTTCCTAGCCAACCCATCACTGACAGTGCTGTGGGGTGGAGGGATGGGGAGACTTCACTCTGCCGTAGTGTGAGAATGTACTGTAGCTGTTTACGGATAAAGCCAGGCCATTGTTTTAGGGTTATTTATTCACCTAATTAGATTTATTCCAGAGGGTGATTTCTCATCTGTTTGCTTTAATGTACAGCTCTCAACTTCCTTTGTAGAGAGAATCTCTCTCTCTCTCTCCCCCTCCTTCTCTCTATTCCTCAAGTTGCCAATTTATACATGTTAACATTTCTTAAATAATTCTCAAAGTGGGAAAAGTATGTGGCAAATTCCATTAACAAGAGATGGTCTTAAGGTTTGTGCGACCCTTTTCCAAACCTGCCAGCACTTCCCACTACAGTGACAAGCACCCTACTTCAGCACACTCCCAGCTACTAAACACTCCTGAGTCCTTCTACCCAGGTCTGGCCTTATGGATGGGTGATGTGGAGGGGTGCACTGTTGTCAACCCCCCACAGCCAGCTCAAGGGCCCTTGAACACCCTGGGCACAGAGCCAGGGAGGGGCATGGCTAGGGGCTCTAGCTGCTGGTCCCGACTGGACTGGGAAGGAATGGGACTTCCTCTTCCCCTGCATGGGCCATTCTTGGGGCTGGGTCAGACGAACCTCCCCTGGTGGCAGGAAGCTGCCTACTCCACTTTCTGCCCCCACTGCTCCTCAGCCATGGGGAGTGGGGGGGGAGAAGGAGTCACTGTATGGTTAACTGCCCCAACCTCCATGTAACCAGACTCAAAGGGTGCCAAAATACAAGTTCTCCCAGGGCACCATTTTCACTAAAGCCGGCCCTGCTCTCCACCCTGCTGGAAAGCAGCTCTGACTCCCCTCTCACTGCTACAAGCTCTCTGCATCCTCCCAATCTGTAATTGACCAACCTGCTCCAAGTGCCAAACTCTCCCACTTCTTGATCTGGCCCTTCCTTGTATCTTGTAATTCGTTTCTTTTCAGCTCTTTCCAGCTCTGCACAGATGGTCACAGAAAGCACTGATAATTATCACTATATAATAGTTACATTGCTGTAGCAGCTAGAGCCCCTGTACAAATGCATGCAAAGACATGGTCCCTGCCTTGAATAGGTACAAATACTGTTGAAATGATCATCATTAATTAGGGAGAGCCACAAGCATTTCAAGAGCACACCCAATCCAGTCTGGGAATGGCTCCTGTCTGCAGTACCTAAAGCCAACTCTGCGAAATATATCTATTTGCAGTTTTCTAATTAATTCGACTGAATTTCATTGTGTACCACAAAGGCAAGTGATGCAAATGGAGTTTTGAAGGCGCAAGGATTATGTGCACCTTGCCCTAAAAAAACAAACAAACAAACAAACTCTATAAAAATCCAATGTTCTCTCTTTTTTCTATTATGTTTATGGCCAAATCCAGTTCTACTTACTCGTGTTATAGAAGCACCCATGGGGCAGCTGGGGGCATGTTGGAACTGGCTGCTTTTCAGTGAGGTGGGGAGTGCAGGTCCCTTAGCTCGTACTCTGGTCTGCAGATGCAACTCGTTAACATTGGTGGGAGCTAGGTGCAAATATAAAGAGTAGAATCTGTCCCTTAACTATATTTACCATAATACTAGTGACAAAGGCAAACACAGGCCCAGTGGGTGGGGATAGCTCCTGCTGGCAATGGTTTGCCTGCCCTTGCATTCGAACACTTACTACTGAATCAAGTACATGATTTTTTTAAAAAAGAACAATGAATTATGTATAATACAACTTTCTAATGAATTTTTCTTTACCAATAGTAATTCATGGTTTTGGAATTCACAAACATGTCGTCCAAATATTTGTGACTAACATTGACCTCTGTGTATCATAAGTAACTATCTTAGCGCCTTTTTTTGTTTTGATTTTTACTATCCAACCAGCTCTTGTTTTCTCAAAAAATTGGTTTTAAACTAAAAAACATTGTGCTTTCAATAATGCACTAAAGATCATACTTACTTATATAAATTATGGCTGAATATCTGTGAATGACAAGAAAACATTCTCGTCATGAACGGATAATTGGTTTTTAGCACATGAAATTGTGTGAATTCCCTATTTTCTCTTATTATTTTACTGTTTCTTAGAATTGCCTGCTAACCAGTGGGAAGGCTGGTCCATAGACAAGTTGCACAACAATTTTTTTTATAAGGTAAAGATACATGGTTCATCACCCACAGAAAGAGGCGGTTACCTGAGCTCTTCAATGTACTTTTTGTTGATTCAGACTCAGGGGTAATGTCTTACAAACATCTTGCCCAAACTAGTTTCTCAATCTTCTATTGTCATAGTTCAACCATATCCTCTGCTTTCTTCCTTGAGCCAATGAGACTCAAGAGGGAGTCCTGGCAGAAGCTGGAAGGCTTATCATGTAATTCAGCATTAAGCTGCATGCATTTTGTATCCAATAAAAGCAACAAGGATTAATGAAAGCGTTTTGATTGATTTCTGTATTCATGAATCATAGCTGAATCATGAATCACTAGAGATCCTCATTAACTGTCACTAGTGGGAGTGTATGCTACCTACTGCTCCTTTTTTACATATGGAAAAATTACATTTGATCAATGGTCAGTGAAAAAGAAAATGAAACAATAATAATTTAAAATAAAGGGTTAGTCTCTTTCACCGCCATGTTTTTATATCACAGAAAATACCCGATTACAGCCTTTCAGAATCCATCTGACACATACAGAATCCCTCCTAGGCCAAAGCTTTAATTTGGGTCGAAAGACCAAATATTCCTTATGTCTCTGAAAAATTGGCTTTCATTGGAGAGATTCATTTTACATCAGATATAGCAGTCATACAAATCCTCTTCAGATTCATTTTTCATCATTATTTAACATAAAAAGAAATTAAGGAATATTTGCAAATACATGCAATTATAAGAAATAAATCATTACAATAAAAAAAATTGTGGGAATATTCAAAATTCAGGATGTAGGAAGACAAGGTAGATATATTCAGGTCATGGAAGAAATCTATTAGTCTAGGGAATAATCTACCAAGGGAAGTATTGGAAGCTCCATTGTCATAAATAGATAGCTACGGGTTAATGTTTCTTTTACCTGTAAAGGGTTAACAAAGGGAACCAAACACCTGACCAGAGGATCAATCAGGAAACCGGATTTTTCAAAGTGAGGGAGGGAACTTCTGGGGTGTTTGTTTTTGTTCTGTCTGTCTGTTTTCTCTCGGCTATGAGAGAAGAGGTTTTCTTTCTATCTCCAAGCTTCTTTCTACCCTTCTGTTACCAAGGTGTAAGTACAAAAGGAAAAGCAATAGAGTTATATTGTATTTTGTATTTACATGTGTGTATCTTGCTGGAATGTTTAAATTGGATATCTTTTGAATCAGACTGGTTATTCCTATTTTCTTATAAGCAATAGCCCTGTATGATCTCTTGAATGCAGAGTTTATATTCTTATGTATTTTCTTTCTTTTTTTATATAAAGTTTTCTTTTAAGACTTGTTTGAGTTTTCTCCCTGGGGAGGGGATTCTCTTTGTGTTAGAGCTACGGAGGGAAGCTCGACAGCACCAGGGAGTTGGTGGGAGGGGGAAAGAGAGATAGGATCATCTCTGTTTCCTTGTGCTTGAGGTTTGTCTCTTTGGGGAAGAAAGGGGACAGGCTTCTTGGTATTATGATGTAAAGAGATTGCATCAGCTCTCCCAAGTTAGCCCAGAGAGGAACATCTGGGTGGGAGAGGGAGGGGGAAGGGAAGTGGAGTATTTCCCTTACCGGTAAGACTCAGAGCTTCTGGGTCTTGGGGGTCCCCCTAGGGAAAGGTTTGGGGGAGACCCAGGAGAGTTTATCAGGTACTCAGAATCCTGATTGGTGGCAGCGAGATAAGATCCAAGCTGGTAATTAAGCTTGGAGGTTCATGCTATTAACACGCCAGATTTTCGAGCGGTTAAGGTCCAGATTTGGGGACAGAGGGCTTATTAAGTGGGCTAGTGGTGGACTAAGAATCCAGAGCCAGTAGAAGTTATTTTCTTTCTCTGCTAAGGGTTTTTAGAAGAGAGAAAGGGCGTGGTTTTAACAGAGCCAGAGAGAAATTTTTTTTTTCTGTTTCTCTCTGCTCACTTGGCTTTTGCATTTTAGCAAGGAGACATTAGGGTCTTTGTTAAACAATAGACTCCATTGGTGAGTCTAAATATCCAGCAAACCTACACACAGTAAATAAAGTGGCTGTTTGTTTTGGTTAAGTTACCATATCGAAAGAGTAGCACGAAGAAAAAAACGAGTTGCTAGGCAGAACCAGGAGACAACGGAGAGCCAGCGTTTCAGACATAACCCTACCAGAGGCACCCCAACCAAGACAAACAGGAAAGCCTGACTGCCAAAATGCCCTAAAGCAGGAACCCGAGACTAGAGCAGAGGAACAAATGAAAGACATCCGATCACAGGCGAGACCTGGAAAAAAAATTCCGGTTTCCTGATTGGTCCTCGGTAAGGTTTTGTCTTGTTAACCCTTTACAGGTAAAAGAACATAACCCTTAGCTATGCTTATTTATGACAAAGGGATGCTGGATCCCTGGAACCATTCCTTCCAAAGCCAGTCCAGGAACTCTGGGGGAGCCTCCTCTCTTGAGCATACTCGTCCCAGGGCAAGACGCTACACTTTCCTAAAGTCTGACCTCAGACATTCAGCACTGCCCTCCTAACACGTGCGCTTTCCGTAGTGAGTCTCGCCCAGGTGGGTCCTGGGGCAGCCGAGGTCCTGCACCCAACTATGCGTCAGACGTGAATCTCTCAGAGTAAACGAGACCGTTTATTAGATGACAGGAACACAGTCTAGAACAGAGTTTGTAGGTACAGAAAACAGGACCACTCAGTCAGGTCCATCTGGAGGTGGGAAGCCCCACACTAGTCTGGCATCTCCATTTCTCCAGCCAGCTCCAACCTGACTCCTTCTGCTGGCCCTTGTCTCTCTTCAGACAAGGAGGCCACCTGATTGCTTTGTCCCAACCCCTTCAGTTGGCACCTTGCAAGAGGAAGCTGAGGCACCCACAAGTATTTCAGAGCAACGTTAAGAACATTCCCACAAATATAATAACCGTAATTAAAAGCAGGCAAGTGCTGCCTTCTGACTTCCACTTTAATTGCTACCCGTGTAATCTTGTGCGTGATGGCGTTGTAGAGTCATTTTATCCAGCAACAAATTCTGGATTTGTAGACATATATCAACAATTGGATTTTTCTGATAGTGATATTGTTGCATAACGGGAAACTTCAATGCTTACAAGCTCCAGGCTCACATTTACACTATTT
>NC_133778.1:27343747-27483975 GCF_003597395.2 Chelonoidis abingdonii | reverse complement strand
AAGCCTAGAGCCATTAAGGGACATTAGGGGTCTTTTGTTAAACAATAGCACTCCCATTGAGAGTCAAATACCCAACAAACACCCCAGAAGTTCCCTCCCTCACTTTGAAAAATCCGGTTTCCTGATTGGTCCTCTGGTCAGGTGTTTGGTTCCCCTTGTTAACCCTTTACAGGTAAAAGAAACATTAACCCTTAGCTATCTATTTATGACACCATCACATAGCAAATTTAAAACTGGACTGAAAAAAATACTAGTAAATGTACAATGGTGGACTATCCTCACTGACGGGGAGCTGGACTAGATGACTTTTCAGGTCTTTTCCAACTCTAAGCTTATATGAATATTGTTATCCTTTTTTACTCAAGTGGCTAACCAAAAATGTGGGGTCTAGTAGGATGTTCCAGTTAGGACAATAAATTGGTGATAGGTATTTCTTTTGATGCAGTTTTGTTTGTTTATGAAGTTGTAAGAACATATGAATGGACAGACTGGGTTAGACCAGTGGTCCATCTAGCCCAGTAGCCTTTCTTCAGACAGTGGCCAATGCTAGATGCTTCAGAGGGAATGAATAGAATGGGGCAATTTCAAGTGGTCGATCTCCTGTCATCCAATCCAGCTTCTGGCAGTTGGAGGTTTAGGGAAACCGGAACATGGGGTTGCATCCCTGACTATCTTCACTAATAGCCACTGATGGTCTGTGTCTCTGAGCACAGAAGGAATCAAATAGCAGCAAACAGCTTCTTTTGCTAACAGCATCAAGAACACACTTTTTCGGCTTGCACCCCTGACCCCAAAACCTCTTCCTAGGTTTCTTCACGGGTCAGAGAGCATGCTTTCAGCTGCTCCTTCAAGCTGTTTGTCTCTTTCCTGGCTATTGTGTATTCTGCCTCTTCCCCTTCCCCATACCCCCATCTAAAACAGTATTTAGCAAAGCTCCTGGGGGTGAGATGGGGGGTTCACATGCTCCTTTTGTCTTAGGAGGGGACTTATCTTTGTTAACTGAAGGACAAGTTCACACCCCTCAATCTCAATGAAGTTTTAACTCAACCTGTCACACAATTTCACCCAGCTTATGGGAATATTGTAACAGCAGGATGCTAAATTCAGTATGCTTGCAGAACTTTGGAAGTTTTTCAGTAAAGCAGTTTAGCACTTCATCTGTTCATCAAACTTGTAATCCCTCAAAAAGAGAGTGAGTTTGCTAGGATCTTGTTTCCATAAACCATGTTGATTGGCATTAATTATAATACCCTGCTTTAATTCTTCTATTCATCCAGTCCCATATCAACCTCTCCATTATTTTGCCCAGATGTCAGAATGACAGGCCTATAATTTCCCAAATCATTCTGTTTATCCTTTTTAAATATTGGTACAGCATTAGCTTTCTTCCAGTTCTGTGAGCTGTTCAGCCAGTGCCTCTAAAACTCTTAGATGCTTATCTCTTTTCCAGATCTGCTGATTTTTAAAATATTTAACTTCAGTATCTGCTGTTTAATGTCCTTCTGAGATACTAGCCGAATAGTGTTAACATATGAAGCCACTACATCTGTTTTTGTCCCCCTGCCACATACAGAACAGAAATACTTATAAACACTTTTGCCTGTTCTGCATTATGATTGCTAATTCCACTATTCAGTTTTTTTTTTTTGTTCTTTTTGTATAGTTATGTATGTGCTCCAGTGCATACAGGGTCAGGACCATAATTTACAATTCTGTAAAGTGTCATGAATTTTATGAAGATTTTGTGAATTTTTGTAAATCCCTAAATGATAAACAAGTCCTCTGTGTTCTTCTATCCTAACAAGCAATATATCCCCTACGTAGGAGGCTGTGCATGTTATTGCTTTGCACCATTGTCCCTGGTTGACTTCTTTTTAGCATATGTGCTACATGCCTCAGGTGGCACATGACCAAGATTCCTTGCTGAATTTGGTCCATCAGTTGGATTATTAGCTTCCTCAGCCCAGACCAGGTACTGACGAAATGGGACGTGAATGCTGATCCATGCTGCCCACGCTGCTCTTCTCCTCCCTGGTTGACTGATCAGATAGAAGTGGACCTTACTCATAGGCTCTTGTTCACAGAGCAAGACTAGTTGTAGCAAAGAGGCAGGGAATCCTGAAGCGGGTTCTGGGGGGAAAGAGGGTGGGGACCCGTGAGACATGTTTTCTTAATTTTTACTGCTGAATTTCATTTAACCCCCAACTCCAAACTTTTGAGAAAAAGCGACTGCCTTTCCTCATATCAGTGACCTATTCTGAGTATAGAGCAGCAAGCAGATGTTTGGATACTTAGCAAGAAGCTGAGATTCACAAGGCGCCTTACTTTTTTCTTCAGATACTTGGGGGTCACAGCTCCCACTGGCTTTTCTCAGAATTGCAAATACTCAAATGAGGCCCAAGGTGAATAGCAAATGACACCATCTGCAGCCATCTTTGATTGTGCCCAATGTACACTGCATTCGTCTTGGGTTTCGTGCCAGGGCAGCAAAATGCTATGAATAAAGTCACTGTGGAGCAGCAGCCAACCCGTCTTGCTGACAACTGCGTAGCTAACACATGGCTTCCAAAGACTTAGAACTGTAGGAATGAAAGTTTTACCACCAAACACTTCAGTCTGAAACAACTGCCTCCATGAAGAGTCAACATTTAATCATAGCAATATATGCATAACTCTTTTTAATTTTCCTTATTTCATTTCAAAATATAGAAAATGCCATTTTCCCCCTCTTTCTTGGTCTTTGAAGACATTTTTGATTGCTAAAACATGTTTCTTATACTTTCTTAAGTTAGCCTGGCAATGCCTCCTTTGAATGTCTGGCTTAATTATGCTGAAGCAAACTATGATTTAGCTGGCTTCAAATTTCCATGCGTGGATGCCAGCGGCAGTGTGTTTGGTTGCTCTTTGTGAGTCTAGGTCCTGCCAAAGTGAGTGTCTCAGGCTGCTAGCTTCTGATTTTGTTGGATGTCAGACATTCAATCAAGAGCCACATGATACAGTGTTAATGCTGAGTGACTGCTGGCTCTCACCTCCAGCTATCAAATGGAGTGGGGGGAGGGGAGAGAAATTTTGGTATACAAAATCTCCCGCAAAAGAAATCTGCTTGCTTTAGTAATGACAGCAGAAAACGTGTAGATATACCCAGTGCAAAAATGTCACTTTGGTATCTCTTAAGCTGTTCATTTAATGTTTCCAGCTGTGCAGTGGATGATTTCTTTAATGTTATATTTTCTTTATATATGTTATATATATGTTATATTTATATACCAGTTACACAAGGTGATTTATTTTATGTGCACAGGAGATATGTAAGCTTCCCCCCTCCTATGGAGCTGGAATATGTAATGTTCTCCTTTTTTATAGAAAGTGACCAAAACATTACATATTCTAGCTCTGTGTGTGAAGTGAGCATATCCCTTGTGAGCATAAAATAAGTTACCATAGATAACAGTTCACAATATCCCATTGCAAACATAGCTGTTTTGTGGTGCCACCAGTGTAATGTTCACTTGAAGAACCCTTAGTACAGCAAGTGGAATGACAAACTGGGTAGCAGAATCTCCCTCTTTTTAAAATCCTTTTTATTTTAATTGTTTGGGAGGTGATGGGGCTGGGTGAATGTCTTTTGTTTTAATTTGGAAAGCTGAATGGGAGGACTAGATAAACACTTTCTACCCAATTAAAAACATTCCAATATTAAAAAAGAGGCACATATGCTCAAAGAACTAGCTCTAGATTCAACAGAGCTAACCCTTATGCACCTATCGCTGTAGTAAGTAGATGCTATGATTTTAAAATGAACAGTAGGCCTCAGTATTTTCCCTCTCCTCCACCCTTGGGTATGTCTACACTACCCATCAGATCAGCAGGCAGCGATTGGTCCACCGGGTATTGTCTAGTTTAGATGTGATAAATCGATCCCCGAGCCCTCTCCCGTTGACTCCTGTACTCCACCACCGCGTGAGGCGCAAGCAGAGTCGACAGGAGAACAGCAGCAGTCGACTCACCATGGTGTTTTCACCATGGTAAGTCGATCTAAGTATGTTTACTTTAGCTGAAGTTGCATAACTTAGATCGATTCCACCCCCACCCCCCTGTGTAGACAAGAGCTAATTAGGCTGTATCTTTATTGGCACTTCTTGCGAGGAAAATAATTTGAGGAAGGCAAATCTCACCGGCTTTGTCAAAGCCTCCTTTTAGTGGGGTTTGCCAAGGAATAGGTCTTGCAAGGGTGAAATTCATGTAAGAGGGAACAGAGAGATGTATTGACCTTGTGCTGGTGGTCATCAGCACAGGAGTGAATGTCCGCCTGCGTGCGGCATGGTCTGAACCCATGTAGGTCTCTCAGTAAGTAGTAGGCATGGTGTATGAATTTTACCCAAAGAACATGCTTTGTCTTAAAGGGACTTCCACAAACAGCATTCTTCCTAACTGTGTGTGTGTGTGTGTAGGTCAGTTTGTTACATGTACAAAGTTTCTAATAGCTGCTCCTTATTTTATTATCTAGATTGTGGATACTCACTCACTCACTCATGCCCGTCACCCCAATCGGGGTATGGGCCGCCAACCACAGATCTCCAGAGTCCTCTATCCTGGGCCATTTGCTCTAGCTGGTTCCAGGTATAGCCCAGTTTTTTTGCTATCAGCCTGAAGGTCGCGTCGCCAGGTGTTTCTTGGACGGCCTCTTTTCCGCTTGCCTTGGGGGTTCCACCGCAGTGCCTGTCTGGTGATGTTAGTTGGCTGCTTGCGTAGTGTATGTCCTATCCAACCCCACCTTCTCCTTCTGATTTCTTCCTCTGCTGGGAGTTGACGGGTCCTCTCCAAGAGGTGGATGTTACTGATGGTGTCTGGCCAGCGGATCTGGAGAATCCTTCTGAGGCAGCTATTAATGAAGGTCTGGATCTTCCTGGTGGTTGTTTTGGTTGTCCTCCAGGTTTCAGCTCCATACAGTAGGACTGATTTCACATTGGAGTTGAACAGTCGAATTTTTATTGCCAAAGACAGCTCTCTGGAGCTCCAGATGTTCTTGAGCTGTAAGAAGGCTGCTCTTGCCTTACCAATCCTTACTTTGATGTCTGTGTCTGTGCCACCCTGCTGGTCGATAGATTGTGGATAATATGGTACCTTTTGGTCAGCCTTCCAGGAGGCATGGAAATGGTTGGTAGGAACAACCATGTCGGAGCCAGCAAGGTGTAAACAACACCTAAAGGACTGCCATGTTGACAACTATATGGCCAACAGTTTATTTAAAATTAGGCAACACGCTAGTGTTTGGCGAGATGGCTAATAAGAGCCCTGGGGGCATTAGAAGAAAACTAACTCCTTTTTTTACTTAAGGAAAATTAATTCAACTGCAGGATGAAACTATGAGGTGCCAGTCCTGCCTTGTCCTAGATTTGCAGAGGAGGTGCATCTGTGCAGAACTGAGAAATCTCTAAGAAAAGCTCCAACCTTCAGAGTATACTGGGTCACCAAGCACAAGAGGAGCATGACCTAACCAAAACACTCATTTGTTGAATGCTGACTGGGCTAAATACCTCTCAGTCATGGAGGTTGTCTCTGGTGGTAGAAAGTGAACAAGCATAGGAAGCTACAACAATAGAGGCAGCCACAAACTTCTTTCTGTTCGGGTCAGGGAGGGCACAGGAAGTTAAGTGGGTAGCACAGGCCAGGATATCACTGATTCAATTCATCCTTTCAGCAGCCTCAGCTGGCAGTGCTCCTGCAGAACCCTGGTGGAAATCCCCCTCCGGTTTCGTTGAATCTGACCTCCAGAGACCATGACGCCGTTGCTGTGAGTGGGTTGAATCCATTCATGAGTATCCCATACACCACAGCATACATTGCTTTTTGATTTAGCTTTTCTGAGGAAAAACAAAGCTAAAAAATGTACAGCTGCAGAATTACTGAAAGCTTCAGGTACACAGACGTAGTGTGGTGGCTTCATAAGCTTGCCCTGTGATAAATACTTTAATGATACATTTTAAACAATTTGTTGGGTAATATATCCACATTTTATTATCTGCAATTAGCAATGAGGAATTAATACTATTTGTGTAACAATACTTTGAATAGATCAATGAAAATGTAGTTCCCGAATCCCATTTTATTCTTAATTACACAGGGCTATTTTAATATCATACGTCCTAGAATGTCTCTGTACATTCAGGACTAGCTCATGTTTCACATGTTAATACATCTAAGGCATGACAAGATTGCCCTGGGAGTACATTGTTCATTCTTATTGAACATTCTAAAGATAAGTACTTCACATTCTGTGTGGGGTTCAGACTGAATCTCATTTATTGGACAGCTCTAAATCTCAGAAGTCAGGAATATGGGTTATCAAATGCAGTTTATTAAAAGGATATTGTCAGGTTGTTTAGGCCAAACATTTAGGTTATGTATAAGCCTCTCCCTACAAAAAAAGCTTGTATAAAACCTAATACCAATAGAAACATTTTATTTTTTTATTAGAATGAACAATTTTTTTTTCGTTGAATGTAAACTTTCCCTTGTCTTTGAAAGCAAACATTGCAGCTTTGTAGTAATGGATGAGGATCAAAAAGTGAAATTAATTAATTTTAATTGTCCAAGTTGATTGAAGTGTAGAAAGTACACCTCATAAATGCTGTTACAGGGTGGCTGTCCCTTTAAGGGGGGATGGGTTTCAGCTTCTATCTGTGGTTTCAGCTCCAATCTGTTGACTCACCTCCCCCTTCAGCTAGCTGGGTTGGGGGAGGTGCGGGGGGAAATGCGTAACATGGTCCAGTCAGGTCTCTGGGGCAAATAATACTAGAGAGCCCTGAATGGTGGGGGAGAGAAGGAAGCAAGCCCTGGAAGCAGCTCTTCACTAGAGGGCAACTCAAAGGAAGCCGGGAGGCACTGAGCTGAAAGCTATTGGGCTCTAGGAAGGAGAGTTGTGGGACTTCTTAGCCAATGAGCCCAAAGGCCTAGTAGGGGCAAAAGATCTGTAGTTGGTAAAAGACTAAATAAATGAGATCCCCAAAAAGGGAACCTTACTGTGAGGACTCTGGTCTTAAAATCAATTATTGCAAAAAATGTGAGAGGAAATGGAGGGCAGGGTGCCTGCAGGGCCATTGCAAGTCATAAGGGGGCGCTCTGGACAGTGATGTTGGAACAATTTTTATAAGGGGGATGCTGAAGGTGGAAACCATGTATTGGGCTATTGTTACTGCTTCAAGCAGGGGGTGAGGTAGCACCCCCAGCACGACTAGTTCTAGCACCTATGGCTCTGAACTGGCACCTGTCTATAAAAGATATACAGGAAAATAAGATTCTTTCAGCTAGGAAATGTTCATATTAAAACAGATAATAAAACTCATTCTGACTCTTTAAATATAAGCTTTTTAATCTGACAGTGTTCCCTTAACACAGAGACAAAATAACCAGAGCCACAGCCAATACTAGCACATCAATCTTTCTTACTACAAAGATTCAGCTCTTGGCTTTTTAACACTTATTTACAAAACTAAACTGACAGTAACAATAGTCTTCTGTATGGTCGCAACTTGTCTCTTGGCTTTCCTGTCAATCTGCCTTAAACTGGGCTAATTCCCAGTAGGCTTTGTGTTTACAGTGATGGCCCCATTTCCCTGCTTATAAATGTTGTCAAGCAAAATGGCAGGAGAGCCCTAATCCTGTGCTGTCTGGACTCAAGCCCCCAAACTCAGGCTAACACCCCCCCATCTCTCCCCCCACTGCCTGACCAATGCTTAGCAAATAAAAACTGCAGGTTTATCTTGTGGTGTCGTGTGTGTTTTTGTTGAAACCACCCCCATCAAATCCAAACCAATAAACCTGGAAGCAGGGTAATTACCCAAATCCCACTCTGGCTGTTCAGATAAATCGAGGTTGTTCGTTAACACTAATATCCTTAAAAACATATTTGTTCTTTTGTTTTTTTTAGGCCAGACCTTGATCAATGGCTCATGTCTCTGACCAGGACTAGGCTGTCTGGAAGTTAACAATTGCAGTGTAACACTGACTGATGTCTTGCCTCTGTTCTGAGAAGAACACCTCCCCCTCTACATCTTTTCTATCAGACAAACATGGCAACAGTTCATTACTGAACCCTATTTGGTATTTTGGTGCGGTAGCTTTTCAAAATAGAAAAAATGTGTTAAAATTAGCAAACAAATTTACACCAATGTTAGTGCTAGGTCAGCTGCACTTAGGTTAGGTAAGGCTCACCATTATGCCAGCTATATCTTGTCCACACTAATGCTCACACTGAAGGTAATACCAGTGCAGCTGTCCAAGTGGCAGCACCAGTGGGACTCTTCTGCTAAGGTTCCCTCCTGTAGCCAAAGCCACAGAACAGGGGAAAGGGTGGTTGTGACGCAGGCAGAAAATGTAACATCTTCTCTTACCATAGGCTATTTCATAGGTGAGAGTGATGGCTCAGGGGTTTGAGCACTGGCCTGCTAAACCCAGGGTTGAGAGTTCAATCCTTGAGGAGGCCATTTAGGGATCTGGGGCAAAGATCTGTCTGGGGATTGGTCCTGCTTTGAGCAGGGGGTTGGACTAGATGACCTTCTGAGGTTCCTTCCAACCCTGATATTCTATGATCAATTCCTTTAAAAAAAAAAATCTATATATTGGGCCTAAAAAATTAAAGAACAGAAGATAGAGAATTTTGAACAACTCTGAACTGCACACTATCTTCAAAGAGGTACAGGATTTTTGACAATGACCAACCACTCTTCTCAGTGTGTGACAGCTGGAATTTTTCATTGGAAAAAATTATCTGTTGCTTAATTGTAAATGAATTGTTATGTACAATTACACAAAATGTAAATGAACTTATGTTATTGGCTATCTTTAGCAAGCAAATTTCCTGCTAACATAGTTTTACACATAGGCACAGACAATTTCTGGACTTAAGCCATTCATTCTTCACCCCACCCAGTCAATGATATTCTTGTAGCCTATCATGTTGTCGTGCTTTGAGTCACTAGTTTTGCCTACAGAGAGGAGTCTAATATCTTGGCGGTCAGCCCTATACCTGTTATGGTCACCAGGCTGATGATAAAATTAATGTACCTGCTTGTGGCATCCTGACCTCTCTGGGAAGGCATTTTGAGCATAATTCAAGCTACTGGGAATCTTTCCATTGACTTGAGTGAGCTGTGGATCTGGCCCACAATACCTATGTTGCCCTTTAGGCCTCACATTGCTCATTGGCCACTTTGTTTAACATGTGCTGTGTTCTGGGCAGAATGCTCACTCCTATTTCCAAATGGTGCAGTAACTCAGAGCATGCACCCCTTACATAATCTGTTACTGTCGTTGCCTCTGTTTATGCAACTGTTCCATAGAAAAAGCCACATACCAAGGAAATAGACCTGGCCCTGAGACCAGTTCTGACTCCTTTCATTATTCTTGCAGTGGCCAAAAGCAGTGGAACAAATGAAGTCAAAGAGAGTTTCCACATAGAGGGCTATGTTGTGGCATTTAGTTTCAACTTTATCAGGTGGATGGGCAGAGGCACCCTGTTCTGGAGGAACTTGGTAAAGGACTATACCTGGGGAGGCCATTCCTTCCCCTAATTCTCTGCCTTGCAAAGGAAACACATTAGTCACATCTACATTTGGATGGTGTGGCGGGAAAGACAGAACCCTTTTCTTATACATCTCTGCCATCCCCTGCACCTTTTGGAAGGCCTGGATAGAGGAGACCCTGTACTCTTCTAAGTACAAAGACTACAACTTTCACTGAACATCTCCCACCCCTTTGGGAGACACAATGGTTCTTTGTGCCCTCTCTCCTGAACCATCCTCCATGGTCCATGCTACAGGGAGCAATCTGGCCATTCAGTAGGAGAGCCTGCAGAGCTCACAGGCAAACTAGGCTTCTACCACTGATAAGATGAGCTGTTTTATGGCCACTTTTTCTCTCTCTCCTTTTCTGATAGTACTTCCCTAAGGGAATCCTCAGAGAAACCAGAGCATCAACTGCTAGCGTCCTCCACCTTCACGTTATATTAATAGGGTAAAACAGTTCACTTCATATAGGCACCTGTTTTGTTTTTAAAGGCATTCCATCGGCCAGTTTAGGCCCAAGGTAACCCCCACATCTTTAGTTACTTCAGATAAGACCAAGCAGCTTCTACAGACAAGCTTGTTTAATACCATTTTAGGACTGGCTAAAATATTCAGCATTTTTAATAAGTATTATTTACTTACCTAATATACATTTTTGGCTGAATCGCTCATGTGAATTTGTGTATGTTTAATCTGACTTTGAGAACTGTTATGGTATGTTGGGTAAAAGTTCCCTAGTGTGATTTGATTGACATGGGTTTGAAATAGTAGTACATTAAAGCACACTAGGAAACTTTCAGTGCATGGTAGCAGAGTGCACGTTATGTATTATGGTATGTTCCAAAATGCTCAAACTAATCGGAGTCCTCCTGATCCTATAAATACTTGCCATGTGAAACAGAGCTTGCTAACTTAAGTAGTTCTCTTTTTTGCTACTGTGAGGCAACAAGCAGCACACCCAGTACTAAGTGTTTTGTAAATGCATGTTTATCTGGTGGATTCCAATGGCTACTTCTGTTGAGTAACCACTTACATGTTTTTAAAAGGAGCATTTTAATGACCGATGCCCCAATTTAGCAAGGTACAAACACATTCCTAACTTTAAGGATATGAATGATACTTAAAGTTGAAAATGGGCTGAAGTGGTTTGCTGAATCAGAACCTGAAGCAGTGTTGTTTTGAAAGTTGGTAGTCTGTTAAATCTACTCTACCTCCAGTACTCTTAAAGGCAGCTGCTGCTGTTGGGGGCTAAGAGGCACTACAAGTCACGTGTTTTGGAGGGAACATGGAATCTACCATCTACTGACAAGCTCAGGGAAAGCATATGATTGATTCCAGTACATTTCTATAAACACTGAAATGTATTTGCTCTGCTTCTTGCTCTTGCACAACTTTATTTTTAATTGTTGGACTTCCTTATTATGAAAATTGTAGGATCATTACAACAATGTATTCAAATCCCAATTCAAGACACTTCAGTGTGATCATAAATGTAAATGATTTTTGTGTAAAAATATATAGTAATAGATATCTTGTAGATCAGTCTGTGACAGGTGCTTGAACAATTTGTATAGTGGGTGTGCTGAGAGCCATTGAACCAACAGTAAACTCTGCCAGGGCTGGCCTTACCATGAGGCAAACTCAGGTGTCAGACTGGGGTGAGGATGCCACTAGGACCCAGAGTATAGAAAACTGTGTCTGCTGCTGCTGCATATGTATTCTCTCTCTCTAGATGCACAGAGATGGTGGAGTGCTGTGCTGGAGGAAGGAGGGCACAAGAGACATGGCCGGCAGGCAGGAGAAAAGGTGAGAGGGAATAACAGAAAGCAGCAAGAACTGCACAGAGATAGAGGAGAAGGAGCCTCTTAAGTACCTCTCTAGCATCCCCAGGAGCCTGGCCTGATTAACACCAGCTTCTCAGGTAGCTTCCTGTTTGCTGCTGCTTCCCTGAATCCACTTGAGGAGAACAGGCAGTCAACTGAGTAGCAGGAGCCAGTTAGGCCCTCAAGGGTATGTCTACACTATGAAATTAGGTCAAATTTATGGAAGTTGTTTTTTTAGAAATCATTTTTATTCAGTCGACTGAGCCTGTCCCCACACAAAATGCTCTAAGTGCATTAAGTTGGCAGACTGGGTCCACAGTACCGAGGATAGCATCAACTTCCAGAGCGTTGCACTGTGGGTAGCTATCCCATAGTTCCTGCAGTCTCTGCTGCACATTGGAATTCTGGGTTGAGATCCCAATGCCTGATGGGGCAAAAACAGTGTCATGGGTGGTTCTGGGTACATGTCTTCAGGCTCCCTCCCTCCGTGAAAGGAACGGCAGACAATCATTTTGCGCCTTCTTTCCTGAGTTACCTGAGCAGATGCCATACCACGGCAAGCATGGAGCCCACTCAGCTCACTGTCACCGTACGTCTCCTGGGTGCTGGCGGACGTGGGACTGCATTGCTACACAGCAGCAGCTCATTGCCTTTTGGCAGCAAATGATTGGTAGTCATCGTTGTCGTACTCCTGGATGCTCTTTAGCCGACCTTGGTGAGGTCAGTCATGGGTGCCTGGGCAGACATGGGAGTGACTCAGCCAAGTCATTCCCATTTTCTACTGAGCACCCAGGAGATGACGATGATGGCTAGCAATCGTAATGCAGCATCCTCTGCTGAGCACCCAGGAGATGACGATGGCTAGCAGTCATACTGCGCTGTCTGCTGCCAGCCTAAGATGTAAAAGAGAGATGGAGTGGATCAAAACAAGAAATTGACCCAATTTGTTTTGTGACATCAATGGCCTGCTAAACCCAGGGTTTTGAGCTCCAATCCTGGAGGGGGCCATTCTGTGGACATTTGTGTTTCTCCTGATGCAAGCCAACCCCCTTACTGTTGAGTTTTAATTCCCGTGTAAACCATGTCGTCCAAGTCACCTCTTCCTCTTACAGAGCAACACAGACAATTGTTCGTGCCTCTTTTCAGCGCAGAACCAAGAAGCGCAAAAACATAAAAAACCAAGGCAGAGGCGACAGCAGCAGATAAATGAGATGACATAACATGACATAGACGTCTCACAAAGTACGGGCCTGGGCAATGTGCACATCATGCCTGAGGAGTCTCTGCAATGTCCCACCTGTCTGATCACTTTCCATGCGGCCAACAGGAATGATGAAACATTCAAAAAGTTTGCGAGGCCTTTTTCCCCTGTCTACCTGGCCAGGATTGCATCTAGTTGAGAAGCGCGTTCAGAGCGGTCACAATGGAAGCACTCGGAATAGCTCCTAGAGGCCAATACCATCAAAATGCATCCACACACACCATAATTCTACCTGCAAGGCCAATTTCAAGTGCTAATCCCCTTGTCGGAGTGGATAAAGAAATCGTTTGAAGAGCCCTTAAGACGAAAAAGGCCTTTGTCTGTGGACAGGTCCAGGGTTAAAATCGAGGATAACGCTGCTAAAATCGACCCTAAAAATCGTAGTGTAAACCAGGCCCAAGACGCTGATACTTCCCTCAGCCCTGCTACCACCCTCGCTTAATTTGTCTCCTCACTGAGTTTTGAGAGCCCACATAGCTGGCAACAACAAGCAGGTCCGTGAGTGAAAAAGAAAATGCGCCCGGGGCAGCATCAGAAAAAGAAAGAGAAAAAGCGTCCCTTTCTTACCTAAGCAGGAAGGACTCTCCTGAGATCATAGACACAATGTTCAGAGTGACCCTTCCAGCCCAGTGAGATGAGAGTGGTGAAAGAGAAAGCCAGATCTTCAGTATAGAGTGCAGTGACCTGGCAGAAATACTGCAACATCCTATATCTCCATCTCTCAAATGATGTAACCATGCACATTCCTGAAGAAAAGTGTAGATCACATAAGAGTGTGGTGGAGGCGCAAGAAACAGCTGCTGCTGAGTTTAGTTCCTTAAGTCTAGATGATCCAGGACTGTGGACCCACTTGAGCAGTAGCCTGAGGGACTTCCTTGTACTGCATGGGCCACAGCAAGTGAAAAACTTCATGTTTTTCAAACATAATGAAAATAGAAGTTTCCATCCAACACATTACTGGTGTGAAATCCCCAATGGTGACAAAGTGAAGAAGCCATGGCTTATATACTCAAAAACCCAGAATGCTGCATACCATTTTTTGAAAACTCTTCCCGTCTAATCTTCCAGCCACATTGGATTCTACAGGAACAAAGGACTGGAAGAATCTAGCTAGAAATCTGACGTGCCACGAGAAGGCAGCAAATCACTAGAGAGCATTCCATCGGTGGAAAGCGCTTGAGATGAGACTAAGGTTAAAGGCCACCATAGATGATCAGCATCAAGAGAAGGTTGCACCAGAGTCTCTTTACTGGCAAAATGTTCTGAAAAGGCTTATTGCCATTGTGAGAATGCTTGCTACCCAAAACCTAGCACTGCGTGGCACTTCAGATCAGCTGTATGTGCTGAACAATGGAAACCTCTTAAAACTGTGGAGCTGATGGCAGAATTAGATGCTCCTGGAGTACAGCATCAAAGAAGAGTCACCACCCAAGAAATGTATGCACAGCACTAGCTTGGATAAACCATTCAAAATGAGATCATACAGTGACTGGCAATAAAAGTCAAACAGAAGATTATGGCAGATCTGAAACCATCAAGATATTACTCCAGGGGTTCTCAAACTGGGGATCGGGACCCCTCAAGCAGTCACAAGGCTATTACATGGAGGGGAGGGTCATGAGCTGTCAGCCTCCACTCCAAACCCTGCTTCGCCTCCAGTATTTATAATGGTGTTAAATATTTAAAAATATGTTTTTAATTTATAAGGGGGTCACACTCAGAAGCTTGCTATGTGAAAGGGGTCACCAGTAAAAAGTTTGAAACCACTGTATTACTCTGCACACCTGACATCAGCCATATGGAACAAATGACTTTAATCGTGTGTTTTGTAACAACAGAACCTAGTGAAAATGTCCCTGCAGTGGTGACTGTCAGAGAACATTTTCTAGAATTTATTGACATTGATGATACCACAGGAGCAAGTATGACTAGCGTGCTTCTTGAAAAGCTGGAAGTTGCAATAGTTGACATGAGAGGTCAGGATTACAATAATGGTGCCAACGTGAGAGGAAAGAACAGAGGAGTGCAGACGTGGATCTGAGAGTTAAACCCTTGAGCTTTTTTTGTCCCGTGCAGTTCTCATTCATTGAACTTGGTGGTCAGTGATGCAGCATCAGCTTCTAATGAGGCTGCTGAATTTTTTAATGTAATTCAAAGCATCTATGTATTTTTCTCTGCATCAGCTCATCAATCGCAAATTTTGAAGCAACATCTGGGAACATCCTCTCTGACACTGAAGCCACTGAGTGCCACACGATGGGAAAGTCCAGTGGAGGCAATAAAGCCTATCAAACACCAAATTGGGAAGATAGATGATGGCATAGTTGCCATTATGGAGGATAATGCTATGACAGGAACTGTTGATGGGAGAACAGTGGCAGAGGGAAATTGAATCATCAGAAATATACATAACTTCAAATTTCTATGTGGCTTAGTGTTGTGGCATGACATACTATTTGAAATAAATGTTTTAAGCAAGACTCCAAGGTGTTGACCTTGATATATCTGGAGCAATGGAACAACTGGACAAAGCAAAGTCATACCTACAGTCTTACTGGTCAAATGAGAGATTTCAAAACTTCTGAGGAGTGCACAGAGGTTCGCAGAGGAACTTCACACTGAAGCAATCTTCCAACCCATTCAAGAATACAAGAGTCACCAAAGAAGAAGACATTTTGATTACGAGGCATGGGATAATCCCATAAGAGACCCCAAATAACAATTCAAAGTTGATTTCTTTAACCAGGTGCTAGATTGTGCAATACAGTCAGTTGAAGAATGTTTCATGCAGCTCAAGGAACAGAGCAGTATATTTGGGATGTTTTATGATATTCCAAAACTCCTCACTATACCTGAAGAAGACCTACACCAGCAATGCAGGGCACTAGAGACAGTGGCACATGATGAGGTGCGCAATATTGATGTGAGTGATTTGAAAGGACTTTCAGTTCATCACTTAAGATACATTTTCAGCAGGATCAACTCCAAAGACTGTTCTGGAATATATGTGCACAAATAAGATGACCCCTGTCTTTTCTCAAATGCTTTTGTTGCTCTGCGCATACTTCTAACGCTTCCTGTAACAGTTGCCAGGGGAAACTGCAGCTTCTCCAAGCTGAAGTTAATAAAAACACATCTACACTCCACAATGACTCAGGAGAGGCTGGTTGGCCTTGCAACCATCTCAACAGAGCATGAGCTGGCCCAGACTGTGGATCTTCAGCAGGAAGCAGTTCAAATTTTTGCAACCAAGAAGGCACAGAAAGCACCACTTTGATTATTCAAACAGATAAAAATGCCAGTGTTCACTATGCAGATAAGAGAAGTTACATTTGCTGTTCAGGCGTTTGAAAGTGAAGTGTTACTTAAATTTTTAGAACAAGGCATTTGAAGTTGTTAGTTCTCCTTTATTGGGGTAGGTAGCAGAGCAGTATCAGAGGAGGAGTAGAACAGGAAGAAGGCAGAATTGAGAACTTTCAAGGTTTTGGCCCAAGTGAGGGGACGTGGAGGTGCCATTTGAGCTCCCCGCCTCAGTTGCCAAAATGTTGTGGGCTGGTCCTGAACCCTGTATATGATGTATGACATCTCACTCCCTATTCTTTATGAAAATATGCTTATGATAGGGATCTGACATAACTGAGATATACTTATATGTAAGATGGCTCATGTAATATATCATTGGAAAGATTATGATTTTCTGAATGTGATTATCCAGTTTGTATGCCTGTATCATTTCTGTATCTGAAGTTAGAAATATTAACTATGTATCTGTATTTCAGATGTTTTACTTTGGATGTCACACCAACCTGCCCTTCAGGTATAACAATGGAAAAGCCAGACAGGGCGAATGGCCGATTAGCAAAGACAATAGACTGTGAAAGAGCTTAGTCTTCCTGTGAATGCCCCAGACAGCCTACGAGTAATGGCTGCCACAGCCTTGCAGAGACATGGGTCTGAGGGCTGGTCTACACTATGGGGGAAAATCGATCTCAGATACGCAACTTCAGCTACGTGAATAACGTAGCTGAAGTCGAAGTATCTAAGATCGAATTACTCACCATCCTCACAGCGCGGGATCGATGTCCGCGGCTCCCCATGTCGACTCCGCAACTCCCTTCGGGTTGGTGGAGTTCCGGAATAGATATAAGCGCGTTCGGGGATCGATATATCGTGTCTAGATGAGACGCAATATATCGATCCCCGAGCAATCGATTGCTACCTGCCGATATGGCGGGTAGTGAAGACATAGCCTGAGTCACCTGGTACTGGGCTGATCCCTTAGAATGCCAGTGTTCTTCCACTGAGAGACAAAGTGTTCCTGCCATACATAAGAGCTATATGAGGCAGGGGAACTGCATCATCGGGGTTCTCCTCTGTCTCCCCTCCCAAAGGGCTAATCTACACAATGCAGCTTTTAGTGACAAGGCTGTATCCATACAGCCTTGTTGCTAAAAGTCAGCATGTGTAAAAGCTCTTTCTTGGGACTTTGTCAGCTTTTTTGCTGGCAAAGCTGTGTTCACGCTGCCACTTACGTCGGCAAAACTTTTGTCATTCATGGGGGGCTTTTTTAAGTACCCGGGAAAGACAAAACTTCTGTTGACAACTTCACAGTATAGACATACCCAAAGAGACACTCAAAAACACCTGGAAGTAAGAACTGTACTGGGGGGAGAAGGGTTGAGACCAAGCTGCAAGTGCATCTAGCTTATGAGTAACAATACCTGAGGTCTCAGGCTGGAGACCACTGTAGCTGCCTTTCAAGACTTTCTGTAATCTGCCTGCAACAATATCTAGGGTGAGAAATTACTATTTACTAAGCAAATAAAACCAAACATGCGAACTAAGCTTGTTTCACTAAAGAAATTGTATTCTGCTTTGTTCTGTTTGCTCTCTCTTTAACCACTTAAAATCCACCTTTTGTAGTTAAACTTATTTCTTGTTTATAATATAACCCAGTTTATGCAATTCGTAAAAGGCTGTGTGTACCTTCCTCCACACTGAGGGAGAAAGCAGATTTCATAACATAACTTTGGTTCTGCACTCGAAGGGAGGTGGACATCTGATCGCTGGGGAAAATCCCATAATCTGAGCCTTCCCAGAACTGATCTCAGTGTTTGTTTTGTTCTGCAGTTGAGTGTGACCCTTCCTGTGTGTTTGCTGGAGGAGGCTTAATAGCCTAGCTCAACAAGAGAGGTGAAAAAGGTGCCCAAGCTGATATAACAGGCTCACAGCACATCAGGTGGCATCCTAAGCGGGGGAACCCATCACACAATAGAAACCACTTCAAGCCAGGGGGTGCAGTAGCGCTTCCAGCACCTATGGTCTGCCAACGTTAAGTGAAAAGAGTTGGTGGATGCAGACAAGTGGACTTCCATGGCAGCTGGAGTTGAAGTACGTGTGTGGAGACAGTTGCACTGATGCTATTTCTGTTTTGTGGATAAATAGAGTTTGGGCATGATTTAGATCTCATATTGATGTAGCCCCATTGACTTCAAAAGAACTACTTCTGATTTATTCTGATTCAGGTGAGACTGAATTTGGGTTCCTTGTGTCTGAAAGGTGCTTGTGACACCAAAATTCATTTATAAAGGAAACAAAGAGGCATTGATGTTAATTTGCTGCTTCTTTGGAAAAAGTTCACTGTCATAATGAAGTAGGAGAATAAAAAGGACTACTCTGCATATAAAATATGCATTATTTCCAAGGGGGTTGTTAACGTATTGGGATAAAGCTTAGGAGACATGGGGAGACCCCAAAGCTGCACATCTGCCTGGCACTTGTAGTCACATCCTTCATAACTGGGTTACCATCTGCAGTATTTTCCTGCATGGAAGTAGGAAGTACATGTGGAAAAAGTTCTCATACTGCTTATGCCTTTTTGTCCCTTTAGTTATCAGGATGAGTGTAAGAACTCTCAGGTTTGCCGAATATTTAGGACAAAGCTTCTGAAAACGTGTTGTGCCTAAGCTTTTCAGATACTCCCCCCCCCCGCCCCATTCTGCAATTCTTTTAATTATTTATGCTGCTGTCGTTGCCATCATGCATACAATGGCCAACAAAGAACATGATGGAGTTTTGTCTGTCTGTGCTCTTGCTTCAAGATCAAAAAGCTTTTGAGACTGAGTCTTACATAATCAGAACATGTTTCTCCTCTTCAAAGAATGACAGTGAGAGAATATTACAGAATTAAAAAAGAAATGTGTGCACTCTGAGGTGAAGAGGAAGGAAGAGACATAGATAGAAACATTTCATATGCCTCTTACAATGTTCTGCCCTATTGCATCTAATGCCCATGCATCACATCCTTAGTAGGACTGCATACTCTCTTATAAAGGACCCATTCCTGCTCAGTTTGTAACTCCTGTTGACTTGAATGTGCAGGATTGGATTCTAATTCCTCATCTATATGGGTTGATTTCTTGAAGAAAGGCTTTTTAATTATCTTTTTATTATTATTTTTAGTGAAAATAGTACAAATGCTTAAATATTTCTCATAGTACTATGTAAACAAGTTGAATTACACTTAAAGCTTGATCTGTAAACAGCTATATATATGCAAACAGTCCCCCAGGTATGTCATAGAATCATAGAATATCAGGGTCAGAAGGGACCTCAGGAGATCATTTAGTCCAGCCACCTGCTCAAAGCAGGACAAATCCCTAGACTTTTTTTTTTTTTTTTTTTACCCCAGTTCCCTAAATGGCCCCCTCAAGGACTGAACTCACAACCCTGGGTCCATAACTGCTGGTTTAGTAAAACAGCTGGAGGTGAGGACAAGACCTGGCCATATGAAACATGGCAGAGACTGCCTCTTGACTCATATTCTGCACCCAAATTTCCTTTTGCCAGAAGCCTGTCTTATCTGACTGTGCATTTCTAATACATTGTCATCACCATTATAATTGATGGAGGCTCCATAATGGTAGCCTTAAAGATGGAAGTCTTCTGTTTAGCCAATCTTTTAAAATATGAGTCTCGGAGTATTCATTGTGTGCATTCATTCAGCCTATCATAACTATAAAGGGAAGGGAGCAGCCCTCCTGTGTACAATACTATAAAATCCCTCATGGCCAGAGACACCAAAATCATTTTACCTGTAAAGGGTTAAGAAGCTCAGGTAACTTGGCTGACACCTGACCCAAAGGACCAATAAGGGGACAAGATACTTTCAAATCTTGGTGGGAGGAAGTCTTTTGTTTGTGCTTTTTTGTTTTGGGGGTTGTTTGCTCTTGGGGCTAAGAGGGACCAGACATGAATCCAGACTCTCCAAATCTTTCTGAACCAGTCTCTCATGTTTCAAACTTGTAAGTAACAGCCAGGCAAGGCGTGTTAGTCTTGTTTTTGTTTTCTCAACTTGTAAATGTTCCTTTTTGCTGAGAGGATTTTACCTCTGTTTGCTGTAACTTTGAACCTAAGGCTAGAGGGGGTTCCTCTGGGCTATATGAATCTGTTTACCCTGTAAAGTATTTTCCATCCTGATTTTACAGAGATGATTTTTACCTTTCTTTCTTTAATTAAAAGCTTTCTTTTTAAGAACCTGATTGATTTTTCCTTGTTTTAAGATCCAAGGGGATTGGATCTGGACTCACCAGGAATTGGTGGGGGAAAGGAGGGGAGATGGTTAAATTCTCGTTGTGTTAAGATCCAAGGGATTGGATCGGTGTTCACCAGGAACTTGGTGAAAAAGCCTCTCAAGGCTACCCAGGGAGGGGAAGGTTTTGGAGGCAAAGAGGTGTTCCAGACACTGAGGAATCTGGATGGTGGCAACAAACCCAGATCTAAGCTAGTAGTTAAGCTTAGAAGTGTTTATGCAGGTCCCCACATCTGTACCCTAAAGTTCAGAGTGGGGGAGGAACCTTGACGCAGCCACTCAATCTGTTCATTCTATATAAGCCTAAAAAAATCTGAAGGACTAATTGAAATACAGGCAGCTTCACAAAACTGCTGCTAACCACTGTTCTCTCTCTGGTTAGGGCAGTATGTACTCATAATATTCACGGAAACACATCAAACTGGTGAAGATGGTGGATCTATTAACATGCTTCTTTGAGTAGAGGCTAAACGTGAGGCACACAGCAAGCCTGCCTTTAACTTTATTGATAAACGGAATGTTGCCCAACAACACCCTCTAATTATAACTAGAAACATTTGTAGGTGCAGCTCTGTCATTATTGCCTCACATTATTATATGCAAAGCAGATACAAGACAAGGCAATGTTTTTGTGTTTAAAAACTGCAGAAAAAGAAAAGACTACCTAACTGAAAAACTTTTTCAGGCTGTACATCATTGCATGCAAAGAGTTTGCAATGCAAATATTTTGCAAAGGATGTATTGTTTGTCTTGCTGTTTTTAGTCCAGAGCAACAGACTGCTTTGCAGTCTTTGCTTTGTCCTTTTTCTTATTTTCATTTTCCCCAATTACATCTCATGATATAAACTGTGGATTTTCCCCCCTACCACGTAATCTAGAGAACTGACCTGATGTGAACTTTGAATCTCATGAGACAAGATGCCTTCTCCCTACGTAAGTTATGCCCTTTAAGATTTGGTCAAGGGTATCTTTGGAGAAACATATCCAAGTATGTCTCCAAAGAGTTTTCCTTTTAGATGAAGGAAAGATTAGTTTCATTTTAGTAGAGAAATTGGCCCCTCTTTTATCCCATTCCGTCCCACCTACATAGCCCTTCCAGAGAGAGAGAGATTAATTATGGAGTTTGGAATTACAAGTATTGCCTCTGACAAAACTTATCCTGCTATACAATTAAGTCTCTTGCAAAATGTGACACTTTGTGGAAATGTGGGGAGGTTAATTCAAACTATTTGCATAACTTGTTTGCGGGGTGGTTATTTTTCTAATACCTAGTGGATGCACTACTCTTGAAGAGTATTAAGAGAAATCTGGTTAGTTTGTCACTTCCATCTTGGAAAGTCTCATGAAGACAGTTTGTTAGTAGAAAGTCATAGAGTTGTATGAAGTTTCATAGAAATTATAGGGAAAAAAATCTATTCAGGGATTTCTAGTTTCTTGGCTCACTGTTTTGATTTATGCAGTGCTGTGTGTTATAATACCCAATCCTCTGAAGAACTCAGGTTTTTCATTTCTCTCTTAAAAACTGTACATCCCACATGCTTGTGAAGAGCACTTAGAAAATAAACTAATATACAACAGGTGGGCAATCAGTCTTCCAAGATGCACTTTAAAAACAGGTCATCCATGCACTGGGGGAGGGACAGCTGTTTAAAAAACAAACAAAACCCTTACTGGAAGATGGCTGGCAGTCTTTCCCATGCAGCCTGCAGGTAGAGAAGACAGAAGAACTCCCGGGAAACCCCCCAAGTGAAGCCTAATAGAGCTTCCTGGCCCCTATACAGAGATGTTATCCGGTCCTAAATTTTTTAAGGCCTTTCTAAACAGACTTCCACATGAAAGATAGTGTGGAACTCAGTGTATAAGACAAAAAGTGTGTATTTCCAAAATGCTTCCTTTTGAAGAATGGCGTTTAAATGTACTGTGTGCACCTGGTATTTAGCTGAGACGCACGGAGTACCTTTCCCAGACCTAAAGAAGAGCCCTGTGTAGCTCGAAAGCTTGTTTCCTTGTCCAGCAGAAGTTGGTCCAGTAAAAACTATTATCTCATCCACCTTGCCTCTTTAATATCCTGGGACCAACCCGGCTACAGTAACACTGCAAACAATGGAAGAAATTGAATTTTGCCATCTGAAATGGAAGCTCCATAAGATGAAGAAACAGGAAGAAAACTTATGTGACATCTACTTCCTGAGCAAAGGAAAGAAACAAAATGACATCCACAGAGAACTCACCATTTACAATCCTCTGACCACTACCTGCAATTCAAGCTGTTCAGAATACTTTGCAGAAGGACTTTGTAGAAACTGAGGAACCATCTTTTGCACATCATACACTCCAGAAGGGTTCACCTCAAACAAGAAATCAACACATACTCATAAACACTGGAAAGAAAAAAAAATCAGGAAACCTACCTCAAGATCATGCAAGAAACCCAAAATAGCTATCAAAAAAGCCTGATGACAGCCATCCAACACAAAACCAGGAAGTGAAGCCAACTACAACTCCACAACTCGCAGAACACCACTTCTTGGAAAAACCATGCCATCAGGACCTACTATATGACACCTCAACATCATCAATTAATTCAGCTCAGGTAGAGGGTACTCTCTCTCTGGGACTGAACTGTTGCCCTACCATAGAATCTGATACCATACTAACAGGTGGAGAACCAGAAGAATTCTTTCACAACTATGATGGCACCACGCATAACTTCCTTTTTGTCTGACTGTCAGTGAGGATGTGTATCATCTGACTGGACACCCAAAGTGTACAAAACCAAATACTTGATCATTACATTCATTACTTCAGGAAAAAAAAAAAACTGTGAAATCATTAACAAACACAACTTCCTCCGAAATTTCTCCACCGTTGAGGATAGCTTATACAGTCCCTAGTGGCCAAACCAGCAGATAGAGTGGGTGCTGTCATAACTCTCAAGCCTGATGATTATGTCAATGAGGACAACTGACAAACATCTATTATAAAGAACTCAAAGAAGACCCCACATCGTAATTCAGCCAGGAATTTAAAGATATCCTCAAATCCTTCCCCAAACTACTCCAAGAGAAACTCTATAATCTCATCCTCCACAAACTCATCCCATGACCCCCTAAATGCTTCCTAAGATACACAAACAAAGGAACCCAGGCAGACCCATTATATCTGGCCTGGCACTCTGACTGAAGGACTATCAGGATGCGGAAACCATCCTCAAACCACACAAAGGGCCAGCTTCCTCCAGGACACAACCTATTTCCTTCAGAAACTTTGCAACATTAACAGCCTTGCTCAGAACACCATCCTTGCCACCATGGATGTCCCCTCCTTCTATACCTACATCTCTCACAGTGATGGAATTGCTGCCTAACTCAAATATCTACAAGGCAATGGACAACACTCAGATATACACCCCCAAACACATCTCCAAACTCATCCATTTCATCATCACCCCATAGAAATTTTACTTTCAACAACAAACACTTTGTCTAAACCATGGGAACATCCATGGGTACTAGGATGGCTCCCGAATATGCCAGCCTCTTTATGGATCACCTTTTGAGGATGAATTTTTGGATAAATACATCACAGAACTAATGATATACCTGAGACTGATAATATTTTCATCTTCTGGAGAGGGAACTTAACCTCCCTAAGAATTGCACCACAACTTCAACAACTGTCTTCCCATCCACCAAACTCTCTAGAAAACTCCTGCATCAGCATCAACTTCCTGACACCACAATCAGCTTCAACAATGGAACCCTACATACATTTGTATACACAAAATCCTCGCTTCACCACAGCTACCTTCATAAATCCAGTAACCAAAACTGGTATTTATAGTCAGGCACTCAAATATCACAGAATATGCTCTGAGGAGAAAATACAGGATACACACCTCAACACACTTAAAACTCTCTTCACCAAACAAGGACGCTCCACTAGAGAAGTAGATCACATTATAGAACAGGCCATCCAAATACCTAAGAGAACCTGCTTCAATACAGAAAGAACCTCCCTTCTGGCCACATGCACCCTAGTTGTCACCTACCACTCCACACTGGAACCCATATGAGATATCTTTAAACAATTGCAACCAAAACTTGTTGGTGACCACGACCTGAAAGAAATCTTTCCCCCCTCTTCAGGCCTTCAAATAACCCCCTAACCTCACCTACCTCTTCATCAGAAGTAAGCTGCCCACAGACTAAGACCCACAAACTCAAAGCAGTACCAGATCCTGCCATAACATCAGATGCAAAACCTCCAGACCTATCTGCACTGCTGTGATGATCAGTACCTCCCACAACATATACAATACCTCCCTTTTGAGATCCCTTGTGGCTCATGAGATTTAGCACCTCAAGTGCACTAAATGCTCCAACAACACTATATGGCTGAAATCAGACAATCACTACGCTCTTGAATAAACTCACTCAGCAAAACGATAGAAGCACCATATTGCCTGTGGGTGAATGTTTCACAAAATGATCACTCCATGTTGATCTGCCAGTCCTCATCCTCAAAAGAAACCTGAAAATTCCTTCAAAAGATGAGCCTGGGAGCTTAAATTCATAACTTTGCTAGACACTAAAATTCATGGTCTTAAAGATACTAGATTTATGGCTTATTACAACAATCTGTAACCCGCTAAACCTCCTCCCACCCCTTTTTTTTGGTCCTATCGCTGCAGAGGTATTAACGGTCCACTTCACCTTGACTGTTCTCTCAGAATATGTGTTAACTATTTATGCTAAACAAACTGTTCCACATTGTATTTAGCTGTGACACTGAGTATCTTGTCCAGATATAAAGAAGAGCTCTGTGTAGCTTGAAAGCTTGTCTCTCTCACCAACAGCAGTTGGTCCAATAAAAGATATTACTTCACCCACTTTTTCTGTCTATATGTGGAAAAGCACCTTTACCCCCCATTGTGGTTCTGAAATAGTTTCAATATGCCTTGTTTGGAAGATCTAAGGGGCTAATTGTTCTGTGGTCTGTTTATGCCAGCATAAGGATCCTCACCAAGAGTAGCACAGGCACATGGGGCCTTTTCAACTGCAGCTTCAAAGAGGCCTAAGGGCCTGGGTGCATGTTTGGGACATTCCACAGGACCAGGTAAGTGTGGTGATAGGGGGTATTGTTAGGCATCCCTACACTCTGGTGATTCCTTGCTACCACAGGTCCCATACAGGATCTGACTTGGGGTGGAATGTACAGAAGTTAAGTTTCTGGCAGCCCCTAAACAGAGGAGGAGAAAGATGACTCTCCTCTCAATTACTGTACCATCCTTAACACCAGTGCAGGGATGAATTTCCCATTAAGTGACTTTTCTTTTTTCTGTCTTTTCTTACTGATCCTGAACACCCAGGCTATCTTATCCAGGCCTTGAACACTGGCAGAGGAGAAAAATAACAGGTTAATTAAAGACACATTGCTGCTCTCAGACAAAGACTCTATTTGGCCAAAAAATGGAGACATTTTGCTAAATGGAAACTTTGCAGTGTTTTGACAGGTGGGAACACAAACCTTCTGTAAAATCCCCTGTTGGAGGAGGCAGATAATCCTAGCTCAGTGCTGAATGAGCAGATAAGAGTACAAAACTCTTTAAGAAAAATCCCAGGTTTTGCCTGGATGAAACCACTGTTTTGTTCCTTCTGATCTGAATAAGGCTTAATGCTCTACAGGTGAGTGTAAGATGAAGACCTGTATTAACATGAGCTCCCTGCTCCCATCAGCTTTCCATGACTCAGTGGCTAGACCACCATCAGGTTTGTGGAGAATTGCACAGCTGTGTGCAGATGCAGCCCTGATGTGAACACCTTACAAATTTTCCATGGAGAAAAAGCTAGAGATTTTGTCACTTAAATGTTAGTGTTTAATCTTGGATCAAGATTTCCTGAAGACTTCTTATACATACTGTTTTTTTGTTTTTAAATTAATACTGTATTTCCACAATCCTCCAGTACACACTCAGCCCTTCTAATTCAGAATATATATTTGCTTGTAACATTTCATGAGCATGCAGAATTTCCTGTACAAATGCTAGAAAATATAGTAAATTTGGTCTTACAGCTAACGGGTGGGATTGGAAGTAAGGACACCTAAGTTCTATTTCCAGCTCCACCAAAGCCTCAATATGTTACTTTGGACACATCACTTAACTGCTGCTGCCTCAGTTTCCCTATCTATAAAACAGGAATATTACTTGATTGGGTAATGTGAGGCTAAATTCAGTAACACTTGGAACATACATCTCTATAAAAGGGAAAAGATTTTAATTATAAATAAGGCAATCAATAACTCTCTCTCTCTCTCTCTCTCTCTCTCTCTCATAGATCCTTGAGATAAAGGCTTGAGACACAAGAGGTTTGACTTATTCTCCGACTCTTCCTTAACTAGAACAGTCGCTATTAGGTAGTAACTTCAGTTACAAATAACAAAAATATCTGGAGTTTAGAAGTATTGATTTGATTGTTTTGTTGTTTAATTTGGAAATATTTCCAAAACACTTCCAAAATATAAAGTGCTACGCTATATAAGCTTTCACTGTTGTCTATTCACTTCTAGTTAGTTGAGCTTATTCCAGAACTTTGGACAGGCTTCAAACTGGGCTAATATGCTTCTCGATTATATAGGCAGACCTGCAATATGATATAATTCACCGTAGTTCTGTTTCTGTTGTATAAAGTGCTTGCTTCCGCTATTCCTTTTCTCCCGTTTCAGTAAGGCTGGCTAAGTTATATTTCTTAGTATATTAGTTAATATACTTCCAGTTGGCCTAATACTGTCAGAGGCAAGTCTGAGGAATGTTAATGTTTAACATTTGTTGGGTGTAACAATAAAATCATAAGGGGGGATGCAGTTCTCCACAGTACTTACAGTATCCGCAACAGCTATATTTATAGTTGTTTATATTTGATGGGTCTGGATTGTGGACCTATAAATTCTAAGGCACCAGTTCAGGACAACACTTAAGCTCATGCTTAACTTTAACTTCCTTATGTACAGGGAATTTGGGAATTTCTTATCCTGACTCATTACTTTATAATATTTGCTTTTCAAGAATGATTGTAACCAATAGGGTATGTTTGTTTACATATCAAACTATATTTTAATGTTTAGTATATTATACATTATGGGTCAGATTCTGGCCCTTCACTCCAGCTGCTTTTCGCTGCTCTGGGAACCAGTTTATCCTGCTACCTGGGAATTCCCCATGTGAAAGGTGATATAGAGCTGACTAGTGGCTCCATGTGATCTCTCTCCCAGTTCTTGGCATAGTGCGTGTGGCTGGGGAAAATTGGGCATGGCTGGAGCATCTCTGCATTCTGGCTATTTCCAGCTCCCAGAACAGCCTCTTTGGACTGCTCTAATTTATGATGAGGTCTGCTCCAGACCTTGGTCAGCCCCATAATTTTGGAGCCACAAAAGAGGCACACAGCCTGCTTAGCCCCTCCTCTCCCAAACAGGCCAGAGCATGGCTCAAAATCTAGATATTTTGTTTCTAGCCACTTTTACAATGACAAGCATTTCTTAAAGAAATAAGATATTTAACATTCAATGCATCTATGAATTCTCCTTAAGAAATATCCTTTAGGATTTACAGTACTTGGCATTCTCAAGATACTGTGACATGTAATGAGCAAGAATTATCCTCTGGTTTGTGTATGCCTATGGACAAGGGCCTATCATTTTGCTTTATAACCCTTGAGTCTGTTTTGTGACTTTTTTCTTGCTTCCCAATGAACATAAATTCCAATTTCCTGCTGGTATGTCTGAGGCTTCTCTTAGGGATGATTTCAAACTTTTTGTTTACTGCAGGATGTGGAAGCAGTTATTGTGGTATTTCAGTTGACAGAATAAAAAATAAACTTGCAGTTGTGATATCTTTAAACTGTGCTAACTTGCTTTGGGGTGGAATGACGGGGGCAAGGGGTGAATGGCAATAAATTAAGCCATGTCAAAGAAGAGTAGATAAAATGAATGAGTGCTGATTCATATTTATAAATGGAAAGAAAGTGACAGAGGAATAATGCAGAAGTACTCAGCTATGAGTAACAGAAAACTTTTTCTCTCACTGGTTTGAATGTAGTGGAGGCTGAAAGTTGTTAGTGGCTATGAGAAGACAGTCTCCACTTACTTTCTATAGGATAGAACTGGCATCTAGATACTATGGTGACCAGCAACCTAACAGGACCTTAAATAGACATCTGCATAACAAAAGCTACAATTACTACTAACTGCCATCCTTATTAGTGCATTTGAATCTGACAGACCAGGACTTGAACTTGAGTCTCCCACAG
The DNA here is from genome assembly GCF_003597395.2 of Chelonoidis abingdonii. Classification (NCBI taxonomy): domain Eukaryota; kingdom Metazoa; phylum Chordata; order Testudines; family Testudinidae; genus Chelonoidis; species Chelonoidis abingdonii. Next base: position 27,455,428 of record NC_133778.1, on the reverse strand, counting down.
CGTGGGTGGGTGTACTAACCACAAGTACTACTTTTAATAAAGAAGCCAGTCATCAAGTGGGCATGGAGTCTTCATGATCCCTAAACCACACAAGTGTCCCTCATTAACCTGATTGAGGCACATTGATGGGGTAGCATGGGGAAGTCTGTGCTGCTGCTTGTGGTGTACCTGTTCTGTGGATAAACAGATGACTTCAGTCTCCAGTGCAGACAATTTATCATTTTCCATAAGCAAGAGTGACTCTTAATAGAAAGATCCAAGCCACAGTCTGGTGGCACTAGTCCTAGAAGAAGTTGCAGAAGCACCGAGTGGCATGAAAAATAAAAGCTGTCAGCATACAAGTAGAAGTATGGGATTGTCTGGGGTAAGTAGTTTTGAACATACTACATCATGGGGACTGAGAAGATGCCTGTGGAAAAGCACGTGAGTACCAATCACTCACTCACTCATGCCCGTCACCCCAATCAGGGTATGGGCCGCCAACCACAGATCTCCAGAGTCCTCTATCCTGGGCCATTCGCTCTAGCTGGTTCCAGGTATAGACTCGTACATGGTCCTCACGTTCCATGTGCCTATGGTAATCCTCCTGGTTGCAAGAAGGGTAATCGGCTTAGTGGCTTCCTCATGGCTTTCACTACCCAGCGTCATGCATCTTCGAGTTGAAGACCCTTCTTTTTCCAGGGTAAAAGTCTCTGTCTCTATTGTTGGCGTTTCTGTAGCAGGTTGATTTTTTACGGGGTGGAGTTGCTAGCCCCACGCCCAACCCTCCTCCTTTATCCTGACTTGGGACAGGCAGATGGCCCCAAAGGACCTCTCTGGTGGAGTTTGAGTACCAATATTTAAGATAAAAGGAGACACACAAGACTATGGGCTTGCCTACATTTAAAATGCTACAACTGCACCATTGCAATGCTTCAGTGTAGACACTACCTGCCAATAGCATAGGTAATCCACGTCCCGGAGAGGCAGTAGTCAAGTTGATGGAGGAATTCTTCCACTGACCTAGCATTGTCCACCCAGGGACTTAAGTTGGCCTAACACCACTGAAGACTCTGGATTTTTCACACCCTGACTGATATAGTTAAAACAACCTAATTTTCTAGTGTACACCAGGGCTGTGGTAACTACCATGGCATTTAACTCATGAGCAACACAAGGAAAATCTGGGAGAAAGTTATGGATAAGACACTACAAAGACAAAGGTCATTGACAATCAGTTTTGTTTGTGTTAGGCAAGTCAACAATTGACATAATCTTTGCATTAATATTACTTGTTGGAGAAAAATAGAGAAAAGGGGAAACACTACACACATTATTCATCTATCTTGAGAAAGCTTATGACCATGTTCAGAGAGAAGTCATCTGAGGGTGTATGAGAATGAAAGAAATACCTAAAAACTCCACCACAAATGGAAGGCTATGTGGAGAAACTGAACAATTTCTATTAAGAGTCAGGGTACATAAAGCTCCTTTTGAGCACCAACGTGAGCACATGCACTTACAGAAAACATCCAGAGAGTGGCATTGTGGTGCACCGCTTTTTGCAGATGATATTGTAGCACTGGTGAGGGAGAGCAAAGAGGAAGTGGAAAAATTTTGAGAGATGTAGATGTATATTTGAAAGAAATGGCATGAAAATAAGCAAATAGAAAACAGACTGTATAGTTGGTAGATTCCATGGTAGCTTGCAGGAAGACCACGGGACATTAAGTCTGGTTCAAGTACTTATGTTTGACAGTACAGGATAATGATTAATGACAAATTTATAGGCAAAACAGGAAAGTCATGGACTAAATGGAGAGAAATGAGCAGAGTGAGCTGCTCTAGGAGAATGCCTATCAATTGAAAATTAAGATCTACAGGACAGTAAATAGGCCTGTACTTTTATATGGCTCTGAATACTGGGCACCGAGGAAGAGACAGGAGCAGTTATTGAATAAAGTAGAAATGAAAATGTTAGGAGGCTGGAACAGGCTCAGAATGAATGAATCAGAGGAAGTGTGAAATTGGTACCAATGATGGAAAAGGTATATATACAGTATACATTTTAAACAAACAGTTTAATACTGTTTACAGCTATGCTGATTGTGAAGCTTGGTTGAAGTGGTGAAGTAAGAGGGTGGGATATTTCCCAGGGAACGTCTTGCTACTAAATCAGTGGTTTTCAAACTTTTGTACTGGTGACCCCTTTCACATAGCAAGCCCCTGAGTGTGACTCCCGCGCCCCCATAAATTAAAAATACTTTTTAATATATTTAACACCATTATAAATGCTGGAGGCAAAGCAGGGTTTGGGGTGGAGGCTGACAGCTCGCGACCCCCCCATGTAATAACCTCTAAATGATGAACTAGCACTCTTCTGAGCCCTCAAGGGTTAATACAGTGGTGTTAATATAGCCTCTCACTCTACAAGGCAGCAGGAATGGAGGGGAGGGGAGGGGAGACAGCATAGCAGACAGAGACAGACATACACCTTGTGTTCGGGGGAAGAGAGAGAAATTCACATTGCCCCTTTAAGTAAACTGGCCCATTCTTAAGTGCTTTGTCTTTTTAAGTGGATCAGGAAGTTGAGAGAGTAGCTGCTGCCCCAGGCTCTCTCTGTCTCTCTGCGTCCCCCTACTCTGCTCTATATGGAGAAGCATGGGTAAGCAGGGTGTAGGAGCAGGGGGAAGGGGGACACCCTGACAGCCCCCACCCCCACCCTTATTTCCCCTTCATAGCAAGCAGGAGGCTTGGGAGTAGATCCAAGGCAGAGCGCAGGAGCAGCACATGGCAGTGCAGGGAGGGATAGCTGCAATTGCTAGCCTGCTGGCAGCTGCTGCACAGGGAACTTAGGGGAGTGGGGGGCTGCCAGTCCACCCTGGTTCCAAGCCCCCACCAGCCAAAGACGTTAGAAGGGAGCATTGCACAACTTTAAACAAGCATGTTCCCTAATTGATTAGCAACTTCAACTTCAACCAGGATGACTTTAAGTGGGGAGTTACTGTGCCTACGCATTCCATGCAGGACTATCATCCACATACTCACCCAGATCAAACCAACAGTATAAGGTGCTTAGACTGTAGAAGCTATATCTTGCTAGAGTAGACTTTTATCTCTAAGGGCATGTCTGGACTACAGCCCTAAGTCAACCTGTTGGTCGACTTACAGCCACTGCGGTAATTACAGCCATGGTACTAATTGATGTCCACCTTACCCTCCTTCTGTCAGTGATGTGCGCCCTCACCAAGAGTACTTCCACTGACTGAAGAGGGTCCACGTGGGTGGCTGAGAGCCAGTAGCCCAGCGGCTCTCCCTTCTGGCTGGGGGAGGGGGGGCAGCTGCCTAGGCTTCTGGGAGTAGGGAGCCTCCAGGCAGCTGCCCGGCTGGGAGTGCGAGTGGGGGGCAGCTAGGTTCTAGTTGCCCAGCTTTCTCTTCAGTTTCCATGCTGGAGCTCTGATATTGCCAAGACAGCCAACAGTCCATGTAAGGGTCTACACAGACACTGCATCGCCCTAACTACACCACCGTAAGCCTTACGCTTCTCATAGAGATGGAATGATGTTGGTAGAGTAGGGCACTTACATTGGTGGGACAAAGCTGTAGTGTGTACTCTGACATTGGCTGATGTAAGCTGCTCTTTGTCGACCTAACTGTGTAAACCAGGCCTAAATCTATAGATTGGTACCACCTTGGAGATTTTGAAAATAGAACATTATTTAGGGCAGCAGTACTGATTTAAGATAAGAGGTAGCAAGCTCTGAAAGAAGTCTGTCTAGTTCTTCAATATCTAGATTCAATTATTTTAATATCTAAATGGGAAAGCTTTTTTCTTTCTGAAATTTTTGTAAGGGTTTGCTTAGCTGATTTCATCTTATCATGCTTCCATATAGGTTATTGTCATAAACAGATAGCTAAGGGTTAATGTCTTTTTCACCTGTAAAGGGTTAACAAACAGTGACCTGCAATACCTGACCAGAGGACCAATCAGGAAACAAGATACTTTCAAACTGCGGTGGAGGGAAGCCTTTGTTTGTGGGTTTTGGGTTTTGCTTTGTTCTCTCTGAGTTCTGGAAGGGACTAGAGGTGCAACCAGGTTTCTGCCAATCTCCCAGTACATTCATAATGACTAGGGTTGATTGGAAAACAATTCTGTTTTATGAAACATTTCAGGGTTTCAAAATTTTTCATTTTGGTGCAGAACAAAAATGACCTTTTACGAATTTTCATGGAAAAAGATGGTAGTCATGCTGGGAGAGAGCCCTGCTTCAGAATAGCCAGTAGGTAGGTCATTTGTCTAGGCAGTAGGAGACAGAAGATAAAGTCCCTGCTCCAAATTAGACAGAAAAGGGACTTAAACTTGGGTTTCCCACATCACTACTGGGCTATTGACTATTCTGTAGGGGGTGTCATTGAGAATTTTTGATGATACTTGCATGTTTCCAGGAAACACTTAAGTTTTAACAAAATGGTGTTTTTCGCTGGGGAAAAGTTTAATTGAAAGATTGTTGATCAACTCTAATAATAAACCTTAGTGCTTTTACAGACATGAGCCTAGGGGCAAAGTAGATCTCAGGAATCAAGCATCTGTACTGAAAATCTGCAGACACTAAAATGGAGAGTAAAGGTATGAACCTGTCCAGACTGATACTGGAAGAATTAAGAGATTTTGTGGACTAGTACCTGCAGGCGAGCTGGAAGTGATGGGCGCTCTAGCATTTGCATACTTCTACATTTGAAAGACTTGTTCTCATATTTTTTAACCTACAGTCCATCTATATGCAAGGCAAATGGAAGGACTACATAAGAACCTCTCACACAGCTTATAGTATTCAACATATGTCATTTTAAGTTTAAAAAGTGCATTGTGTGAAGGGTAGTGTAGGCAGGGTTGGATTAAGGCAGGGGCTTTAGGAGCTGCAGCCCAGGGCCCCGGCTCAAAGGGGGCTCCGCAAAAATAAATCATGGGCAGCGATCTCCAACTCCCGGCTGCTAAAAGTCTTGCAGTGCAGTGGGGTGCTCAGCCAGGCTCCATTGCAGGCTGTGGCCCCACGCGGCCCCTGGTGGATGTGTGTGTGGGGTGAGGTGGCTCCATGCACTGCCCTCCCCCCCGTACTGACCTCACAGCTCCCAGCCAATGGGAGCTACGGGGGTAGTAGTTGCAGGTACGGGCAGTGCAGTGATACATGCTGTCCCCTTCCTGCTAGGGGCTGCAGAGACACGCTAGCAGTCGGCCCCTTCCAGGAGCAGTGTGGGGCTATGGCAAGCAGGCACGATCAGCTGGACCTGTGGACAGGGCAGGTAAACAAACTGGCCCAGCCTGCCAGGGGCTTTCCCTACACAAGCGGCGACCCCTGTTTGAGAAACCTTGGTTTACTTCAATGTGTTTGTAATCTACTCTATCTTTGCCATATCTAACTGAGACTGGGTCATCATAAAACTGAATCTAGCCTATTTAAAAACTGCCCCAGCCAGGAAAGAGTTGAGTAGTTCAACTCTTTTCAGTCGCCTCAAGAGGAGGTAGCATGTTCTAGATTTAACTAGAAAATATGGTCTGATTTGCTTTTCACTCTATTTTTACACCACTGTTATTCCACTGAAGTAAGTGATTTACTTCAGGCATACACCAGTGGAAATTAGTAGAGAATGAGTCCCACAACCCATTCACTTCCTTCTGTGAGGGTTTTGACAATACAATTCTTTTATACACCTGTTCAACATTTCCCCTTTATTTTGCATATTATTTGGGTAGACTTAAAAAGCCTAACTGTATTCATACAGTAAGAATCCAGCGCTAATGTATTAACCATTCTTTATGAAAGAGCAGCTGATATAAAACTTTGTTTTGGGGTATTCTGTCAGGCAGTCTTAATGCAGTACTTAGGCCTAAATACTCTTCCAACTGCATGGCCTGTTTTCTCTTCCCACGGGGAAGTGGTTTTGTTTTCCAGATAACTTATTTATCTGAGTCAGAATTGAGCTGTTACAGTGTCAGAATAAACTGGAATTGAGCACAGGTGAGTTCAGTGAATGTTTGCTCTGGATAAAAGACTGAAGGAATCAGGCCTTTTTTTAGAATAAATGATTTCTTCCACAAAGCAGGGGCTCTGTTCCTGCTCCCTGTGAAGTTAATGGGAATTTTGCTATTGTCTTCAGTAGGTGCAAGCTTCGGTCCTTATTTTTTAGAAACCTGTCATCTCTGCCAGGTTAGTATAAAACAGGGGTTCTCATGCTTCATTGCACTGCGACTCCCTTCTGACAACAAAATTTACTACATGACCCCAGGAGGGGAGACCAGAGCCTGAGCCCACCCAAGCCCGTCTGCTGTGGGTAGTGGGCATAGTTGAAGCCTGAGCCCTGCTACCCAGGGGGGAGGGGGGTTAAGCTGAAGGCTAAGGGCTTCAGCCCCAGATGCTGAAGCCAAAGCCTGAGCCCTACCACCCGGGGCTCCAGCCAGTCCAACCCCAGGCTTTGACCCTGGGCCCCAGCTAGTCTAACACCAGCTCTGGTGCCCCCATTAAAACAGGGTTGTGACCCACTTTGGGAACCCCTGGTATAAAAGAATCAGATGCCATGCCTGAGACTTCCACCTCAAGGAGCAGGTAAACTGGTATTTCATTGTATGACAAATGGTCAGTGGCAGTAAACCTAACCCTGCTGTGATGCCCTGGCCTGGCCCTGCCTGCTCTATTGCACTTAGCAGCAGCGAGGGACCCTAGGGCCCCGAGTCTCTGCCACACACGGGCAGTCAGCCCTTGTCTAGAGCAGGTCTTTGGAGCCGGCGGGGGATGCAAGAGGGAAATCCCCCCCCCCTTTTTAAAGTTCTCCAGTGTTTGCTCCTTTAGAAAGTTAGTGCCGAAGAGCGGGGCACCGGGGCAAATCTCATCTCAACTTTCCCTTGTGTCTAGTGTTGACATGTGACAAGCTCCCTCAGCTAATGCAGTGGGGCCAGGCCTGGCGGAGTCCGGGGCGGGGGGCTCCCAAGGGTACTGAGCATCCCCCGGGCTGGCCGGCAGGTGCCGAACTGGAGCCGCCCCAGTTTAGACCCTTGCCCCCGGGACGGAAGGTGGTTTTCCGCGGCAGCTGCGTCCCTCACCCCGCCTCAGAGCGGGGCACAGCTCCCGCGCGGGCTGCCGAGCTCCTGGCCGGCCAGCGTCGGAGTCAGGCCGCCTGGGGGCGCTGCAAGCCGCGGGCGGGCGGGGCGGCTGGAGGTGCTGGGAGCGTCCCAGCCCCTTCCCAATCTCGAGCGCCGCTGCCTCCGCCCTGTGCCCGGGGGGCGTGGCTGGCGCCCGGTTCAGTTGCACTGGCCGAGCCGGAGAGCGGCTGCAGTGCGCCGGGCTGCGGGAGAGACGGAGCAAGCTCGGCGAAGGGAGAGGTACAGGGCGTCCCGGGGCCTGGGTGGGAACAAGGGGGAACGGTGCTTTAGGGTTTGGGCAACGCGGTCAGAGGTTACGGACCGGCACTGCTTGGGGGAGGCGCGTTGTTGCCCGCTGCCCTGCCCCGACCTGGCTTTCCCCGCACGTGCGGATGGGGTGCCCCCTCCCCCGCGCCGACACTTCTGCGGAGCTCGGGAGGACAAAGCTCCCGGAGAGGCGCTGGGCAGGCGGGACTCTTCCAGGTGAAGCGGTGTTTGTGTGGGAGCTGGAGGCGCCCTCTGCGTGGAGCTGCCCCCCCACCTTCCGCCTGCCCTCTTTGTTTGGTCTTGGTGAGAGGGATTGTGCGTGTCCCGGTTCTTGTTTCCCCGCGGAGATGGGATTGAAACCAGATCGAGAACCAGAGGAGACTTGTATCAGAGTTCCCAGACCCTGGGGTGCCTGATGTGTATGTGTGCGCGGGGGAGGTGGGGTTGTGAGGTGTAATGAGTCTCTGTTTTCAGCGCCCATGGGTGTTTGCTCCTTTGTGAAGAATGTGGCTGAATATTTACTGTTGCAACAAGTTACCTAATCGTTGCCATGTTGTTACTATGCCACACAGTCCGGCTGTGCCTGCTGAGATCAAACTCCACCTGGTATTCACATAGCAGACTGCTTTGCAGGTTCTGTATTCTTAAAAGGAAGGGACGAGGCAAATATATTTGTGGAGACTTAGCCTGGATGGATGGAGGCAGCTGTTACAAAACTGTATCCATAGGGTTAACTTCAACCTCAACCGTGACAGCAGAGCGAAAAACCCACTCTAAGGAATGTCGGGGAAAAACCACTAAAAGAACACTAGATTGCTAAATGCATGAATCACAATATGTAACATTGCATTGGAAATCTCTTCTAGAGATGACTCCTTCAGATAAAAGTATTTAGTTTGAAATGATATAGATTTGTTATGGCTTTTGTTAGCAAGTAGTGGATCGTTATAGACCTCTACAAAGTTGAATTTAACCAGGAGCTTTGGTGTCCATAAAGATGGTCCAGATTTTAAAACCAAATCTAAAATCAGTGTGTGCGCGCTTTTCTGGAGAGGTCATTACATCTGCTTTTTGTTTTTTTAAAGCAGCTATCTCATGTGGAAAGCTTCATTTAATTCAAATGGATGGCTTAGACTAATTTTTATACAGATACATGTATGAGGGACGATTGTGGGAGGAGATTGTCATTATCTTAGAATGGAATTTAAAATTCCAAGAACAAATAATCTCTAGGAGAGGACACTATTATTTGGGAAGGGCTTCCAAGACCTGGAGAGTTGTGGAAATGGCCCAAATGTACGGACTTTAATTTAGGTACGACATGAATCTTGAAGGGCAGACTGGTCATGATAAAAATTGCCTGTGCATATTAAGTTGTGATATATCAGGATGCACTGTTGTACATCCGTTATGCTTGTGGTTTTTAAGAAGGGCATAATGCTCCTTCCTAAGTGACTAGGACTCCCCCTCAGAAACAATGGCTACCCTTAGCGAGGCCTTCTTATGATCGGGCAAACACTGCTGTAAAGGCACAGATACAGCATTTAGGGGTTCCTTGTCTTACACCTAAAATAATCATTGGTATTTTAGTTGTGTACATATATGCACTTATTCTTTGTCTGACAGCATGCTTGGTACACCATGTTATGTTGATAAGGCATGGTCATTGTCCCAAAGAGCTTATGGAATATTAAATAAAATATACTTCAAGAGCTGTTAGCCTGTGTATTGGAAAGAAATGGTTGTTTGAAATAAGGCAGGTTAGAAATTACCACTGGCAAACATCATAGGTCCTGTAAAATGGCTGACTTTTCAGTTTTAGTGTTGAATCATGATTTTACCATATCCTGCTATCCTATTGTTAATTGTGAATTAAGGGTGGCAACAGGCTGCCCATCCTTCCTTGGGTGAATCATCACTTTGTCAAGTCCTGTATCAAAGGCAGGGCTTTCTCCAAGTTTTGCTAGGATGTAAACGTAATCTGACACATTTGTTAAATTGGACTTCAAAAGTGGGCCAATTTTAAGTGTATTAAAACATAATAAAATTTCTCAGTTTATTTTCATAGAATCATAGAATATCGGGGTTGGAAGGGACCTCAGGAGGTCATCTAGTTCAACCCCACTGCTCAAAGCAGGACCAATCCCCAGACAGATTTTTGCCCTAGATCCCTAAATGGTCCTCTCAAAGAAACTGCTGAGTTCAGTTCATCTGCAAATTTGACACCATCAGCTCTGGACTAAACAAAGACTGTGAATGGCTTGCCAATTACAGAACCAGTTTCTCCTCCCTTGGTTTTCACACCTCTACTGCTAGAACGGGGCCCCATCCTCCCTGATTGAACTAACCTCATTATCTCTAGCTTGCTTGCTAGCGCATATATATATATATATACCTACCCCTGGAAATTTCCACTACCTGGATCTGACGAAGTGGGTATTCACCCATGAAAGCTCATGCTCCAAAACGTCTGTTAGTCTATAAGGTGCCACAGGATTCTCTGCTGCTTTTACAGATCCAGACTAACACGGCTACCCCTCTGATACTCTCAAAGATTGAACTCACAATCCTGGGTTTAGCAGGCCAATGCTCAAACCACTGAGCATCCTCCCCCCCCCCCGCCAGTCTTCCTTCTGATTATAAAAATGTGACTTTATAATAGTGTTCTTTTATGAAGCATAGTGTTTTGGGCTTGATTCTGTAGTAAAATGTACTGTTTTGTACCATCACAGTTATTCCTATAGCAATATACAGTGGTCAAAATTCAAGTCAGAATTTTCCTACAGTTACCGCACCATGGTATCTTAGAGAACCACGCTTTCCCCCCATACTTAGAATAGAAGATGTTGCTGGAAACTACATGTTAATTGTTGGCGTGTATTGGATATTTTAATGGCTTCTCTATATGGATACTACAAAGAGGATTATGATTTTTTCACAGGATTAAGCAGAAGATGAACTCTTATTAAAATATCTTGAAGAGGAAGCACAGGGACTCACTGGTTTAAAGCCTTTAACTTTTTCTGAAGTAAGAGCCTCACTTCTAATCACATCTATGAGGAGGACATAGGGACCAGAAAAGAGAGGAACATGGATTTAAGGTGGTTGAGTTTAGCTAGAGAATTACATTAGCCCTGTTAAATTTAATGTAAAACAAAATCATTTTAGGAGAGCAAGTGTACATCTCTGGGCCATGTGCTTCTGTAGGAGGATGGGAGAAGAGAGGCAGGCAAATGAGAAGAGGAAGTGGGGAGAGACACTGGAAACCTCAGCAAAGCCATTAACTTTTCCCACTGCATACTCATAAAGGGCTGCTGGCAATGTACAGAAGATGTCAGAGGTCTTCTTTCACACAACCCTCTGAGATCATCAAATTTCTGAGCTCTGTGGGAACAGAAGTTCTCCATGCTGGTTTCTGATCTCATCTTTCCCCACCAGCAGTAATATCGGAAGTGGAATAGCTTGGGAATCAGCGAGAGAAGTGAAAGAAAGGTAACGTGGAACATAGTCAGCAGGACAGCTTTATGTAACTGTAGAACAACTTGGTTGGTATAGCAAATCTTTTTTCACACTACATGTGCTCAGAAACGGGACAAATGCTTGCACACTGGGGAATGTTAAACAATCTGGCAGTAGAACACAGATCTTATTTATGGCAGCTCAAATGCCAAATTGTTCTATAATTCTTACCTTGTATTTCAATCATCTTTTTTTTTTTTCAAGTTAACAAAGAATAAATTGAAATGAAAAACAACATTTTAGTGAATTATGTTTCAAGAGTTTGGGAATTTTCTGACTTAAAAAAGATGACAGGACAAGCAAAAGCGTTACTGCTTCTTTATGAATATGGAGACACACTATTTCATTCCCTCCACCTTTTAAAATATCAGCTACATGTCTTCTCCCATCTTTGCTGGGGGATGACGGCACTATCATTGGAGGACCACAGTAGTGATGTTCCAGCCCAGAAGGCTGTAACCTGATCTGCAGCTTCCCTTCCCCAAACTGGGGAGTAACAGCTCTGCTTACATCCTTAGACATGAAGATCTGATATTTCTAATGTAAAGCTCAGACAGAAAACAGTTTCTTAAAAACTTTAAGACGCTTTATCATAAAGCAGCAGTAAAGGGCAACAATGGTTAATTTGTAGGGCTCTCAAGTGATTAAAAAATAAATACCATTTATTTAAATATATTTGGATGTGTTCTACATTTTCAAATATATTGATTTCAGTTACAATACAGAGTACAGTGCTCATTTCATATTTGTTTTTTATTACAAATATTCATGCAATCAAAAATTAGCATATTTTTATAACAAGCATCATCAGCATGAAAGCATGTCCTCTGGAATGATGGCTGAAGCATGAAGTGGCATACAAATGTTTAGCATATCTGGCATGTAAATATCTTGCAATGCTGGCTACAAAAGTCCCGTGTGAACACCTGTTCTCACTTTCAGGTGACGTAAATAAGAAGGTGGCTGCATTATTTCCCATAAATGTAAACAAACTTGTTTGTCTTAGCGATTGGCTGAACAAGAAGTAAGACTGAGTGGACTTGCAGGCTCTAAAGTTTTACATTGTTTTGTTTTTGAGTGCAGTTATGTAACCAAAAAAAATCTACATTTGTAAGCTGCACTTTCATGATAGAGATTGCACTACGGTACTTGTATGAGGTGAATTGAAAAATACTACTTTTGTTTATCATTTTTACAGTGTTACTATTTGTAACAAAATAATATAAAGTGAGCTCGGTACACTTTGTATTCTGTGTTGTTATTTAAATCAGTGTATTGGAAAATGTAGACAATCATCCAAAAATATTTAATAAATTTCAATTGGTATTCTATTGTTTAACAGTGCGATTAATTTTTTTGAGTTAATCGCGTGAGTTCACTGCGATTAATCGACAGCCCTATTAATTTGTGCTTCACAGTTCCCAGAATCAGATGGTCAGAAGTGCAGATTTTTCCTTTGTACTGATCCTAATGGGAACAGGCTATATAGCTTCTCACCACAGTCCAAATCCATACGTGTTATGGAGAGTTTTGGGATTTTTGCCAGGGGGCTGTCTCTGAATTCTGCTTGGAGCTCCCATCTTCTGCTTCAGATTTTGGTATTTGATGAATGTGAAGCACCCTTGTTCCGCTTCTGGATGCTGGATTGGAACTTTTGTTTTCTTTCCCCACCACAGGGTGTAGGTAGGTTCCATATTAAACCCATTTCCCAACCGCCTTATTGTTTGTAGGCAGATGTGTGTAGGGGTTTTGGGGGGGGGGCGGGGCGGGGGGGAGAAGCTCTGCTCTTCTATTCCTGTGGGTCCTCCAGGTTTTCTTGTGGTGGGTGTAACCTGGTGTCCTCTCAGCTGCCATAGGCTCCTGCCCTTGCCTCCATTCCCCCATTCTTAGGATTCTCACCATTGTGTGAGATACTTGTGCAAGTCCAACACCATTTCTGCAATCTTACTTATTAAAAGAATGCAGTCCATCTAAACAGCAGTCTAGTAACCTTCCCTTTTTGATTAGGGGTACCCCTCCTGGGCTCACCATTGTGCCCTGTGTTTGCAGGGCTGTTGAAGGGGAACTTAACATCCCCCTCCCTCTGGAATTCCCAGCTTGAACCTTACAAGTGTGTCAACTCCCATCAGTACCTGTCTGCAGTACCTGATCCAGGCTACTACTGCAGGCCTCCTAATTCCCATTTAAGAGTCCCCTGCCCCATCTCCAAGGGCTTTTGCTCCTGCCCTTGGTGCAGGGAGCTTTGGCTAGTGTGGAGCCCCTTTTCCAGTCCTCTCTGACTTCGGATCCCCTGTAGGTCTGCCTGTCTTCTATCCAACTGAGCAGGCTCCCTCTTAAGGTATGTATGTCTTCACTGTGATTTAAAAACCAGTGGCTGGTCCACATCTGCTGACTTGGGCTCAGGCTAAGGGGCAGTTTAATTGCAGTGTAGACTTCTGGGCTCTAGGACCCTATGAAGTGGGAGGGTCCCAGAGCTCAGGCTGGTGACAGAGCCTTGAATTCTACACTGCAATTAAACACTCTTTTAGCTGGTGCCCCTGAGCTGGAATCAGCTGGCATGGGCCAGGTGCAGTAAAGACATACCCTTAGAGCAGTGGTTCCCAAACTTTAACAACCCGCTAACCCCTTTCACTAAAATGTCAAGTCTTGTGAATCCCCTCCTAAAAATGAATATTTCCAGCAATTTTCTCCCTTACCTCAGCATAAATTATAAAAGCAGTGATCTTGAAAATATAAAAAAAATTTGACATGCTTATTCCACACTGTTAATTAATTATTAATAATTACAGTATTTTTATTACATTATGAAAACAGCAACACACTTCCAAGATATCACTTTTGTAGTTTGTCTCACTTTTGATTAAGCCTGTTATAAGACAAGGCTCCTATCAGAGGCGCCAGTAGAAAAAAGGGGCAGGGGTAGGGGGGGAATGTGTGTGTGTGTGTGTGTGTTTGGGGGAGAGGGGGACTACCAGAAAAAAAGGGCACCTCTGGCTCCTGTGTTTCATCAAGGAGTATCAGATGTGAAACAGCATGAAGATATTTAAGAAGCCAACTCAAGGAGTTCCTCATACACAAGTATTCAGGTCTTGAGCAGTCCAGGCAAACAATACACATTACAACAAAGCTTAAACTTGTTGTTCTTCATAGTAATTTAAAAACACTAGCAGCCTATTTAATTTTAAAAACAGCAAAAAATATCCACCTTCCTTTCCATTTCTTATAAGGAGTCTTGATGTTTAAATCTCCTCAGTGTGATAGATATGCTTGCTTTGATCTGCTTAGCTCTTGGAAGTCCCCAAGGTTGTGGGCTGCTGGCCCTGTGCCGTCTGGGGTCCCTGGGGACAGCTCTCTCCGCCATTAGGGAATTTTTTTTCTGAGACCCCCCTGTAACCTTTTCATAAACCCCAAGGGTTCACGAACCCCAGTTTGGGAACCACTGCCTTAGAGGAAACACCATATGCAGGTTATTAGCACATAATGCTTGTTCTCCTGAGCCTTTGATAGCGGAGCTCTTCCTTGGATAGGTCCAGATTTTGCTTCTACTTAGTTTCCCAAGAAGTGAAGTAAAATTTACATGATTCTTGCCACTTTCATGGTAGTCCCCAAACTTTGAAGAGCAGCTGTAAAGCTGACTAGTTCAGCTCAGTTATTGCTTGGAATTGTCTGCAGACTCAGGAAGACAATTTTATACCGGTTAACCATTCAGATGTGCCTCAGAGCTAATCTTTACTGCCACGAGGACAAGAAACATAATTTTCTTTTTGATGAAGGCATAAATCCTGCAGAAACTGGTAACTTGCGTCTCCCCTTCTCACCAGGGAAAGTTTACGATCTGTGTTGGTGACTAAACTTGTGGTTATATCATAGTATGTTCTGCTCATGCTAGTAACCTTGTAGTGGTAATGAAAAGCATTGTTTCATTCTAATAGTCTGTCAAAGGGTGGATGTACTCCGCAACTTCTGACAGGATACTTCTAAAGCAAAAAAACCTAAAATATAAGCCTGGTCTAGACAGAATAGCAGGAAGGATTGACTTGGGAATAGTGTGGACAAGAGGAAAGGATGGGATCCTTTCTGTCCTAATGGAAAAACTTGCAAGGAAATTAACAATTCCACAGTTTGGAATGAAAGCAATCAACATATGGGGTTTACTGAATTTTCTGTCTGCTTGCCTAGCTTTAAACAAACTGAAGGCTGAAGAGACAGAGCCCATATATCCAGAATTTGCCAACAGTGAAGGCAAGAAATGTTTAGAGTGCCAAAGCCTTTTTGGGATTTGGGGGTGGGGGCAGAGTGCTCCTTTACACTATTTTCCTAACCCACATTTATACTATGCTGCCTAACTGATTTGGTGTAGGTGTGCTGCTCATTTCAGTCCTAAACATCTTCATAATCTCTGCCTTTCCCTCTCCCTGGAAGAGGGAAGGTTGCTGGAGTGGACATAAGCAGCGTTCCTATGCCATTGGGCAAGAGGACCAGATGTAGGGAAAGAGTGGGTGTGGTGGGCGGGAGAAGAAGATGACAATTAGAGAAGCTCAGCAGAAAGGTGAGGTAGTGGGTACAATAGTATTGAAACAATTCAATGCATATTTCTCAGTATTCAAACAACGGATAACAAAGAGGTGCTTATTTTTCACTACCATCTGCAGAAAGCTGTTATTTTTAATTGCTTGTGAGAGATGCCAGATTAACAGCACTAGAGTGCATTAATCCATCTACAGCATGGTCTGGAACAGTGTAAGCTTCCCTGCCCCAGCCCACAGATACGCTTTGGAAGCTCTGTTGTCGTACTTTCCCTCTCCTTATTTCTACCCCTTTACTCTTTCTCCCTACCACTTGCACCTTCTACAGTGGCACTGAGAATGATTAATAGGAAAAATTAAACGGAAGTAATGACTATAAGAAGGAAAAAGTTGTATCAAATAAATAGTAAGAGATTAAGATTCATAGACCCAAAACCTGGCCAATGTTTTCTTTCTTGTTTGGAGTTCTTATAATGTTTTCCCCTCGCCCAGCATGTGAACATAAGTACAGGTTGCTGTTGTTTGTTTTCAAAAAGCAGCAGCCTTAAGGTAACCAGCAAATGCAGGAAATGGAGAGGGTATATTATGCTGTATTTAGATAAGCCTGCAAATTATTAATCTGAAACTTAAAAACCAAATGTGGACCCCTGTGTGTGATACTTTTTGCACAAAAGGCTTCTGAAAAACTTATGAGCAAAGTAGAAGGAATTGATTCAGTACTTTAATTCACCTGTGTTGAAACCACGTCCTAGAGTTAGAGCCTAATATGGCCTCTAGTAGATCATTGAATAAGGAGTTGCTGGATGCCACAATTAGAGAAAGTTCCTCCTGCTGCTGTTAGGTCAATCTTGTCCTGCTGTGAAATTGATGATGATCTCATCAATTTCCCTGTTCTGTAGTTTTGCAAAGCATTAAACACTGAGGCTAGGGGATGAAGAGGCTGCATCAGTCACCTGTCTCCGATTACCTCAGCTAGGAGGCTCAGGAATGTAGTGAAGATCTCCCAATGACCAAGGAAGCTGCCAGAGGTTTCTTGGTTTAGGGTGGGGAGCAAAAAGAGGAGAGAAATGGTCCTTCTAACTGAGAGGCTGGGCTGTGGATTCATGTTTACCAGATGCCTACTGATACACCTGAGCCCAGCATCCTGCTAGGAATCCCAGCAACTCTCTTTTCCAGCAGGGGAGGTTGCCTCTTGACAATGGAGGAAGGGAAGAAGGGGGTAGCGAGAGGTTTCTTTAGATTGTGGCCTGGCTAGTAGGTTTAGCCAAATAGTCCACAAAATTTTACCAGACACTCAGCAACTGATGTGTGAGGGGATGAGTGGATGCATGTGGGTGGACGGGGTGATTGAAAAGTTACAACAGAGAAGTATGGTATTTGGGGGTGAGATTTTTTGGAGGAGAATTAGCTCAACAAAGGGTAAGAGGATGGAGGGAGAGAGAAAGTGCTTCTATATCCTAGGAAATTTCCCCAAATCTGGGAATTTTTGAGTAAAATGTTTGAATGAAAATTCCCAATTTCCCAAGTTGAAACATTTTACTCACAAATTTCAGGTTTTGGGAAATTTCCCAGGATATAGAAGCACTGTAAAAAAAAAAAACAAAAACAAACCTTCATATGGGAATTTTTCACCAGATTTGGGAAATTTTTAGTGCTAGGTTGGGAAAAGTTGGTATCGCGATATAGAAGTACTGGAAACAGACATTGTAAACAGTGCAAGAAAGCATAGATCATGATCTGGAAAGAGAAAAGAAGATCAAAGTCAGGGAAGGAAAGAAAATACAAGAGGTAATTGATGTTTTTAAAAAGACCAGTTGAATAGAAAGTTCTTCGTTAGCGTTACTATCCATATTATGTTTACCTGTTTTCAAATACTGCTGGTGCTCCTCACCCTATTGCTCTGTCTTACTTTGAGTTCTGCTTCTTTTCCGGGTGCTGGGTGAGACTGGAGGGGACAACTGGGAGTCTGTCACTCCTGCCTGGTGTGTGTGCTTTGTTGCCGGGGAGTTGGAGGAATGTCTTTATTTTCCAGTCCTAGTGCTTGGTGGGGGAGAGTAGCAGCCTGGCATGGTGTTAATGGGAGCCAGAGTAGGAACTGCAGAGCCAGCTGTGAGGCAGAGCATTTCAGGAACACTCCCAGCTCTTCAAGGGAGGGGTGGGGGGAGAGAGCGAGCTCCACCTGCTCCATGTGCTGAGTGAGGAAGAAGCCCCCTCAGCATGTGAAACACCTCTGATTTCCTACCTTGCCACAGGAGGCAGTGGAGTGGAAAGGCAGCCAGTCTGAGGTGTTGCCTCATTGGGAAGCCCTCTATCTAGTAGGGGCAAAATGTGACTAGCTGCTGTGGCATTGACCCTGTGGTCTGTGAACACAGAACAGATTGAGAGCTACCCTGGTCGCTGTCTGGTTACAAACTGTTACATGTAGTAATGACAAAGAATCTGAAGGTTACCTTGGCAACCAAAAAGGTGCAAAACATCTTTTTTTTTTTTTTTTGTGTTGGTTTAATCTGAGGATATGCGATCTCTGAGATAGCCTAAGGCCACGTCTACACTACGGTGAATATCGAATTAGCTAAAATCGTTTTATAAAACTGATATTATAAATTCGTTTCATGCGGCCACACTAGGCACAGTAGTCGGCATTGTGCGTCCATGGTCGAGGCTAAAGTCGATTTCTGAAGCGTTGCATTGTGGTAGCTCTTCCATAGCTATCCCATAGTTCCTGCAGTCTCCCCGCCCCTTGGAATTCGGTTGAATCATTATTGTTGCGGTGGTTCTGGGTAAATGTCGTCAGTCATTCCTTCCTCTGGAAACATCAGCTGACATCTTTTGCGCCGTTTTCCCTGGATTGCCCTGGCAGACGCCATAGCACGGCAACATGGAGCCCATTCAGCTTTTTTTTTTTCCGGCACCGTATATGTACTGGATGCCGCGACAGAGAGGCGATACTCCAGTGCTAACACAGCAGTTCACTTGCTTTGCATGATAGCAGAGATGGTTACAGGTCGTTCCGTACCGTCTACTGCGGAGAAAACTGACAATGATGATGGTTATCTCTCTCCTCTGTACTGTCCGCTGCCATCATGAGTGCCCCTGGCTGAAATGGGGCGCAACGCAAAACAAAATTGGGATTGACTCACTTGGAACTGAGTCAATCCCTCCCTTATGGTTTCTAAAAAGTCAGTCCTGCCTAGAAAGGGCAAGTGTATGAGGACCAGTGTATGAGAGCACAGCTGCTCCGTGTCAGTATCACAGGGGTGCCCTGCAACCCCCCCCGGTGCTTCCCTCCTCCCCCAACCTCCTGGATACCGTGCAAGTGTCCTGCCCATTTGTGTCATGAAGTAATAAAGAATGCAGGAATAAGAAACACTGAGTGTTTAGTGACATAAAATGAGGGGGAGCAGCCTCGGCGTGATGATAGACAGGCAGGACATTAAGGTGTGGGGGAGAGCCCAGCATGCTGCTGCTATGACAGTCCAGCAGTACAATCTTTCTTTACCAGGAAAGGGAGGGGCTGAAGCCCCAGTTGCTATGATGAAGTGGTTATTAGCCGTTCTGTCCTATCTACTGGGAGTAACCAGCAATGTTGGCCTCGTGTCAACATGTTAGATATTCATGAGGACGGTTACTAGTCCTCTGCACTGTCTACCCCGGGAGAGGGAGAGGAGAGGAGCGGATACTGCTCTTCACTGCTGCAGCATCGCGTCTACCAGCAGCATTCAGTACACATAAAGTGACATTGAAAGTAGTCAAGAAATGATTTCTTTCCCTTTTCTTCACGTGGGGTGGGGGAAGAAACTGAGGAGCTATTCCCTGAACACACCAGACACTGTGTTGTAACCTACAGACATTGGGAGCTCAGCCAAGAATGCAATACTTTTCAGAGACTGCTGTGGACTTGGGATAGCTGGAGTCCTCAGTACCCCCTCCATCCATGAGTGTCCATTTTGAGTCTCTGGCTTCCCCGTTACGCTTGTCACGCAGCGCTGTGTATCCTGGAGATTTTTTTTTCAAACGCTTTGGCATTTCGTGTTCTGTAAACGGAGCTCTGATACAACAGATTTGTCTCCCCATACAGCGATCAGATCTAGTATCTCCCGTACGGTGCCATGCTGGAGCTCTTGTTGGAGTTTGAGACTGCAATTGCCACCCGTGCTGGTCAGAGCTCCACGCTGGGCAAACAGGAAATGTAATTCAAAAGTTCGCGGGGCTTTTCCTGTTTCCCTGCCCGCTGCATCCGAGTTCAGATTGCTGTCCAGAGTGGTCAGTGGTGCACTGTGGGATACGCCCGTGAGGCCAATAACGTCGA
Organism: Chelonoidis abingdonii; assembly: GCF_003597395.2. Lineage (NCBI taxonomy): Eukaryota > Metazoa > Chordata > Testudines > Testudinidae > Chelonoidis > Chelonoidis abingdonii. The sequence goes on along the minus strand of NC_133778.1, from coordinate 27,435,693 downwards.
TTTCCGTCCACACTAACCGTAATCCGATATGTTAATATCGAATTTAGCGCTACTCCTCTCGTCGGGGTGGAGTACAGAAATCGATTTAAAGAGCCCTTTATATCGATATAAAGGGCGTTGTAGTGTGGACGGGTACAGCGTTAAATCGATTTAAACGCGTAGTGTAGACCAGACCTAAATCTCTGAGAGCACAAGAATTTAGTGCACATGCATTTCTAGAGTTCCTGGTAACTTGTAACACAATTTTAAGATAAGGAGATGCCTGCTGATGTATTGATTATGAAAACCATCAACTGACTTTTGTTTCTGCTGAAACAAAATTTGGAAAAGCTCAATGTCTCTGTATAGTTGTGAGTTTGTGTGCTGTGAGATTGACTCTCTCTGCTCCCCACTTCCCGAGGGCAGTGTCTTCTGTGGCTGTTTTAGGAAGGTATTTCACACTAAAATTGTGAAATGTATATTTTAAAACTACATTGAAAATCTTTTATCTTCCTGGGCTTTAATAGTAATGTGACACTTAGCCACATGTGCCTTTTGACTCTAGTGATCTTTGTGGGTTTGAATTGCCGGTTTTAGAGCTCTCTCCATTGTCTGGGGCCATCTGTTGATAAAGCAGTCAGGTTGATGGAAAACTTGATTTATTGTTTAATGATTTCTGATGTACTGGTGAAAATAGACAATTGAGAAGGACAACACACAGTCTAAATTATAAAGATTATTGAAACACAACTTTCTGTATTGTGTTTAAAAACAAACAAAAATACAATTTACTTAATCTTCTCTTTTTCTTAAAGGGACACTTCACTTTATTAGCTCAAAATTTGGAGTTAATCTGTTTGCAAAATCTCTTCCCCATCTCACAGCACCCTTAAAAAACAAACAAAAATAAAACTTTCTTCCTGTTCTGCTTTTCTGTTACCAAGGCTATGGCTACAGTAGAGAGCTTACAGCGGGGCAGCTCTCCTGCAAAAAGCATTGCTCACACTGCTGGTTAGGTAGGTGTAACTTCTGTTGCTCAGGAGGTGGCTTATTCAGACTCCTGCGTGACTTAAGTTATACTGACATAAGTATCTGAGGGGTAGCCATGTTAGTCTGGGTCTGTAAAAGCAGCAGAGTCCTGTGGCACCTTATAGACTAACAGACCTATTGGAGCATGAGCTTTCGTGGGTGAATACCCACTTCATCGGATGCATGTGACATAAGTGGTAGTGTAGTCACAAGACTGCCAGCCTCCCCGGAACAGAAATCAGTGTGCAGCACAAACAGTCATGGAAAATGATGACAGGGAAACAGATCTATTACAGCTTTTAAAGGTAATGTCTGAACTGCAATGTTTCTGAAGTCACCTATCTATTAGGGGGATGTGCTCATAACCAGTGCCTATTCAACAATTGGCTTTTTCACTAAGGGACCAATTTTGTCCAGGTGTCAAAATATATTAATAGATTGTCATAGACATTTGAGGTCTTCCTTTGACAGTAATATCCTGGTAACCTGACTTGCTCTGGCCGTGTAGAGGGAGTCACTTCCTTCCCCATCCCTGTGATCCTTCTTGTCTCTTCTAGCAGATGTTGCCCATGGGAAAGATCTGAAAAGAGTTCTGGGTTCTTGAGGGTTGGGAGGAGGGAGGAAAAGGCCAATCAGTGTGCTTCTTTTAGTGGCAGATTCTCCATTTGGCTCTCCTTGCAGCTAGTGAAGCCGTTTGAACTCCTGTGAAGTAGTGGATTAGCCTCTTGCATCCTGTTCGACAGTTCATCTGTCACTCCTGTCCTCTTGAAGGTGGATGGAACTGCAGGTACCCACTGGACCTAGGGCTGAGTTGCTAGGCAGTGGGTATGTTTCAGAATTGGCAGATTGGATTGCATGAATATGAGGTCTGTTAATTATTTTTGGTGGGGAGCTGTGTCAGGATGTTGGTGGTTTTCTGGTAACTTGTCTGTCCTCTTATGTTATATATACCAAATGTGGAAATGAACAATTGAAAAGCTACTGTCAGAAGGTACTTTTGTCTTTGTAAGTTCCTGGCTTTACTTTGGACAATTAGTTCTTGCAAAAGTGTGTGTTTAAATGGAGGTGAGGGACATGTTGCATCCAATCCCTCGTATAGCTGGGACGGATTGAGATCAGGGCTGGTCATTCAGGAACTGGTGGTGAGAGGGGAGTGGATCATGCTCAGAAAGGGACCAATATTTTCCATGGGATTTGGATTTTCTGAAGCATCAGTAATTTGATTAGCTTGGTGTCCAATGGGGAGAAAAGCTTGATCCATTTGTACACTGAAGTTATTAATCAGCGTGAGTTGTTATGCTTGTAGCCCTCCCAGCCCCAGATGGATCCAGTGTTCAGATGTTTATTACCGCTGTGGCCTGTCTTTTTTTTTTTTTTTTTTTGGTCATCTTCATTCACATTCTTCAGACATCTTTGACTGTTCATCCGCTTAGCACTTGACAGAAGAGTAAATATTTCAAAACAGCATGTATGGGATTTGACAGCAAGATTGCCACTGACTGTAATACACCTTATCATATAAGGACCTTGAGTGACTTGTCACTGTTGTTCTATGGCAAATAGAAACTTATAATTCCAGCTGTCTCATGTTGCACAGAGGTGTGTGGTTAGCACTGAATGGATAAAGGAATGACTTGCTCTCTCAGTGTGTGTAAAAGGAAGTACAAGTATTAATTTTTATTATTGTAGGAGTGTAAGTGAGGCATATAGCTTCATGTTGAATGTAATATCTCTCCCAAAGGAGGTAGGCCTCAGTTGGAAAAAATGTGTTGACTGTGTGTGATGAAGACTGGCCATTTTTATATAATAATGTGCAGGGATCTGCTGTTGGTGGGTCTTTGAACATGAACTGTGGCCTGCTAGCAGGCCAAAGTTATGACACTTAAAATAAACAAAAATTTCCTAGCTTGGTATATGTGGCTCTGTTCTTTAACAGTTATGCAAACATAACCTTTGAATCAGGCATGAAATCAAAAATTAGCACTAAATTTAAGAGCAGTTTGAAAGATTAAGGTAACTAGTTAAAAGGGCATCCCCTCTGTACTGAAATTCAGCTATACAACCAATAGTAGTAAAAACTAGTATTTGTGTTTTCTTAACTGACTGTCTTCCAGGTGTTTAATGTTCTATACTAAATACCTGTATGGCCTAAAATTTCGTGTAGTTCAAATGGCACTGTCCACCAAATATCTAGACTGTGATTTAAAAAACCACGTATTTTTAAGTTAGTTTCAGGTTCAACATCTGTCGCTGACATGGTATTGCAATCTCTTTTTGCTATTCTTTAAAAAAGGGTTTATCTTTCTCTCTTTCTAAGTGGAGAGACCCACATAAGCAAATTGATTGAGACTACAGCGAAGTGGTTCTATTTTAAAAAAATGCATTTAAGTGCATGAAGAAAACAAACTGGAAAAATATTTCAATAATATTTCTCTGTTTTTAATGATAGCAATCTGAGGTGTTGCTTCTAACAATGTAGGATTAAAAATGGACACACTTTTTTAAATTGATGTCAAGTTTATTTACTGGAGATGAGAATGTTTACAAAATTCTACAGTTAAAATGTGACTAAAGAAAGTTTAAAAGTAAATATTCTCTATGGGATGGCTTCTACTCCTAATAAAGTCAGTGGGAATTTTGCCATGGAGCAGGAGCATGGAGCCCATTTCTAGGGAGCTGTTCCCAGCCAGCCAGAAAATGGGAAGTGGGAGAGTAACCAATGCACTCACCTCAAAAAACCGAAAGTAACTTAAAATAGAAAAACTATATTCAGGGTTCAGAATAAGCTGTTGCAAAAAAAGGTTATACCACACCTATAATCTTTTAAACCTATTGGTATAATTTAAAAACTTAAATGGAACTTACCCAGAATGTAAGCGGAGCCTAAAACATCTTTGATATTTTAAGACTACCTTTTAATAGGTGCTAAAAAAGGTCTGTCAGGCTGATATTTCAGTAGCAAGCATCCTCCTCAAAGCCTTCCAAACCAGATTAACCAGTAGAGATCTCTTTGAAAGTAAAGATATAAACCACTGAATTAGGAAACGGACCAACAACCTAATACAATAACTGGTAACAACTAGATATAGTGTACATATAATAAATATTGCAAGTACTTCGAAAAATTACATATACAGGAGAATAAAATGGAAGTGTTTCATCTAGACCAAAAAAGTAATCTTATAATAAGGAATATCTATATCTATATATAACGGATATCGGAGTAAATCAGAGAGAAGCATAGGACAAATGTAAGTAACATAGTTTACCCTTCAGCACTCAATTAATCTTCAGTCAATTAAGAGCAGGAGGAAAAAAACCCCTTTGTTTAGTACATATAGCTCTCATGGCCTTTGCCTTTTGTGGTTAAATACAGAATATCTTGTGATTTTTCTCAACATGTTTAAATCACAAAAAGATATCAGTAAAGCACTCGTGGGCAGTCCCTGAGAACATACAACTCTCTTGGGGAGTCTGCCATCACAAGTTAAATAGAGTTGGAGTAATCTATCCAACGTAGTTTAAAATTATAAATAAAAAATTACAATAACCTGAATCACCTCAAAGATGTTAAGTTTTAATCCTCATTAATGTCAATGAGCGACATACATTTGCAATAAAATAATAATACTTTCTGAAGTCTAGTTTTTCTAAATTCCCAAATATGTTCAGTCCCTATAAAATTTAAACTACTTAAAGAGATGATTCCGTTCCTTAGCAACTGGGAAGGTAATATTACTCCTCATCATTGCAGACCTGTGGTCAGTAATACATATTTTAAATGGCCTCTCATGTATATGACAAACCACACGCACATATAAGCCTGCAAACTCCTTAATCAGTGCCATATAATTTTTTTGGGCTATAGAGATTTGTTTTTCAGTTAAAGCGCTGCTGTGAATCTTTAATGGTCTGCCGAGTAATTTTCTCTGTGACTCTCAAAGAATCGTAGTATAAGTAGCCACCACTGATTATAATAAAGTTTGCATAGCAGTTTTCATTCTAATCCCCTGTTTTCATTTGCTTAGAACTTTCTGAAACTTGGAATACAACAGTTCTGCTATTAATAGAAAGTATATTTTTCAGTCAGAAAAACATTTGCAATTCTGAACAGCTCTGTTGTTAAAATGAGTTAAAAGTTGATGTTTGACATGGAAATTACTTGCACTGAGAAGAAAACTAGTTTTAATTAGAGCAAGTTACGAGCCTCTGAACAATGCATACTGTCCATGCATTTTGCATTGTTCTGTCATTCTTGTAAAGGATTCTTCAAATGGTAAATTGTTTTTTGCATATAGTGAGTCCATAACTTACATAATACAGCTGTACTCATCTTCTATTTACATTCCAAAATGTGTAGGGGACTACTTTAAATTGAGCTTCTGTGTTTTTGTAAGATATGCAGGAGGCAGCCCATTTCTGGTGCACCTTGAGAGCTTTGAAGCCCCAAAGGTGGACAGAAGAGGGGTTGCAGGCTACTTCAAGCACATAGGATAGTGAATTTTAAGGGAGTTTAGTTAAATACTTCTATTTATGGAATTTACCTGAGCTACTATCAATTGTTTGGCAAGTGAATAGGTCTTAAATATCTTGAAAAATATAGCTTCTTAAGTCTTTGTTTAGAAGCTAACCCAATTTAGTGTGTCTTTTGCTATGGAATTCTTATGGCAACCGAACACTAATGTTGTGACACTGGACTCTCAGTAGCTGGAAATTCTCTGTCCCCTTTTATGTATGCATTAAAATGAAGTCAATATAACATTGCACAACTTTTCTACCACTGGAGATACATGTGGAGAACCTCATAGTACCAGCCAACAGCTGGTATTGCCATTTCTGTTGTGGCAATATTTTTGGATGAATGGGGTGAGTGTTTTTTGTCTTTATGCTGACAGAAACATTGCTCAGCAGTAGAAATTGTTGCTGTTTAATTGCTGTTAATAGAAACATTCCCTCACTCTTAATATAAATAAATATACCTCACTATCTCTTGTTTAGCTTTCATAATTTACTGAACCCATTTGTGGTTAACTAGTTGAGGAATCTGTAAAGTCCTCTCAATGTTTGATGCTTACTGAAAACTAACAAAACATTGAGCAAAGTTTTAGAAGTGTCTTTTCAATTCTATAAAAGCAGCAGAGTGTCCTGTGGCAGGGTTCGTCGGATGCAAAACGTCTGTTAGTCTGTAAGGTGCCACAGGATTCTTTGCTGCTTTTACAGATCCAGACTAACATGGCTACACCTCTGATACTTTTCAATTCTAGATAAGACATAACAAGCATTGTTTAATTTTAAAACAAAGCCAAAGTTATAAACTACTTAAAAAAGGCAAATATTGACTGGTTCAGAGTGTAACTGCAGTAAACTGTTGCCTGGTGAGGGAAAAAGGTGTTCATAAAATGGCCATCTGTTGGGCAAAGCTTAAGGCAGTGTACAGAAGCAAAGGAAGTGTTTTCACTTGTATAATATTCTTGTTCTACGACATACCTGTCAGAGGGGTTTGAACCCACTCTTCTCCTTGCAGGAAGTCGTTGGGCACCAAAGTTCTCTCGCTGCTTGGCAGTTGTCTTCCCCTGCTCTTTTCCTCAGTCCTTTCATTGCCACATCTCAGCATCTTTCAACAATCTTGGGAGAAGCAGGAGGTTATAGACTCTCTCCCTGAAGAAGAGTTCCAGGCAACAGAAAGGTTACATCCACAGTGCTGCTGCTCCATTGTGCTCTGCTCTGTCCCAAAGACTGAAGAGCGGGGGAATCAGCAGCCCTTGCTAATGTTTTCCTGGGTCAGAATCAGCAGTTTGTTACATGCTGGATGCTGAGTGCTCTAGTGTTGGGTGAACAGAGCTCCATAGTTTTCTCAGTGAGTGTACCCTTGGCGAGAATCTAGGTCGATGTCACTGTGTCCAACAGGGCTGTTTCCCTATCAGCATACTCAATTTCCTGTATATATGTACTCTGTGCATCAGTTTGAGGGCAGTGGCATGAGGTTTTTTCGTATAAAGGAACATCAACAACTTCCAAATCCTATTTCTTTCTGAATTTTTGTGCATGCTTTTGTCAGATGTGGCACAAAATTACTCTGATAAAAAAGATAAGCATTTTCCCCATTTCTCAGTTTCACTTGTGTCCATTTGGCAGCACTACGTATCTAGTCATTTTCACTGTTTCCTGTATGTGGTCAGAAAGTTTTCTTTATTTGTGTGGGTCTGTTCTGCAGTGACAGGGAAATGAAACATATGTAAGTGGGATTTGCAAAATCACAAAAGCTGACAAGGAGGCTGAGGGCCAGGTACGATACCTAAAGCTACTTCTAACTCCTCCTAGATTTCAAGTTGTTGGTGGTGCTGATAACTTTGCCTTTAATTTCACAAATGTTTTCTATAGAGAGTAGACTGTAGTGATGGCAAGGACTACTTTTTTTTAACCATCCTGAAATTGGAGCTTTGCACGAGTCCAGCGCTGTCAGGAGTCCCTTGGGTACTGGGCCATTAAAATGTCCTCCTCCACTGGAAAAGAGACAACTAAGGGGGAATATGATAGATCTATAAAAGCATAAATAGTGTGTTGAAAGTAAATAGGGACATGTTATTTACTCCTCATAACCCAAGAACTAGGAGTCACCAAATGAAATTAATAGACAGCAGTTTTAAAACATACAAAACAAAATATTTCTTCCACAGACTGACTGTACGTTGTGTGAACTCTTTGCCAGAGGATGTTGTGAAGGTCAAGACTACAATAGGATTAAAAAAATAACTAGATAGGTTCATGGAGGATAGCCATTGATGGGTCTATAGGCGAGGATGGTGTCCCTAGCCTCTGTTTGCCAAAAGTTGAGAATGGGCGATAAGGAATGGATCACTTGATGATTACCTGTTCTGTTCATTCCCTCTGTGGCACCTGGCATTGGCCACTGTTGGAAGACAGAATACTGGGCTAGATGGACCTTTGGTCTGACCCAGCATGGCCGTTCTTATGTTTTTATTTTTAAGTGAAAATCTGTGCTAATACTCATAGAGTTCAGGGAATAAATACATCTTTATTGACCAGGCAAATGGAATTTATTGCAATGGAAGGGAAGACTCTGATCTAATAAGAGTGGTCCATGAGAGAAGAATAAGAGCATAAAAGGAGTAGAGAGTAAGTTGAACATAGAGGAGTTGTCATTAGATAGGGGCAGTAGAAGCCAATGCTAGGCTGCAGAGCTTTGTGGCTTCTTACCTAGACTGTGTGGGGACAGGAGAGAATCATCGTTGACTGTAGTGTTCCAGCTGGACATGAATAGAGTTATCTCAGGCATTGGAGTGTGTGGACGCAAAACACTGAACTAGTATTGCAAGCCCAAGGTTTTTCTTGGCTTGTTGCAGTATGTTTTTATTTAACATAGACAAGATTCTGGACAATTGAACATTCTTTTTTTATAATGTAAAATTCGTTGAAATCTATGCAAGTTAAGTGGGAACAGGGCCAGGAGGAAGAGTGAGGAAGGAGAAAGCTGGCCACTGAATAGGAAGAGAACAGGGATGGTGGTGTGGAATGGAGATGGAGTACACTCTGGGGATGATGAGGAAGATTAATAGGGGAGGGAACTAGCAAGTGGGCGTGGGAGAGTTCAGAAAATATTTGGGGAAAAATCTGATCAGCAGAGTTGTTTTTGTTTTTGGGTTTTTTTCCCCCTGAACCAACTTCTTGTTATACTAAAATTTAATAATTTACAACTGTAAACTTTACACAACTGTTTCATACAGTGTATCCAAATGAGCTTGATACAGCTGTAAATGTGTTAGGTAAATCTGGGGTCTGCCATTTTTATCAAGCTTTTCTACGGTCTTAATATTACACAGTTTCAGTACATCTTTGAATCTTTCTCAGGTCAGTAATTTGTATAGAGAAATAACCAAAGCAAAAGTCATTCTTGTGTTTATATAAAAAAGCAAAACATAATTAACACATCTGACATTTAACCAGCTTGCCTGTTTTGTTTTGTTAAGTGCCATCCACAGCACTGGCTAATGCTGGCAGTTAGGTTTCATTTTTAAGCTTGGCAGCATTAGTTTTACCTAATCTTTTCCAGAAGCATACCATTGCTTTATAGTTTAAGGGCAAAGGCTTGCAAAAAATAAGTCTCTATTTAGGAAGTTGAGTGACTTTGAGAACGCTAGGTCTATTACAGGTCGATGGGAGCTGCTGGGTGCTCAGCATCTTTAAAAAATTTAATTAGAAGCCTAACATGGATTTGAGCTCCAAAGTTTACAGATCGATCTATGAATAATGTCTTGGCTGAAACTTATTCCCTTACCAGTGCAACATAGGACTTCTCATTTTCTACTGAAATATAGCGTTGACTCTTCTTAGTATTTCTTCAAAGTCCTCTTTCTTTAGCAATAATGATACTTGGCACTTACAATGCACCATGCACTTTCAAACTTCCTGACAAACCTTAATGAGTCTATTTTAATGCGTCTTCCCCACTATTCTATTCTATTCTTAATTATTCTATTAGCATAAGTCTAATTGTTTAATGTGCGTGTTACATTATTGTTGGTGGTTCTTAATAAAATCTGTATACTGAAAACCCTTTTCCACTTACTACTTCTCGGTCCTCTTTCTAAACTAAATCCATCCTGCAAATCCTCCATTGTGACAACTGTGCCAGAGTAGAATTGTGCATAGGATCCCAAAATGGTGGCTTAAACCATTTGGATTGTAGAATATTTTTGGATCATACCAATTTCAATGTAAACCAAACGTTTGGCCTTCAAAAATGTCCTTTAAATTACTGAAATTGATTTAGAAAAAACTTGTTGAATCATGCTGTGTAGCCAGCATATTATCCTAGTTTTACTATCTAGGTCAGTAATATCTTCCTGTTCTAAAGCTGATAGAAATGACCAATGATACTATGGTACTAGATTACTGCAAAAAAGTCTTAGAATTGAATAAACCTTGTGAACTCCTTTCTCAAATACTATCAGTAGACTCATCTCTGTAAGTCATGCACTGTTCTTGCTTTGCATGCTGGGAATGGTGACTTGATGTATCCCTTTTGTAAGTGCCTCCTAGTTGAGCAGTATATGAATAGGCTTAATGGCTTGTGTACTCCTGGTCTTGAAATTCCGTAGAAATGATGTGTTTAGCATAATAGGTGGTTTGTAATTTCAGAGTGGTAAATGAGCTTTACTGGCTAGACTTAAATTTTAAGTTACAGTTGACCATATTAGGGTTTTGTGCTAGCTGAACTTCTTTTGGTACTGACTCAATATTTAATAAATTCCATATTCGAGGAGGACTTTTTTTTTAACAGCTCATACAAAATAGTTGAACATTAGTTGCAGAAAAAAAATCCTGTGGAGAGTAAAGATACAATTTAAAGTCAGACCAGTGGTTTCTAAAAAGTAGTTTGACGGGGATGAGTGGAAAAGATGTACAAATCCAAGTCATACTTATGGCATGACTTTTGGGGGGCATTTTAATTTTTTTTTTTTAACTAATTCAGGAGCTGAGGTTTTTTTAGGACTAAACCAAGATTTTGATGAAATAGCTTTCTCCAATATGCAAGGAAATGCTCTCTTGTTTGTATAGCAAGACTGACTAGCAACAGTTGCTTACCATAATCCAGCATGATTATGAGAGAGAAATTCACATGGATATGTGAAAGCTAAGATTCCCAGGTTTGGTTAAGGTTGGGAGTCTTGTACCGTAGAGCTGCAAGTTTTCTTGGTTGAACTTGGAATAACATCAAACATGCCTTGAATCTGGGTTGATGATTTGAGGGATATTTGAACTACAGCTCAAAAATTAAATAGCGCATAATTATACGGTGTCATAGTTGCAAATAGGAGGTAAAAGGGTAGTCTGGACTGAGTATTTTCAGACTAATTTTTATAGGAAATCATGTAAATGTGATAGCAGTAAACATGCGAACAGTTTGCTTATCACTGATCGTATAAACTAATAATCCCCTCCAGAAACTTTATTTAAACTAGTTTTCATAAGAAAAAAATAAAACTAGAATTTGTTGTGGAGGAATAGACAGAAGATTACAGCCCAGATACTTATTACTGACAGGTCATTGCTCATTAGTATGGCTATTCTGCTATTATAAATTTGCATGGCTGCACAGTAATCTCAAAATTTGAGTTTATGATGTCACAAGGCTGTTCATCTATCTGTAGTTCAGCAGTCTATGATGCAGTCTATGATCAGTTATTTAATTTTGTTGTAAAAACGTTTACATGTATGAATTCCTGAATTCCTTGGCTTGATCCTGGTCCTCAATTTTCTCCTGTCCCTATTAAGGGAAGTTTAGAGTATATCTACATAACAAAGATAAAACTTATGGCTGTCCTGTGCCAGCTGACTCAGAGTTGTGGGGCTTGGACTGTGGGGTAGCAGGGTCCCAGAGCTTAGGCTCCAGTCTGAACCTGGATATCTACATGGAGTGAAACAGTCCTGCATCCCAAGCCCTGTGAGTCTGAGTTGGCTGGCATGGGCCAGCTGTGGGTGTTTCTTTCTTTGTAGACATGCCCATAGTTTTGGAGCTGTTTATTTTCTATTTGATTTGAAAAGATCTGTTCAGGAAATTATCTCTGGTTTCAGCAAATGAAGTTAGAAGGATGGGGGAGGGATAGCTTTGTGGTTTGAGCATTGGCCTGCTAAACCCAGGGTTGTGAGCTCAATCATTGAGGGGGCCATTTAGGGATGTGGCGCACAAAAGCAAACCAAACCAACCAAACAAAAACCAGTCAGGGACAGCACTTGGTCCTGCTCATGAAGGCAGGGGACTGGACTTGATGACCTTTCAAGGTCCCTTCCAGTTCTATTAGATAGGTATATCTCCATAAGAATAAGAAGTAAATTGTTGAGTGTCTGCATTCCAGTTGAAAGGAGTTGTTAAGAAAATTAATTATTTGACAAACAGCAAAGGTATAGTTCCACAGTGTTTGAATGGTAGACAGTCCAGACTATTATGTTGTGAATACTAAGGAAAGATTCTATTAATAAACCCCAAAACGTGGGAAATGCAATGTATAATTTAGAATAGCTTTCTTGTCTGACTTAATTAACTTAAGTAGTTTTACTTTTAAGAATCTAAAAGGTTGTTTGGAGTAGTGGAAGGAAGGTGAAGATGGGGAAAGTTGAATCAAATTGGAATATGGACAGTAAGCCCATAAAAAGCAGACTTTTTATGAATGGCTGGGCATTCTAAAAATCAATAGAAAGTTGGGTTTGCATACACTTGAACATATTTTTATTGTAATAAAAAAATCTGGATTCTATGCATAAGTTGCAATTCAGTTCTTGATTTTCAGTTTTAAAAACAATTGACTTCTTAAAAGTGGGAACTTTTCATTAAGTCCCTAGAAAAATCTGCTTGCCATAGGGATTTCAGGATTCGGCCCTAAATTTGAAATGTATCCATATAAATTAACTGCAAATCAAAACATTTACTTGTTTCTAGCTTATCTTCCATGAAAACAAATAAAGGAATCTTGGGTTCTGACCTGTTGGAATCTTTAGCCACTTTGAATTGCCTCTCAATATTTGATATCTAGCAAACAAGGGCTGTGTCTTAGGACTTTGTGGGCTATGTTTTGGGTGCCTTTATTTTATGTCCACGTTGCTTTGAATTATTGTTGTGAATTCTGTCCTTTCTCGATTAAAAATATAACATTTTGAAAAACATTTAATAGAAATGACACTCAATGTATTTATGTTCCTGTGTGGTGATCAGCCAAACTCCTGGATAGCGCCTATAAATGTGAATAAATAGACCCTTTCAAATTAATCGTGCTCAAATGTTTTTTTCTCTCTCAGCAGGGGAAAATGGCCAAAATGGAGGTGAAGACGTCACTTCTAGACAATATGATTGGAGTGGGAGATATGGTCCTTTTAGAGCCTCTTAGTGAAGTTTCATTCATTAATAACCTCAAGAAGCGCTTTGACCACAGTGAAATATATGTAAGTACATGCTGCACAAATATCTCCTGGGGGGGCTATTTAATCCTCTTTTTTTAAAAAAAAAAAAAAAAGTGTTTTAGAATTATGTTGTGTAGGGGGTGCATGTCAACTGCATTTACATTAGCTAAAGGTACTTAACACCTCTTTTATTTTTTTAATTGTGACTTATGCCACTTGCTTCTGATCTTCCTCAGACGTGTTTCAGAATCCTTTGCACAGGTTCACATGGTGTCCTAAAGATAGGATTTTGCTCCTATCACTTTTAAAAGAAGGCCGTGTGGAATCAACAATGTAAATAGTTTGATCTTGCTGTTGTATCAGGAAGACACATTTTAAAGAAAATGTGCTTCTATGGAAGGTGGGATGTAAGTAGTCTGATTGGCACCTCTTTTCATGATCCACAAAATAAGTATCATTGATATGGTGTATAAACAGTACAAATTTAGTTTAATGGAATTAGCGGAAACATGAAATGTCACTTGTTTGCAAACAAAGCATGTGCACAAGCATCTGTGGTTCTGCTTGCAGCTGGAAACATGGTTTGTAAACTTGGATATGTGTGGGATTACATACACATGAAGATTGTGATTATCTTTGAGCAGTGATAAATTAGGAAGCGGAAGTGCATACTAATGGTTACATCAGGGATTGAAAATAGGACTCCTGTCCTGAGCCCAGTTCTGCGACGGGTTTTTTTGAGTGGCCTTATAAAGATGCATTACTTTTGCGTCTTAGTTTCTTCCTCTTCAAAATGTATATAGTATACCTGTGTCACTGGGGCAATGTGTGGGTAATGTCATTCAAGAGCTTTTTGATCCCTGAATGAAAGTCAGTGCTTGAAAAATGTACTTAATAGATAGAAGATGAAAGCTATGAGCCAAAGGGGAGCTATGCTCTCCAACCCATAGCACCTGTAACTTAATGGAATAAAAGAGTTGTGTACCATATTTAATTTTGGTTATTCTCAATCCACTTCCTGTTTAATTGTTCAAAATGTTACTTATAGTATGTTGCTTGATTTGTTATGCATTCAGTCCTTCCATGACTTAATTCCACTTTCTCCTTTCTATCCTATAATAGATTGTGGTTTATCTGCATTGCCTTCTGTATTTATTTCCTTTCTTTCCACTCCCTTTGTGTCTTTATTTCCCTACATTATGTGGTCTCCCTGCTCCACTATATATTTACTGCTTCTCTCTCCTTCAAAATCACTCTTTCACTTTCTTCTCCCACCCATATCTACACACAAGCTGTTGCCCACGTCTGGTCACTTAGCCTTACCCATCCACCCTATTCACAGATAGGGCTTGAAGAATTGACTAGTCACCTGATAGCTGAGGACCAAAGTAAGACAAGTAGTTCTCATTGTCACAGATAGTGTTGAGAGGAGGAGCCACGGTGACCCCCAAATGCAGGGAGAGGAGGAGGATTCCTTTCAAGGTGCTGTTTTAGGAATTGGCTCCTTGAGGGAATTCTGTCACTTGTAGTCTCTGATAATCAGGCATTTAAAAATTAAAATGTGAAGCCTCTTTTGGCTCCTTGAAGGAGGATGGTGTGTGGAGGGACTCTGCTAATCTACCGTTCTCACAGCTTTTTTCTGGGTAGTCCTCCCCAGTGAATAGCTCCTCTAATGCTTCCTTGCCCATCCTGGCTAGTAGCACCTCTGCTACCGCAACTCACAGCTTTCCCAATATGTAGCACAGTGTAATTGATCTGATTCTTGTCAGTTTCAGCATTGACTGTGGATTCCCAACAGTAGCAGTGAAAACTAACTAGCCTGATCAATTTTCACTCTGTTACAGCCAAGTGAAAACATGAAGGGCGGCCGAAGTGCTGGCACTGTTTGCATGCAGACTTAAGAACATAGTATAGTGTTGGTTTATCCTCAGTTCATGTTTGGAAGGTTCAAGTATCAGAGGAGTGACTGTGTTAGTCTGGATCTGTAAAAAGCAACAGAGTCCTGTGGCACCCTATAGACTAACAGAAGTATTGGAGCATGAGCTTTCGTGGGTCAGCTTTCATCTGATAAAGTGGGTTTTCACACACGAAAGCGCATGCTCCAATATGTCTCTTAGTCTGTAAGGTGCCACAGGACTCTTGTCATTTGGAAGGTTGTTAACTATAAGGGCTAGAAACTTACTTTATGCAGAAACCCTAGAGTCTGCCAGAGACGTTCAGTTAGGAGAGATGCCTGCTTGCCATTAGGGAGTGGATTTTTGAAGTGCTTCAATTTTAGGTAGTATAGAATGGAAAAAGTTTGTATATTTTTATTGAACTTTGGGAGATTAGACAGTTTTTCTGGAGATAAATTAGATTTGTATACCAAATAGCTAATCTATTTTTTTAAATGTATAGAATAAAAACTACCTGAATTACATACTGTTTTCACAGTCATTTAAAAAATGCATTCTTTGAGGCAGTTACATCAAAATTCTAATTCTGTTGGCTAAGGTGATAAAGTATTACTGCAGAGTAATTAATTGTATTGTTTGCTTTGGCAAATAAAGGAAGGTGTCATTTTCTTCAGTAGTATGGGAACATTTGCCTTCCAGGTGGAAAATCCTGACACTTTTCAGCAAAATGTATTTAAGTTTGCTTCCAAGCATAAAGACCTTTCAAACAGGTAGTTCAACTCCTGTTTTTGTAGCCTGGATAGGAAGGATAAATATTTTAACCAACTTTACTTATCACTTTTTATTGTTTGATCTTAAACTCAGTTTACTAATCCACCTATTAAAGATGAAAACTTTTAGACGAAATCAGAGCATTTACTATATTCAAATATTTAATTCAAAGCCAATAAAAGCAATAGCTGTTTCAAGGAAGTGCCAAGTAGTGTACTGTTGAGTAGACTGGTTATCTGGTTTGTGATGTTTCATAATTTTATGTACTAAACAATTCAAGGAATGTTATTTCAGTTCCAGATCAATTAGATTTTGCTGCTTTGTAAATTTCACCCCCACGATTTTGTTTCCTGCAGCTTTTTAAAATTTCATGTGAACAGAGTTTTTTGTTTGTTACAGCAGTTCCTGTTTGTTTTTTTTAAAAAGCAAAAAACCAGCCCCCGCTTTCCCCTCCCATCACAAAATCTCAACCCTGAGAAATACATTTTTCACTTTCTTTTTTTTAGACTTAAGCTTGAACACAATGGAAGTTACATCTGGAAGTAATGTATGTTTTAACATACAGGACCTCACGTTTTGCATGCCATCATGGGGAGCAAAATGAGACTACTGAAGAGCTTAGATATGAACAAAGCCTGGAAACTTCAGTTCATCCCTGTTGCATGAACCTGGCCATGCAGGGTCCATTCACAGGGCAATAGGAATGCACTTCTTCTTTCTTAATTAATTTGTAGATTCAAGTTCCTCCCTCGTTTCAGTATTCAACTGTAGATGTTAAAAAAACAACCAAACAGTATTGTCCATTCAGCTCCTTTTTATGCATACACAGCAGTTAACTACGGCTTTGTCAACATCAGTTTTTAAACATCAGTTTCTGGTAAAGTAACGTATATGGTTTGTATCTGAACTACCTATTTGTTACAGTTTTACAACTGTGTTAAAAAAATCCTGTTACAACTCTCAAAGGGATTGACCTGTGGAGAATAGACTCTTACATGGACTATTTATATTTTTAAAGTTAATTTTGCAGGGAGCAGAGCCTGCTGTGTAACCATGTTAGCTGGTCTTTCTAGGTAAGTGCATAATTTAAAGCATGACATCAACAAATCCAGTGCCAAAGGACAAAGTAAATGGAATTTTACGGGTTCTTTCTGGGGTAGGGAGGTGAAATAGAATACTCTTCCGAGAGGAAAGGGCTTTGGAGAGGAGATGTTTGGCTGATGGATGTGAGTTGTTGCAGATCCAATGGCTATCTCCTTGCTCGTCCCTGAAATTCCATCTCTTCACTACTGCAAATGGCACC
Organism: Chelonoidis abingdonii; assembly: GCF_003597395.2. Lineage (NCBI taxonomy): Eukaryota > Metazoa > Chordata > Testudines > Testudinidae > Chelonoidis > Chelonoidis abingdonii. The sequence goes on along the minus strand of NC_133778.1, from coordinate 27,418,800 downwards.
TGCTAAGAGCTCAACTCTGCAGGACATTGAGTTTAGACCATTCCCTTTGTAGGCATTGTGTAGCCTCCAGTAGGTTGGAACTCCTATGGTTATGTGCCTCTGGGCTGAGTTAGGATTTAGATCTGAGTGCATGTAGAATGTTTACTTCCAAAGTAGGAAGTGTAAATGTACAGGCTTGTTACAAAAATTCAGGAGTTGGGAAGGAAGAAATGACTATGTCCCTGTTTTTCTTTCTTCTTTTAAAACACATCTTTCACTTGGCAAATTCACATATTTAGTGTTTGCATACAAGGAAGTCCCTCTTTAAGCATAGGAATCAAAATTTGTATTTTGGTATCTAAGTTCTTGGAGAAAAAAATAGACAGTTCAGTGTTTCAGAATCCGCATGTTCTTGGGCTCACAGGAGGAAAGAAGAGTGCTCATAATAGAACACTGGCTACTGAATTGGTCACGTTGTACATTTTCATAGTTTTTACAAAGTTTAATGGAGTTGGGTGTTGGGTTGCGTTCCAGAGTGCAAAGAGACTGTGCCTATAGAAATAAGCATAAAGGCTAGTTGAATTGGAGTTAGGCCAAATGTTCTAATAATTACTCTAGGATTTTGCAGTAATCTTGTGTTGAGTGGTTTTGGGGCTCACTGGGTAATGTGCATGTGTTGATTGAAAATGAGAAACTCAGTTTAATTGTGTCTGGAAATGACTCATACCTCACACAAGCCTGCAGTTCTTTTCTCACTAAAAAGCTCTAATTGTTGGTAAATATTTCTGGCAACTTTTTAAAGCAAATTTTGCATCCAGTAAGTTTACATCCCCTTTTATTCACACTTTTTTGCAAACATCTGAGCAGAGTTCTACTGGTACAGATGTTTACAGAAAGCAGATTCCAAACTTGAGATTCTTTTAATCAACCAAATGAGTTTCATGGTAAAACTAACTTTTTTTTATTTTAAAAGGCAAAAATTTGGCTATCCTAACCTTTAATCAGCAAACAGAAACGATAAGGTGTAATTTAGTTGGCCAGTCACGTAGCTTGAATATCTGATCACTAATATTACGTACTTGGAGGTTCCAATGAAGTTTGTGAACAACCCCGAGACTAAAGTTTGTTCACACAACATTCATTGAACACCTTCAAACAGTGAACTAATTCATAAAAGTCACAATCTGTCTGTGGGTAATTTGTGGGGGAGGTAGCTTCATTCCCTAAATACATTATTGTGAATTGTTCATCCAGCTCTAACAGTAACTTCCTCTTACAGTCTGGCATTACTACAAATGTTATATGCCATTAGTGGTTCACTGGATAACAAAGACTTAGTTGAGTATTTGTTTGCATACAAAACTGGACCTCATTCCTGGACAGGGTGGCTTTTTTCCTAGTGTTTAAAATCCAGAAATGTTAAGGGCAAGTGGGAAATGATTGACAAGGGGGCCAGGTGCATTTATGCTTGTGGAAGTTCTACCGGCAGGGCCTGATCTTAGCCTATTTTTCGGACAGAAAAGGATTCAACTCTCTGAGTACTCCAGTCTTTCAAAGTCTGTCATCCAGGTGCATCATTTAAATGGCATTTGGGGCCAAGTGCAAAATCAGCAGCCACATTTATTTCAGTTCCCAAAGCATGCTGCTTTGATCAAGGCTTCCCTGTGTCCCTCTGTCCTGTCTAGTCATTCACAGATCTGCTGAGGAGTCAAAATCACTTCAGCCCCTACTACTTGTATTTTGTCTGCTTGTGTAGTTTGAACCCTATTCTTTTTCTCCTTGAATGAGTAGAAATGGCATACACCTAGGAGGAACATCTTAATACAAGAATGAACCCCTTTTTACTGTAACTTCTAAATTTTCCTTAATATATTTTGGTGCAAAATATGCATGGTACAGACCTGTTGATCAGATTATTGGTGTTATATGGTACACTGAAATGGGGTTTATCAGTCAATCAGAATGCAGTGAATGCTGTACAGTTGGATGCATAACTGTACAGTTTTTTGCAGTTTTGCAATTCAGTGCACTCTAATTTGTGTCTGACTTGCATAATTATTTCATGTCTGTTTCTTAATATTCATATAGCATGTAGTTCATTATGGTATAATTAGATGTCTTTTACTAGCCAATCAGATTATAGACATTTGTCTAAACACTATACGGTTATTCTCTAACCATATTGTGAATATACAGACCTTTCTACTTGAATCTGCACTGATTCGCTTCTGTAATTGGAATTACCAAGCTGTTAATCAGCAACAAAGATAATGATTTAGCTTCACTCCCTTCAGTTGAAGTAGCCTCTAAACTTGTCATGGCAGAGGAAGAAACAATATCATCATAGAACTGTAGGGCTGGAAGGGACCTCCATAGGTCATTTAGTCCAGCCTCCTGCGCTGAGGCAGGACCAATCCTGACAGATATTAATCTAATCTTTTCTTAAAAACCTCTGATGGGGATTCCACAGCCTCTCTTGGCAGCCTAGTCCAGAACTTAGCTATCCTTATACTTGGAAAGTTTCTCTTCATATCTAACCTAAATCTCTCTTGCTGCAGATTAAACCGGTTACATCTTGCTCTGCCTTCAGTAGACATGGAGAACAATTGATTGCTATCCTCTTTATAACAGCCCTTCATATATTTGAAGACTGTTTATCAAGTCCTTCCTCAGCCTTCTTGTTTCAAGACTAAACGTGCCCAGTTATTTTAATCTTTCCTCACAGGTTGTTTTCTAAACCTTTTTATTATTTTTCTTGCAATTTTCTGGATTGTCTCCACTTCTTTCCCAGAACAAGACACACTTCTCCAGCTGAAAACTCACTAGTACAGAATAGAGCAGGACAATTATTTCTCGTATCTTAGACATGACTTTCCGGTTAATACACCCCAGAATGAGATTAGCATTTTTCACAGCTGCAACACATTGTTGACTCATATTTCATTTGTGCTTCACTATAGCCCCAGATACTTTTTCTGCAGTATGACTGCCTAGCTAATTATTTCGTATTTTATAGCTGTATGTTTGTTTTTTTCCTTCCTAAGTATAGTACTGTGCACTTGTCTTTATTGAATTTAATTTTGTAGATTTTAGACCAATTCCCCAGTTTATCAGGGTTATTGTGAATTCTGATCCTGTCCTCCAGAGTTCTTGCAGCTCCGCCCAGCTTGGTGTCATCTGCAAATTTTACAACCACAGTCTTCTCTCCGTTATCCAAGCCACTAATGAACTTATTGATAGTACTGGATGCAGAATGGACCCCTATGGAATCCCACTAGACATATCCTCACAGTTTGACAGCAAACTATTATTAACTAATCCTGTCAAAGAAGGAAATTAGATTGGTTTTGCACACTTTGTTCTTGACAAATCCATGCTGGCTATTACTTATTTATCCTAGTATCCTCTATTTACTTACAAATAGATTGTTTAATAATTTGTTCCAGCATCTTTCCAGGTGTCAGCCTAACTTCAATTCAAGGTCTCTTTGTTCCACTTTTTAAAAGCAGGTACTATGTTTACCCTTCAGTCCTCTAGGACCCAGCCAGTCCTCTGTGAGTTCTTGAAGATCATCACTAACGATGGAGAGATTGCTTCAGCAAGGTCCTTACGTCTCCTAGAATGAATTTCATCAGGTCCTGTGATGTGAATATATCTAACTTACCTAAATATCCTTTAACTATTCTTACTCTGTTTTGGCTTCTGTTCCTTCCCACTTGTTGTTAATATTAATTGTGTTGAGCATCTGGTCACCATTAGCTATTTTAGTAAAGACTGAAGGAAAATAGGCATGAAGCACCTCAGCCTTCTTAATATTAGCTTTCCTTCTCTGCTAAGTAGTGGATCTACAATTTCTTTCGTCTTTTTCTTGCTCCTAATATATTTAAAGAACCTCTTTTTTTTGGCTTTTATGTGCCTTGCTAGATGTATCTCATTTTGTGCCTTAGCCTTTCTGATTTTGTCTCTATGTGCTTGTGCTATTCTTTTGTACTCATCCTTAGCAATTTGCGACTGTTTCCAATTTTTGTAGGATTCCTTTTTGATTTTCAGGTCATTAAAGAGCTCCTGATGGAGCCATATTGGCCTCTTACTGTTCTTTCTATCTTTCCTTTGCCTCGAGATAGTTGCTGTTATGCCTTTAATACTGTCTTTTTAAGAAGCAGCCTGCTCTTTTTTCTTTCCTTGGCACCTTACCTATCACTTCTCGAGGTTGTTAAATTCTACTTTTTTGAAGTCCCTTGTCCTTATTCTGCTCCTCTCATTCCTTCCTTTCTTTAAAATCGTGAAATCTATTGTTACATGATCACTTCCATCGAATTGAGTTCAACCTTTAGATTTGCAACCAGTTCCTCCCTATTAGGTTACTTCCTCCACTTTCTGAAACAAGATATTACTGGACATTTTGCCTTATTGCTTTTCCAACAGCTGTCTTGGCAGTTAATCCCTCATTACTACCCTGTGCTGTGTTTTGGCCATTTGTTTGTTCTAAAATCACCCTCCACCTCATTTGGTGGTCTACAGTAGATTCATTCCATGATATCACCCCTGTTTTGTTTTGTTTTTCTGCCTCCCTCCCCCTCCCCTTTTAACTTCATCCAGCAAGTTTTAACTTGTCTGCCTTCTTACCTCCTTCTGGACCTTAACAGAAGAAGAAGAAGAAGAAGAACAACAAAAACATAGCAGTCAAGTAATCGCAATTAACTCAAAAAAATGAATTGTGATTAATCACAGTTTTAATCGCACTGTTAAACAATAGAATGCCAATTTATTACATATTTTTGGATGTTTTTCTACATTTTCAAATTGCAACACAATACAAAGTGTACAGTGCTCACTTTATATTATTTTTATTACAAATATTTTTATTGTAAAAATGATAAAAGAAATAGTATTTTTCAATTCACCTCATACAATACCATAATGCAGTCTCTTTATTGTGAAAGTGCAACTTACAAATGTAGATTTTTTTTTTGTTATGTAACTGCACTCAAAAACAAAACACTGTAAAACTTTAGAGCCTACAAGTCCACTCAGTCCTACTTCTTGTTCAGCTAATCACTAAGACAACCACGTTTGTTTCCATTTATGGAAGATTATGCTGCTGGCTACCTATTTACTTCACCTGAAAGTGAGAAGAAGCATTCGCGTGGCACTTTTATAGCTGTCACTGCAAGGTATTTATGTGTCAGATATACTAAACATCTGTGTGCCCCTTCATGCTTGGGCCACCATTTCAGAAGACAGGCTTCCATGCTCATGACACTCGTTTTAAAAAAAAAAAAAAAAAAGTGTTAATTAAATTGACTGAACTCCTTGAAGGAGAATAGTATGTTTCCTGCTCTGTTTTGCGTGCATTCTGCCATATATTTTATGTTATTGCAGTCTTGGATGATGACCCAGCACATGTTGTTCATTTTAAGAACACTTTCACAGCAGATTTGACAAAACGCAAAGAAGATACCAATGTAAGATTTCTAAAGATAACTGTAGTACTCGACCCAGGATTTAAGAGTCTGAAGTGCCTTCCAAAATCTTGGAGGGATGAGGTGTGGAGTATGCTTTCAGAAGTCCTAGAAGAGCAACACTCTGATGTGGAAACTACAGAACCCGAAGCACCAAAAAAGAAAATCAACCTTCTGCTGGTGGCATCTGACTCAGATGATGAAAGTGAACATGCATCGGTCTGCACTGCTTTGGATCATTATCGAGCAGAACCCCTCATTAGTGTGGATGCATGTCCCTTGGAATGGTGGTTGAAGCATGAAGGGACATATGAATCTTTAATGCGTCTGGCATGTAAATATATTGCAACGCTGGTTACAACAGTGCCATGTGAACACCGTTTCTCACTTTCAGGTGACATTGGAAACAATGTCTGTGTGACTCACTGAACAAGAAGTAGGACTGAGTAGATTAGTAGGCTCTAAAGTTTTACATTGTCTTATTTTTGAATGCAGTTTTTTGTACATAATTCTACATTTGTAAGTTCAGCTTTCATGATGAAGAGATTGTATTACAGCACTTGTATGAGGTGAATTGAAAAAATATTATTTTTTTTTTTATAGCACAAATATTTGTAATAAAAATTAATATAAAGTGAGCACTGTATGCTTTGTATGTTGTAACTGGAATAAGTATGTTTGAAAATGTAGAAAATATTGAAAAATATTTAAACGGTATTCTGTTGTTTAACAGTGTGTGCTTAACGTTTTTAATCACTTGACAGCCTTTAAAAAATAAAAAGCAAACAAGATGGGGCCATCAGATTTCTTTGGAGAGGGCCAAATAAAATACTGAATCCTGAACGTCAGTCCTGTCTTCCTCTGGGTTTCCCAGTGAATTTAGTGTCTGCTTTGGATTGTTTGTGAATGGCATGTGTGAGCAACTCTGATCGGGAATTAACTTGTATAGTGCTGAACACATGTTGCAGTTTTACTTTCATTTGAAGCTTGCATATTTGATGTCTCAGTATAATAGTTTGAGGGGACTTCTTGTGTGAGGTCATAGTCAATAACTTAGGTTGAAATAAGTCAGTGGCTCTCAAACTTTTTTACTGATGACCCTTTTCACACAGCAGGTCTCTGAGTGTGACACCCCCCTTATAAATTAAAAACACTTTTAATATATATTTAACGCCATTATAAATGCTGGAGGCAAGGCGGGGTTTGGGGTGGAGGTTGACAGCTCGCAACCCCCCATGTAATAACCGCGCAACCCGAGGGGTCCCGACCCCCAGTTTGAGAACCCCTGGCATAAGTAGTCATGTGCTGCTAGCTTGACTTGAGAGTGCTTCCTGTTTGTCCTTATATTTTTGCCTTGTAATATAGCCTGTTTGTTCTGTAAAGTTTTACTTTTCCACTCAACTGTACTTCTGTCTCTGGCCATCTTGAAGTGGTCAGGACTTTTCCCACGATGCTGTCTAGCACAGCAAGACTATGTCTCAGTACTCATTCCTGATGTGTCAGGCATTTCATGTGAAAAAGAAGTGATGAAGACATAGGGAAGATTGAACCAAATGTTCTTTGTGGATCTGTCTTCTCTCCCTGTGTCCCCATTCACCCTCTGAGTCAGAGCTCAACTATCTATTGCCACTGTAAAGAACAGAGCTGTATGATTATTGGCTCCTGTTATTGTTTTCTTAATGGGAATAATTAATTGCATTAGGGAACAAGGGCAGTGGCTCTTGAGGTTCCATTTTTAAGCCTGGTTTTGGTTCACACTCTGTAATTGACACACATCAATTCTGAGGTGGTTATGACTAAGTTTTATTTGGGCTAGAGGTAGGAAATCCTCTGTAAAATTTGAAGAGATATAAGACATGAGCTAATAGCCCAAGCCTTGTCTCTTAATAGCTCTGAGTTAGGTTGTAGTAAAAATAGATCTCTTAAACATACACGTTTCAAAATTCTTCTAACTTTTATCTCTACTTTGTAGGGAAAAAAGCTGCAATCTAGTGTTCAGGATCAAAATCTAGTTTAATGTGAAATTGTAAAAATGATTACCACTTTAGTGATGTTAGAAAATGTGCGCTTAGTATAGTGTGTAAATGACTGCTGGAGAGGTTAGCTTTCATTTAGAAAAAAGAAATCTTTGGTTCCCTTTTTGGCAGAGTTAGACCTTAAAGTATAACATGAACACGAGAGAGGCTTGTCGATAGAAAAGAGAGCCTTTTTTAAAAGCATCTAAGAGCATCCTAAGGGGACTGTTGAGTTTCTTAAGGCTCAAAGGGGTTTCAAGGCACTTGTAGGGGGAATGTGAGCCTCTGATAAGTCTCAAAGGTTGCTGGTGGCTTAATACAGCTTACCCACATGGAACAATATGTCACAGTTGCAGAGCCGCTGCGCCTCTGTCCCCTTCGAGATCTTTGAATGCATCATCCCCTTTTAGGTGTCAGGCCTCTTGCCTTGACCTCTTCTGAGGTGGAAGCATGTAGTTTGCCCAGTCTTAGATCAGACCCTGGGCTATGGAACTCAGATACAGTGTGTCAACCATGCATACCCAGAAGCTTCGACCGGGTTCGGCACCTGCGGTTCTCTGTTTTGGGTCAGTGGAGTGACCAGACCGCCTTCTCAAACCCAAGTAGTGTTTAATCCTTAACAATAAGAAAAAAACACCTAGAGATAATTTTTAAAACTGTAGTCTACCCACCTGTCTATTGCCCATAGGCATACCATCCTCTGATGGTAGGTGGTCATGCTTGACTATTTCAGACACCTCTGCAGGAGTGTATGTCAGTCTGAACAGCTCCTCAGCAACCTCCACAATAGCTACCCCCTTAGAGGCAGAGGGAATTGTCTTTTATCCAGCCAGAGATCCTTTGCAGTCTCTGGTTCCTCAGCCTTGGCCCTACATAGCAAAACAAGTTCTAGAACATGGCTGGAGTCAGGAGGTAGAATATTCACTTTTACTGGCTTGGGCATTGTCTCTTATTCATAGATTCTAGGATTGGAAGGGACCTTGAGAGGTCATTGAGTCCAGTCCCCTGCCTTCATGGAGGACCAAATACAGTCTAGACCATCCCTGATAGACATTTATCTAACCTACTCTTAAATATCTCCAGAGATGGAGATTCCAAAACCTCTCTAGGCAATTTATTCCAGTGTTTAACTACCCTGACAGGAACTTTTTCGTAATGTCCAACCTAAATCTCCCTGGCTGCAGTTTAAGCCCATTGCTTCTTGTTCTATCATTAGAGGCTAAGGTGAACAAGTTTTCTCCCTCCTCCTGATGACACCCTTTTAGATACCTGAAAACTGCTATCATGTCAATTGACCGGTGAGCGCTGCTAACTCGCTAGCAAGAGCAGTTTGCAATCACTCCCAGTTTGGTATGTTCCTCGCAAACTTAATAAGCTACCCTATGCGCCAACATCTACCAGTCATGATGAAGATATTGAACAGAGCCGGTCCCAAACACAGATCCCTGCAGGACCCCACTCTAAGTTCACTGCGCCGTTCGCAGCCGGATTGGAGCCATTAAAACTACTCTCTGAGTCACGGTTAGCAGCCAGTCAAGCACCCACCTTAATAGTAACGTCCCATCTAAACAAATGTATTTAACGCAATTTATCGATGAGGATATCATGCGAGACCAGTACAAATGCTCTACTTAAAATCTAGCTATCGATGTATCTTGCAGCGCTCCCACATAAGCCAGGGGCCGCTTCTCGCCTTATCCACAAGGCCGTCGTATCCTTGCTTATATTTACGAAACTATCAAAATGCGTTTGCACCGATTTCTTTACAAAATCAATTGCTGAGCTGAATTCCCGATCAACCTACCAAATTGCAGCGCTGAAAGTGTATGTCCATCCAAGTGTTGCCAAGACATGATTTCTTTAATTATTTGCTCCATTATCTTCCCTGGCAGAGAAGTTAAACTAACTGGTCTGTAGTTTCCTGGGTTGTTTTTATTTCCCTTTTTATAGATGGGCACTATATTTGCCCTTTTCCAGTCTTCTGGAATCTCTTCCGTCTCCCGTGACTTTCCAAAGACAATAGCTAGAGGCTCAGATACTCCTTTATTAACTCCTTGAGTATTCTAGGATGCATTTCTTCGGGCCCTGGTGACTTGCAGGCATCTAACTTTTCTAAGTGATTTTTACTTGCTCTTCTTTATCTTCTAAACCTACCCCCTTCCCATAAGCATTCACTCTGTTAGACATTCCTTCAGACTTCTCAGTGAAGACCGAAACAAAGAAGTTGTTAAGCATCTCTGCCATTTCCAAATTTCCTGTTACTGTTTCTCCCTCCTCACTGAGCAGTAGGCCTACCCTGTCCTTGGTCTTCCTCTTGCTTCTAATGATAACGGTTGGTAGCGCTGAAGTGTTTGTTGGGAAGAGGAAGCGGGAGGCAGTTTATCCTGAGCCATTATTTTGCTTCCAACTTGCTTTTCTTACACATTCTCCCCACTAAACTAAACCAAACAAAACCAAACATATTCATACAGTAACCACTTAAATAACCAGTTCACATTCAGTATTCACAAAATATTACAGAGCAGACCCACGTCCGTCATGCCATACTTGTGTGCACAGAGGTCGGGGCCACAGAAGATGAGCTACATTTCTCAAGGATGGTAGAAGGTATATTAGTGAGGAACCTCTCTTATCTGCACATGCTTCATTTGTTCCTTGATATGTGTTAGGATTATTTGTGAGAGGATTGGGGAGTGCGGGGGAGGGTGTGTGTGAAGAAAACTAGGAAATTTCTCCTCGGACATTTCATTAATGTGAGGATAAAATTACAGGCATGTACTAGTGGTTTGAGTGCATGTTACCATATAAGAATATTAGGGTAAAAATCCCTCCAAGTGTCAGAAACCCAGGAAATACAGAGTTAAGGTGGCACTCCGTCTGTCTGTCTTTTGATGCTAGGGTGCCCAGATGTCCCAATTTTATAGGAACAGTCTTGGTACTTGGGGCTTTGCCTTGTATAGGTGCCTATTACCACCACCACTCCCCGCCCCCCAGTCCTGATTTTTTCACATTTGCTATCTGATCACCCTATTTGATGCTGACTTTTTAATTAACTGTAACCCTTCCTTACTGTCTGTGACAGAATGCAGGAAGAATGGCAGATGTTAGTTTCCCTTCAGAAAGCTGATGGAGGAAATTTGATAATCTGGCTGGCTGTGTTAAGGAGCCAATTAGCCTAAGGCTGATAAGGAGGCAGGAGGGAAGTCCCATGGGGAGAGAGGCGACATGGGCTAGTTGAGCTCAGTTACAGGGAGGCCTCAAGGGAAGGAAAATCTGTTCCCCATTGGTCCTGGGGAGAAGACAAAAAAGCACTATTAGTGCTGTAAGTAAGATGGTTGCCAGGAGCTCATTGTGGAAATGGTGAAGGGAACTTAAAAGGATATGGCTAAGGCACAATCACTGGAGTCCATGCTGTTCCTTCTCCTTCTCTTTTTTTTTTCGTTTCATAAATGCCATAAAGTGTTAACTGAGTAATTTTTAAGTGCCCAAAAATTTGCTAAGCGCTTTAAAAATAAGTAAACATATGGTTCTCACCATGCAGAACTTTTAATGTAATTCCATGTAATTAACCTAAGTTCCACTACAATGATGTGTATTTTTACATTCTATTTCTACGTAACTAATGACAAACATTCTGGCCAAAACACACTTTTAATGTTTCCGTTTAAAGTTTTCCATCCATTGTTGCTTGCTCATATTGAGTGAAGAAGTTTCTTGGAAAAGACTATATCGAATCTGCATTTACTGTTTTATGAAAACAATTCTTTATTTTTAAAAAAGTTATCAGACTTTTATTGTCAGATGTGTTTAGATGGTGTTTTCTTTTGCATTGCTTGACTCTTCTTTGGCTTGACTGCCTTGCCACTTGTACTGCATGCTCACTTTTAATTGTGAGTGCAGTGCATAATGCTATATTTATATCTATAAAATATATAATTTAAAAATATCTTCAGCTGTGTATTGTTGAAGCCAATCCAGATAATTCACTTGATCTAGTTTGTCAATACTGGCATTAGAGTCTGTCGGGACAGTCCTGAGGTTAGTAGAAATGTTACAGCAGAGAGAGCGTTTTGTGCTCTTGAGAAAATGTGTGAAATCAGAGCTTGTTTCATCTTGTCTAAGGACAACACTTTACTCTCATTCCAGTGCTTAATCTACAACAGGTGGCAAAATGAGTAAGGTTTCAGTCCTGCTAGGTGCAGATCACCCATAACTCTCCTTGGCTTCAGTAATAGGAGGTGAGGGTGCTTAGCTCACAGGGTTGAGCCCTAAATGACTAGTTTTCATTGATTTCCCAAAGGTAGGGCATGCTGTAACTCTTCCCAAACTGTGCATAGCCACATACTGAATCTCTACACTCCCCTTCATTTTGTATTGCTTGGGTGATTCCTGTTTATCTAGGTATTTAAATCATCCCTCATGGTGGTAGTAAGGGGGTTGTGGTGCATGTTTGATTTTGTTTTTACACTGCCCTTTGGACTGTGATATTTTGAGTAGGAGATAATGCTGCTTAAACTTCTGATGCTTTTTGCCCAACAATTCCATTCCTTTGTCTAAGATGACTGACTGTCTTTCCTCAAGTTCTATGCGCAGCATGGCCAGCTGTCTTAAACATGTATGGTAGTATACTTAAAAGCAGGCAGGTATACTTTTATCCAATATTTAGTTAGCCAGTGGCAACACACACACTTTGTGTTCTGTATTTTGCCTTGGGCTGCAGTACAGTCAGCAGATTAGTGACTTCGGTCAGAGCATTTTAATCATCATGAAGGGAGTAGTGTTTTAGTAGAATGTCCAACGTCACATATTTCTTCAGCTGCATAGTGAAACGACAACTGCCTCCTCCGACATCTCATTTACAAACCCAAATTTTCCATTTCCATCCAACCCCACAACCTCCCGTGCTTGTCAAAGGTTGACAAACCAGATAAAGCTGCTATCTCTTTTTTCTTCTGTTGGCTATGTAGATATGACCTTAATTCTTGTCATCAAGGCAAATCACAGTTCCTGATATCTGGTGGGTTGAGCTGCCCATACTGAATGGACCAGAGCTGCTGTTATCCTGTGCCATCTTCCATGCAACTGGAGGATAAAAGGAAAAGATGTTTTACTACAGAGTTGCAGATGACCATAATAGAATTGTGCTATGATGATCTGGCATTGCATTGTGCTTATGTCAAAAGTGACGTCAGTGACTTAATTATGGAATTATTTCATGCTGTTATACTCCCCTACCCTAGCTGACATAACTTTTTGTCCTCCCTATCATTCCTAGAAAAATAAAAAAAAGGAATTTAGTGTCTTTGAAAATGAGACTTCCCAATACTGGTTTTTAAACAGACATATTAGTTGCATTATTTCCTTACGTAACTTTGCCAATCCTGTTATGAACGGCAAAATTCTTCCTACTTCGAATCTTAACTTCTCAAATCAATAGAAATGAATTGTCAGCATTGTGTAGTGGCTTGGCTGATGTGGATACTGGTGAACTAAGATAAGAGCACCACATATATTAGTATATGACCTGGTCAGAATTTGAATTCCAGTTGCCGGAGGTGAAATGCTGGTGTATTATAATGCTGCTGCTCTGCATGATTGATTTTATTTCATAGCAACTCGGAAGTTCAAGTTGGATCAAAGCCCGATTGTACTAGGTGCTATGGAACACAAATGGTAAACTGTTTCCTATTATGTTTTAAGACTGGATGCAACAAATGGGTGTAACAAATAGGAGGATTTAGTTAACTGTAGACGGTGAAACCAAGGTACAAGAGAATCTAAGGCTTTGTCCAAGCTCACAGAAGAAGTCTGTGGCAAAGCCAAGAATGAAATCCAGATCTCTTGACAGGATTCAGTGGTTTAATCATGAGACAAATCCCTTGGCTTTCAACTTAATATAAGAACACAGGGGAAATGAAGAGTATTTTTAATATTCTGCTTGCCACTGTATTTTCTCCCACTACTCCAGGAATGCAGTACCATTACTGGAATGTTACTACACTCATTGCATGCTCAAGGAATTAAACTTTTTCTTTTTTGGGGGGGCTAATAGTAGAATTCTGGAGGGAATGAAGATTTTATGTGGTGGTCATCCTGGTTATGGGGAATCGGATCAACCACCACTAGCAAATAACTATTAAGTATCTTGCTTGCTGTGCTGGTATTCATTTGGTTGGGGGAGAGGGAGGGAGGAAACTTTTTAGCTCATCTAAGCCACTTTTAGTCAAAGCAATGATTTCTTGGCATGCTTAGTTTTTAAAATAGGCATAATGTGTATGTACTTGTTTGTATATAGTTGCTTGACCTTTTGAAATATTGGTTATTTTAGGATTATATTGTCTGGTTTTGTACATGTGTGACAATGAACAGCTGACTTGTATTCCCAAAATGCATGATTTAAGCAATGCTTAACTATACAAGGCTGGTTCTAAATAAATGTTCTTTAAATATCTGTTTTCAAAACTAAAAAAATCAAAGGTTTCTTTCTTCTACCTGTCCTTCATCACCTTGGCATTCTAAAGTTTTTCAAGCTAAAGTGCATAGTATTACAGTGGTGAAATAGTTTTAAGGGCTCCGTCCTCAGTTTCTTGAGGACCCTTGTTGATAATACAGTGTATATCCAGCTGAATTCCTTCAGGACTTGCTACCTCTCTTTAGTGCCTTTTGGCAATGGTTTTGCAGTGAGCTCTGTTGATATTAGCAACCTTCTATAATTCTTTGAGACAAGGGAGGAAACTTTAAATAATTCTGCAATGAAGAATCTTACGCCGGGAGTGTGTGTATAAAGATTACAGAACTACTTGCGCAGAGTCTGTTACTCTTGTGGATCACTTCGTTTACTCTCAGCAAGGGTCCATATACTTACCGATAGATGGGCTTCCCAACTTCTTTGTAAGCAGGGGTTAGGGCAGATACGGTGGAAGATTACTGTTTGCGTTCTGTTGCAACACAAACAGATTAGAGATGACCAGAAAAAAGTTTTTCCCTCCTGTGAAAAATGTCAAAATCTTGTGTCTCCCCCCCACCCCGCCAACATCCTGAATCGGGAAAAAGGGCTTTTTAAAAAAAAAAAGTGAAACTTCGTTTGCGGGAGGGAAAGATTGAAAAGATTGTGTTTTAGGAGAATAGAATTTTTTTGATCTGCTTCCTGCCTTCCAAGGAGAACTGCCATGAAACCAGGCACCCAGTGTGCCTATGTTCCCTGGTAGCTTGCTAGGTACACTGCCTAGGAACTGGGGAGGAAGGTGGGTGACCTGGCAGTAAACCAGGCATGTTGGTCCTAAGTTTCAGTCGGCTTATCTACGTGGGATGTTACTGCTCTGGAACTTTCCGGATGCTGTAGCAGCGTCCATATGGGACATTACTTCACGTCAGACTGGTGCACTGTAGGTTCACACTCTGGCTTGCTGTGTGGTAATGTCCTGTTTAGATAAGCCTGTTGAAATCAACACCTTCCTGCAGAACACTGATTTTTTTGATGAATTGGTATTTTCTGACCGGAAAAATATTCTGTTTGTAAGTAATCTGATCAGCTCTAAAACAGATGAAGTATGGGGTTTATTTAGAAATAGTAAGTCTTACGCACAATTAGTGAAGTGTTACATCTCAGGGCAGCTGTAGTTGTATAATGAATTGTCAACTGTGGTTTCTACTGATTTATTCTGTAGGCAACAAGCATTGCAAAGATATACTACAGGAGTCTCTAGAAGATACACAGTGAAACTTCCTGTTTATCTAGACAGTGTCATTTGTGCAACTCTGTTTAAATGGGGCGAAAGATGCTGCCAGCCTTTATCACAGATTTACAACTAGACCATACAAATATGGTCCGTGGTGAAACTTGACATTCAAGATTTCTGCTTAAGTGTGAACTTGTTTTTTGCCAAATAGTAAACATTTAATTCTTTTAATATGGGGGAAAGCATTGACTTGTTTTGGATGTCTCTGTATAGATCAAAAAACCTCATTGATTAAAAAAAATCTAAATCTGGCACAAGAGCACAATTAAGGACAGTATCAGCCTGGGCATAAAGACCAACGTATAAGGCCAGAGAGGAAGGGTGATCTAATGATTAGGGTACTATCCTAGGATGGGGAGACGAAGGTTAATTCCCTGCTCCACCACAGACTTTCCATGTGACCCTGGGCAAGTCACTTATTTTCTCTGTGCCTCAGTTCCCATCTATAAAATGGAGATAATAGTATTTCCTTATCTCATAGGATAAATGCATTAAAGGTTGCAAGGCACTCCAATACAGCAGTGATGGATGGGGGGGAGGGAAGCATATAAGTATTATAGATGGAAAGATATTAAAAAGTGACTGATTTTGGTTGCACCAGCTTTTCAGTATTCAACCAGTGATGCTTGTTTTTGGATGGTGTGTGTTCAGCACTTTTTAAAATTAGGCCCATTTCATTGTTAAGGTGGAGCACCGAAAATCCCTGATCACTCTAAAATCTTGGCCTGAAATCTTTTGCCTTTCTTTTTTGACACGAATACTGATATTTATATATAGTATTTTTATTGTTCTTAAATGGTTCTTGAATATAAAGGTGACACCCACTACCTGGAGTATGTATATTCTGTGATTATGCATTCATTAAATTTGCTGTGGAATCCACCACTTGATGGATAATTAAGTGCCATAATATAATTTTATTGCTATTTAATTGTGTCTAATCCTCATGGCTGTGAAGAATGATACTAGAAACTGAGTTTCAGTGCATGCTGAAGCAGTATGTTCTTGCTGAGTCTGAGATACGTTTTGTAGAATTTCCTGTCTGCCACGCCAATACATCAGAATCCAGAGATCTTGCAGTAGTATTTAGGTGCAGATTGCTGTGTACTATGTGGATGGGAGCCCTGATCTTCTGTCCAGGTGCTGCAGTTATATTGTATCATGCTATGTTAGAGTGCTGCAATAAACAAACAAAACAGTGTGAGATAAGAATGAACTGTCCCTACTTTTCCTCTGAGTCCCTCTGGATGACTGCAATTACACATAGAATTTACACAATAAAAGCTATACCTCAGGCTTGAAGTGAAAAATTACAGAAGAATTCTGACTTATTTGTATCCTGACTTGACAAACCTCCCCATTTATAGCAGCTTGCTGTTGCTTTTAAGCTCCGATGAGGCTACATGTACATTATGAGCTAGGGGTTCGATTCCTCTTCTCCATATACACATACTTGTACTAGCTTCCATCAAGCTACCGTGAGTATAAATATCAAGGTAGCGGCAGTGGAGATATATGGCTGAATAACACAGGGTACCAGCCTGCCTGAAACCAGTGGGTATGTAGTCAGCTTGGCTTTGCCATGCCTTCACTGCCACAACCTGTGGTACCATGGCTACATCACTATTTATACTTGCGGTAGCTTGACGAAAGCTAGCATGAGTATGTGTACACGAGCAGGAGAATCATACTCCTAGTTCCTAGTGTAGACATAGCGCAAGGGTTTGAAGCTAAGATCTTTCGTGGCTATAGGAGTGCCATAGGTCTGTAGCTCTGATGCACAGTTTTTTGCTGTAGACCAGGCCTGCACAACTCATAAAGTGGTGAGGGCCATATTACTTCAAAGAAAACAGCTGAGGGGGGAAACCCCCCTGCCCCCTGAAACACTCCCCCCAGTGCCGCCTGTCCTGCGGAAACAAACCCTCCTTCCCCAGTGCTGCCCCAACGAAATAGCGGTACTGAACCTTGGTAATATAAAGGTCCCTAAGGTAGTATAATTAAGGTAAAAGAAAAATGTCTTTTTGCTAGAAGTAGAATAAGATCTTCCCCCAACTTTGTAATCAATTGCCCTGTTGAATGAATGAGGTGTGACTGAGGAAAGCGTGGAAGGCAGGCACCTCCAGACAGCTGCAACCCTTGGAGAGGGGATGGGAGCCAGACCAGATCAGTAGAACAGGTCAGCCGCTGACTCCTTGCTCGCCTCCTCAGCCCCCCGCCTGCCCAACTCGCCGCCTCACCTCCTGCCACTGCCCACTTGCCTTTTCAGCCCTCCTCCCTCACCTGCCACTTGCCTACTCACCCCCACAGGCCGCACAGTGAGCCCACGTGGGCTGCATGTTGTGCAGGCCTGCTGTAGACTTTAGTCCTGAGGAGAATTTAAAGCTCTTGAGGAGTTTCAGTGTATGCTTAGATTAAGGGCTTCTCAGGACTAGACCCCCAGAGTTTCTGATTTCCGGTCTCCTTTTCAAACTGAATTGGTGTCACCCAACCTGTTGGATAATCTGGTTTCTGCCATGTGCTATGTCATTTAAGCAGTATTAACATTGGAAATATTGGTAAGTAGCTGATCTGAAACATAGTGGAAACCTTTTGATACTCTGGTCTTTAAATAATGTTTGTGCAGCGTTAGTGTTTGTTTGTTCCCTGGACAGAACATCATAAAGTATTAATGAACAATGAGTAATTTCTGTTATGTACATCATAAAACAAAGTGCTCATTGCTTTATGCCATCTTCACTTTATATGCACTCGCATATATAATTGAGAAATTTGGTAACTGATGCACCTTATAAATGAGGCTTTCTATTTAAAGTGGGGGGACATTAAATAATTACTTTCAGGTTGGCTTATTGGACTGAAGAATTAAACTAAATTGTCTTGTTTTCTGTTTTAAATATTGAAGACTAGTTGGAATTGTGTAATATTTAAAAATTGTTTAGGAAAATACATAGAACTATTTCATTTTGATTTTATGTAAACACACCTTTCCCTTATGCAGCACAGCAGAGCCCTGATAATTCTTTCAAAAAATTAATCCCCATTTAAAGTAGGAGCAGTCTGCCTGTACAATATAGAAAGAGCTGCTTAAAGAGTCTGTCAGTATTGTTGTTTTTGTTCCTTTTATTCCTGTAGTACCTAAGAGCCCTTAACTGAGAGAGATTTTGAAAGGCTTTTAGTGTATAAATGAATGTTTTGAATGTATTCATTGTAAAAAATGTTTTTTTTCTAAGCAAATGTTGAATGTTTTCCTGACACATAGAACTGACGAATTAAATGTAACAGCAAAACTTGATTTTTTTTTTTTTTTGAAGGACAGGTCATAATAAAATCTCATTTTTGAGTATTAAAACACTGTATTCTGCATTATTTTTCTCCTACAGACATACATTGGCAGTGTGGTTGTATCAGTAAACCCATATAGACCGCTACCCATTTATTCACCAGAGAAAGTTGAAGAATACAGGAACAGAAACTTTTATGAACTCAGTCCTCACATGTAAGTATAGTGCAGAAGCTTTAGGTTTCCGTTCTACTTTGAAACAGATGGGGCCAGCTGTCTTCTTTGTGTCATAGAAGATGATGTTTTTTATCTGCTCAGGATTTTATGAGCTCAAAGTATGCAAAGTTTAATTGTAGATTTTTATTTTAAAGGAAAAGTTGAAATATTTACTTCAGTGCCTATTTCTGCATTTCATATTTAGGTTCTTAAATGCGATATGGGGGAAAGTTTCTTTCTGGTAGTTGTTCAATGGTAACCTCTATTACAACATTGTAAAACAAATAAAACCGCAGAGGCCCCTAAATGTTAAATATTTTCCAGTAATAAGTTAACTTAATACCATTGATGTACAGTGGAAGCACTTAAAGTTCTATTGTGTGGAGAGAGTAGCAGTTTTACCAGTACTCCTCGTTTTGAGTGTAGCAAATGTCACTTAGAGCGGAGGGAGCTTTCAAAATGGAGGAAACGTTGTATAACCACTCATGTCAGTAATTCAAGTAAACTATTTACTTTCATGAGTCTCTGCAGGATTGAGCCTATATTTTGGAAAATGACAGACATCTGTGGTCAAAAAGAAGTGAGGAGAGGGAAAGAAATATCCAAGGCATAGACATAAATGTAGTAAGGCTTTAATTCGATGTTGTTTACAGCTTTAACTTAATCTTAAAATTTTCTCTCTGAAGTTAAAATTAGAGACAAGATTTGGGGTTTTGTTTTTTTCCGTTCGTGTGTATGTATGTGAAAGGTAGAATTAAAATCTTACTAGAATATTTCAGTTGTCACACCTTTTTCCTTCTTTTTATATAACTGAAACATTAAGGCTAAAATATAACATTCGAAAGTATGGAAATGAATAGTTATAGGTCTGTTTTATTTTGGTTTGCATTCACCTTTTGTAATTCCTTGGTGGAAAGTGAAGTGAGGTTTAAGGCCTTGTCTGTATTGTTTAGCTTTATTGTGTTTGAATGTGATTATGAAGAAATAAGTTAGCTGGTGCAGATCTGACTAGTCCTTATGAATTAAGATACGCCGTGTTTGGCATCCCACAATTAAATGTGGTTAAATCCTGCCCCCATACTCATGTGCTGGGACAAGGATTTAATGGCAGTTAGCAGACATTATATAGAACACAGTTTATCCTGGTCAGCAAGATGTCAGCGCGAGTTTGTTTGTTAAATGTTAAACAAGAAAAATATTGCCATGTGAACGAGGTTACTAACTTAGCTCCTCTCCCCTTCAGTTCTTGAGGTAGATGAGACTTCAGCCTATTGTGATATTGTTACTAGGGCTGATCAATCTGCAGTTTGATATTCAAGGGAGGCTGCTGGGTGCTCAGTGCTTTTGAAAATCAGGCCACTCTGGGTGCCTAAATATTAACTTAAAACGTAGGCACTTAATTTTGAAAATCTTGGTTTTGGTTTTTAGAACATATTTTAAAACATTGATGTGGAAAATATGCTGTATACTGTTTTGTTCGGAAGTGATAAAGACCATCCATGTTTATCTGACATGCAGACTAACCTAATAATCGAATCAAATATGCAGCTGTCAGTTTGGAACCTCCTTGGACCTGAACTGTTTGACTGACTAAAGGCCATGTCTACACTATGGGGACTGTTGTGGCCTAGCTACAGCCTAGTAGTTATACTGACATAACTTGGTAGTGTAGACACAGCCTACAGGGATGGAAGGGTGTTTTTTGTCTCTGTGGGAACACCACCTCCCCAAGCAATAGAAACTAGGTCAATACAAGTATTCTTCCATCAACCTAGTTGTGTCTACACTGGGGATTAGATTGGGATAGTGTGCTTAGTTTGGATTTTTTACGCCCCTTAGTGCCATTGCTGTGTTGTTTTTATGCCCCTTGAGTGCCATTGTGATGCAAAATTTTAAGTGTAGACCAGGTCTAAGTTTACAAACTTTGGCACAGTTGCATGCCAACAGAGCTTCTAACTCTGTGAGGCATGGTGAAGGGAATAACTCTTCAAGCTTACTCTGCGTTCTGAAAAATAGGACTATGTATTAGGTCCTATTTAGAATCCAGGAATATAATATATTTCAGGCCCCATCTGTTCTTGGGAGAGAGCTTTACACAAATAGGTTTTATTTAAAACAAACAAACAACAAAAAACCCACTACTTCCTGAAAGCCCACTATCTCTGCAATGCCTAATCAAATTAATCGCAAATGTATGCAGAAGTTCTATCCTGGTTAGAGAAATGCTCACCTGTGACCTTTCAGAAGTTTTGGGATAACAGGGTGGTTAAGAATGGTTTAAAATGGAAAATACGGAAGGGAATAGTAACTTGAAACACTGACAAGAAAATATTGGTAAATTATATTCATTGTGGAAAAGGCATAATCAAATGGTCAACTGTTGACTCAGGGCAATAATTTCTGGAATTTAAACACTTTAAATCCACTTACTGGTAATAGACTGAGGTGAAAGAGCATTGAACATGAGCTAATGCCAGGGGAATCTTAATTGTGTAATGTTAAGATGATTTTCATTCCAAGTTTTGATGCAGTGCCAACTAATGACAAGTAAAATCATAATTTGTCCTGAACAGATGATGTGTCCAAACATTTGCCTTGCTTGTTTCCTCTCCTATATAAAAATTACATTTTGCAGCTCATGTTAGACAATTTTTAACAGTGTCACAGAGGATTATACTGAAAATTGTCTACGCTGCATATCAGATGATTTCTTTTCAAACTGAGGAAACACCAAATATTGTACTAGATTGTAGACACATTCGATAGACATTGGCACTTTGTGCTTTGTATTGGTAGCCTGTTTGTCATGAGAACTGAATATATGCTTCCTTTTAAATATGGTGATTGTATTGTAATGAGCACTGTAACACGCTGTCATAATTTGTTAAAATAGTGGCGTTCTGACCAGCTTTATGTAGTCCATTTTGGAATTGTAAACACAAAGAATAAATGTTTAAATGTAAGGTTAACTATTGTTAATATCTTTTTCTCTTGTTCAGTCCACTCTTTGTATCCTGAATAACTTTTCCTTCCTATAATGTATTGCCATTGACAACTTTTAAAGGAAATGTTTTTAGGCATAGACTGGGCAGATTCCATGCTAATTTCCCTATGTAATTTGGCAGATGTCCCTCAGTCTTCAGGTGTTCTTTCAGTCCTGGAACTCTGGAGGAGACACTGTCCGGAAGGTTTCGGTGTGTGATATTTCTTCTGATGTAGACACATACTGATTAGTTGAGACCTACAGAGTCGTTTTCCTTAGATATTTAAAAGATGATTGAACTGTGGCTTCATGGATTAACCCACTGCACAATTTAATTGCACTTTTTTGGAAAAGACTTTGCAGCCTCTGTTTGATTCAATTCACTTTCAGCAAAGTTCCTCTAGAAACTATAGAGGTACGTTTATGAAAGATTGTAATTTGGAGATGCTCCCGTGTGAGTGTGGGAGGGAGGGGTTGAGAACACTGCATGGCTGTGTGCAGCATATTACCAAAGAAGCTCTCCAGTTTGATTAAATTTTTATTCCTTTCTCATTCACTGGTTTGTTTAATGAACCCCAAGATTGTTACATGATGGCAGAAGTGCTGAATGAGAAGGAAATGGCAGTCGTTTGGAAGTTAACTCTTGTGTTTGCAACTGAAAGCAGAGACAAAGGGAGGCACCAGAGAAGCACACGGAGGACATACAGAGGCTTTTGCATGTATTTGGTGAGCACAGTAGTAGCTTGACTGGCCAAAAATGGATGTGTTGCTACCTCCATCCAGTTTGCAATTGTCAGGCACTGTTGTAAAGAACTGGAAAAAAATTCAGACAGAGAGGTGGATTGTATTTAGCAACCATAGGGGCAGAGGAGAAAAATGATGGAGTGAAATCATCTATCTTTTTGCATGTTGTTGGGGAAGAAGCACTGGATATTTATAACAGCTTTAAGTTTGAGGAAGGTGAAAGCATGAAGTGAAGTAAAATACTGACTGAATTTGAGAACTATTTCATGCCTAAAAGCAACAAAACCTTTGAGAGACGCATATTTTTTACATGCATGCAAAAAACTGATGGCACTGTAGGGCAATATGTCAGAGAATTAAGGAAACGCAGTAAAACCTGTGACTTTGGTGACCTGACAGAGTCTCTGGTCAGAGAGAGAATCATTTGTCTCATTAAAGACAATGTGTTAGATAGACTGCTCTGTGAAAGAGACTTAACTTCAGAAAAAGCTCTCCAAATATGCAGGGCTGCAGAAACTCTGAAAGCACAAGCTAAAGAGCTGGATTCACCACAAGCGGTTATCCGTGTACAGAGTACAAAAGAATATAGGTGGAATAGGTCAAATCAAAGAGTGGAACCACTCTTTATGAAAACCACTGCTGGGGGAAGACTGGGTATAGACAATCGTGTAGAGGTCTAGATCGCAACCTGGCCCCGAATAGTGTGGTGCCTTTGGGAAACACTGTCATAAATGAAGGAAAAATAATTATTTTGCAAAATGCTGCAGATCCCAAATGCAGAAAAGTCAAGTGTTTTCGGTTAAAGACAATCTGGTTGAGGAGTTTTTCATAGACGAACTGGCATCTAGCAAACATGAGGAGAGGGACTGGATACTGCGTATCACAGTGAATGGAACAATTATTCCACTGAAACTGGACATAGGTGCTCATGTTAATACTCTGTCTGAACAAGATTATGAAACTGAAAATAAGACCAAAACCAGGCTATCAAAAAAGAAACTGGTTATTCTGGAACAAATATGCCAGTGAAAGGGAGGTGCATCAACCATAAAAACACCATGAACAGGCTCCCATTCACTGTAGTCCCAAAAGAGGTGACACCAGTTTTAGACCTGGCTGTGTCTGGTAAAATGGGTGCTGATCATCCTGAACTTGGCTATGAGACACTCTTTAAGGAATATCACGAACTGTTTCAAGGGTTGGGTTGCTGGCAGAGTGAACATATAATCCAGTTAAACAAGCAGGTCCCTCCAGTTATCCAGCCATGTGGAAAGATGCTATTTGCACTTCATGATAAACTCAAGGCTGAACTTGCAAGTATGGAAACAGTGCAAGCAATACAAAAAATTGAGGAGCCAATAGGATGAGCTTCCTCATCCAAGGAGGAGCACGTGTGTGGCTCAATAGGCACAGCTAGCAAACATCTCCGATCCCAGGAGCATCCTTAGGGACACTACTTGAAGAAGAAACAAGGATTTAGCACCCCTAAATGCAGAGATTTGGTGCCCCAAGTGGCCACTCTGATTGACTGCCTCTAAGCCAGCCCTGAGTGCAAAGGGACTGCACCACATCATAGAATTTGGAAGAAAGTTTTTTTCCTATTGTAAATGTGTGGTAAATTCAATTGCACTTATTCCAAGTCCTTTGTGCGTAACAGTATAGATGGGGAAATTTTGAGTCATTTACATGCTGTGTCCTGAGTCACAACTGAATCAATTTGCAGAAAAGAATCATGTACAAATCCGGTACAAATATTGAATTTCAGTGATCTTAGAGACTGAAAAATACAAGTAGCCTAGCTCTACTACTGAATAGTATTTTTAAGTCATTGTTTTATCCCATGCATGTCAGCTAGTTATATTTGACCCTAATCTATCTTGTTTGTGCATATGAAAGCATCAGAAGAAAATAAATAGGGATTGAAATTTCATTTATTGGTGATTACATTACATTTGCAGGATTAAATGACAAAATAACTGAAAGCAAACTCTTTCAAAGATGCAGATTAAAAGATTGAATCACATGATTGAATCACATACTTTTGTCCTGCCTTGAGTGCAGGGGACTGGTCTAGATGACCCCTCGAGGTCCTTTCCAGTTCTATGATTCTATGATTTCTGTAGCTGTGGAGAAAAGTAACAACCAGCTACGCATATGCTTAGATTCCAGAGACCTCAACAAGGCTATACAAAGAGAACATTTCAAACTACCAACCAGAGAAGAGATTATGACTCAATTTGCAAATGCTCAATATTTCAGTAAATTGGATGCATCCTCAGGTTTTTGGCAGCTGAAATTAACTTAAGAAGCTCAAACCTATGCACATTTAATATCTCTTTTGGAAGATACAGATTCTTACGCTTACCCTTCGGCATAGTTTCAGCACTAGGAGACTAAGAGGAGACTAAGGGGGGATATGATAGAGGTATATACAGTGGTGTGGAGAAAATGAATAAGAAAAAGTTATTTACTTGTTCCCATAATGTAAGAACTAGGCACCACCAAATGAAATTAATGGGGAGCAGGTTTTAAACAAATAAAAGGAAGTTCTTCACACAGCGCACAGTCAACTTGTGGAACTCCTTGCCTGAGGAGGTTGTGAAAGCTAGGATTAAACAGGGTTTAAAAGAGAACTAGATAAATTTAATGGAGGTTAAGTCCCATAATGGCTGTTGGCCAGGATGGGTAAGGAATGGTGTCCCTAGCCTCTGTTTGTCGGAGGGTGGAGATGAATGGGAGGAGAGAGATCACTTTACCTGTTAGGTTCACTCCCTCTGGGACACCTGGCATTGACCGTTGTCGGCAGACAGGATCCTGGGCTGGATGGACCTTTGGTCTGACCCAGTATGGCCATTTTTATGTTCTTATGTTCACCAGAAGCGTACCACAAAACCATACATATGATCTATGAACATATTAATAGTATTGACACCTCAGTGGATGACGACATGATCTGTGGCTCATTGAAAGAGGAGCATGATTGTGGACTTTGGAAGTCCTGAATGCAACTGGAGCTTCAAACCATAAACTAAATAGGGAGAAATGTGTTTTAGGGGTTACAAAACTGACTTTTCAGGGGACGTTATTTCCAACAGAGGTATAAAACCTGATAAGATTTCAGCCATTGAAATGAAGCCATATCCCCAGTCAAAGAAAGGTGCCCAGTGGTTCCTGGGAATGTCTAATTATCTTGGGAAAATTCATACCTAATCTATCTACCAAGGCAGCAGTGTTAAGAAAGCTCCCAGAAAATAAAAGTGAATGGTATTGGGGTGCAGAACAGGAGGAATCATGGAAGGTTTATGCACCAGGAAGGCATATTAAAATCTCAGCAGGTGCTTAACAGTCTGGGTTAGGTGCAGTGATTTTACAGAAGCATGTGGATTGTTGCAGCCCCTGCCATATGCATCCAAATCACTGACTGAGGCACAAACCAGGTATGCATAGATCGAAAAGGAGCTTGTAGGAATATTGTTTGCCTGTGAGAGACTCAACAGTGTGTCCTTGTTGCCAAGAAGGCTAACACATTTTGGGATGTATAAGTAGGAGCATTGCCAGCAGATCAAGGGATGTGATTATTCTCCTCTGTTCGGCATTGGTAAGGCCTCACCTGGAGTACCGTGTCCAGTTTTGGGCCCCACATACAAGAAGGATGTGGAAAAATTGGAAAGAGGTCAGCAGAGGGCAACAGAAATGATTAGGGGCTGGATATATGATTTATGAGGAGAGGCTGAGGGAACTGGGATTATTTAGTCTGCAGAAGGGGGGGGAGGAATTGATAGCCGCTTTCAGCTACCTGAGGGGGGTTCCAAAGAGAATGGATCTAGACTGTTCTCAGTGATCAGCAGATGACAGAACAAGGAGTAATGGTCTCAAGTTGCAGTGGAGGAGGGGTTGGTTGGATATTAGGAAAAACTTTTTCATTAGGAAGGTGGTGAAGCACTGGAATGGGTTACCTAGGGAGGTGGCGGAATCTCTTTCCTTAGAGGTTTTTAAGGTCAGGCTTGACAAAGCCCTGGCTGGGATGATTTAGTTGGGAATTGGTCCTGCTTTGAATGGGATTGTACTAGATGACCTCCTGAGGTCCCTTCCCACCCTGATATTCTGTGTTTTTAATCAGTATATTTATGGAACAACAGTGGAAGTTGAAATGGACCACAAGCCCCATGTAGCGTTATTTAGCAAAATGCTAAATGATTGTAGCTTAAGGATTCAAAGAGTGATGATAAAGCTGCAAAAGTATGATTTGGTTGTGACCTACACAACCTGTAAATTCATGTTCATTGCAGATGCATCTCTCAGAGCAGTGACTCCCACGAAACCAGAGAAGACTTTAGACACAAAAATGCAAGCCTAGATAGATCTGATTGTAAAGTCAATTCCCATAGTCAACAGGAAACTATAACAAATGAGAAGGGGAACAGAGAAAGATTAATTGTTGGGAATCCTTAAAGAAGTAATAATTAAAGGGTGGCCTGAAGAAATAAGCAGTTACTGTCCAAGTATAAGAGACTATTGGAACTGCAGATGTGATAGATGGGGTGATTTTTCAAGGGCTGTAAGGTTGTAATTCCAATGATCCTCTGAAAAGAAATGCTACAGAAGATCATTTAGGAATAGAGAAGTGCAAACAAGGAGCACGAGAGGTCCTGTATTGGCCATGTATCAATTGTGACATCACTAATGTGGTAGGAAACTGCTTTTTATGCTTGAAATACAAGCCATGCCAACAAGCAGAGCCTTTGAGACCTCATCCAGTTCCACAAAGGCCTTATGAATATGTAGACACTGATTTATTTCCCTGGCAATCAAAGGATTATTTAATAGTCACAGATGATTATTCTCTGTATCCAGAGATTTGCACATTGCACAGTACTTACAGTAATTCAGTGATAGCCAGCCTGAAAGGAATCTTCTTCAGACATGGAATTCCAGATGAAGTCTTCCGCAATAATGGGCCGCAATTTTCCAGTGCAGATTTTAGGCAATTTGCCATAGATTGGGGTTTTCATCACAAAACATTAAGTCCAAATTACCCCTAATCAAATGGACTTGTGCAAAGATCTATATGGACAGTAAAGAACCTTATGAAAAAGACAGTGACAATGGGGGTGATTTGTTTAAAGCTGTATTGGTTTACTCAAGTACAACTCTGGAGAATGGCTTTTCTGAAGCTCAGCTGTTAATGGAAAGAAGGATCACATGTAATTTACCAATTACCGGATGAAATCTCATAAAAATGCAACCATACATTAGATGAAAGAAAATCCAAAATGGAAGCAGAAATATTATTTTGACAAAAGGGCCTGTGATCTTCCATCTCTTAACCCAGGTGATAATGTGCCTGGGTTTGGCCTGTGCGGCCAAAGAGATACCATTAAAGAACAGCTGCATCCAATGTCTTATGTAGTCCAGACAGACCTTTCAATTCAACATAATTGAAAGGATCCACGAGTAATTGCAGAAAGTTCCAGCACATTGACAGCTGATGTGCATTTCCCATCTGACTGATCCTTTATCATCAATGCACAAAGAAGAAACTGTCAAGGAACAAGAGAACAACTCAGGGCTGGTTTACAAAAGCTTAAGCTGATCTAATTTACATCACTCAGGGGTGTGAAAGAGACTCCCCTCTGAATGATGCAAGTTACAGCAACCTAAGCGCTGTCCCCACCAGTGCTATATCAGCAGGAGACGCTCTCCTGTTGGTGACGGTGGTGAAGTAATTATGCCAGTGGGAGAGCTCTCTCCTGTCAGCATAGAGCATCTTCACCAGATGCGCTACAGCAGCGCAGCTGCATCGGTGTAGCGCTTCTACTGTAGAGCTGCCCTCAGACTCTAATGAAAGGCTGATACTGAGAGGATCAGAGCAGGAGATTAAAAGTTCTGAAAGACTCATAGAGACTTGTTAACCTGTCTGAAGAAGGGGTATTTGAGGAAAGTGAGTGATAAAGACTCATTCCAGAGTGATTGCTGGTAACCTCTCCTCTGTAGGTAGTTAACACATTGGGTTTATAGAAATGTACTAGGTGGTTTGAGAATTTAATGTACGTCTTATTAGTTGTTACATATAAAAACAGTTAAATGTTAATCCTTTTTTTTTTTTTTTTTTTTTAAAGAGGGAAGATGTAGAGCTAGGTTTATGAAAGATTGTGGTTTGAAGATGCTCCCTTATAACGGACTGTGTTGTGAGTGTGGGGATTTGGACATGTGCCCTGATGGCAGTGGTTGGGAACACCATATGGCTGCCTGGAACAGTTCACCAGAGACATTCTCCAGTTTATTTGATTAAAGTTTTATTCTTTTCTCACTAGTTTGCTATTTAATGAACCCCAGGATCATTACAGAAACCAGCCAGGGTTCCGACAAAACCTTTCCATTGGAAACCTGCCTGTTTTCCTGCTAACTTGTCTGCCCAACTCCTCAACAGCCCAAGCCCCCTCATCCAGGTCTCTGGGGTAGCTTGTCATGTAGCCTGCCCTGCATTCAGGATTACAGGGCTTCCAAGACCCGCAGCTGCAGGGCAGCCCCGCTGAGTGGACTACATTCACTTTTGTGGAGAACTTCAGCATGTTTGGGTTTTGTGTTGAATTGGAATGAAACCAAATTCTGAAATATCAAAATCCTACATGAAATGGAATTACCTCTTTCCACCCAGCTCTAGTAACTACCCAGAAGTGTTATCCTATTCATATCCTATACATTCCCAGAGGTATCCTATTATCTGCCTGTGCTGAAAGTGCACACAGGATTTTGGATGGGAAGAATCTTGGTTGAAGCCTGGCAGATTTTCCAGTAGTACAGCAGTTTTGATGATTAAAACTAAAGCATGCTCAGAATGAAAGTGTGTGTAACCAACAAATTATTTTTAATATGGAGATATACCTATCTCATAGAACTGGAAGGGACATTGCAAGGTCATTGAGTCCAGTCCCCTGCCTTCACAGCAGGACCAAGTACTGTCCCTGAGAGATTTTTACCCCAGATCCCTAAACGGCCCCCCTCAAGGATTGAACTCTCAACCATTGGGTTTAGCAGGCCAATGTTCATACCACTAAGTTTCACCTTCCCTTAAACTGTCATCACTAAGTGATACGGAGGCAGTTCAAACCTCACTGTTGTTTCAAGCTGTCTGAAGGCTTTGGGTGACAGCACAGTATTAACCTTCTAATCCCTGGTCTGCACTACAGAAGTACTTTGGTATAACTCGGGGATAGGCAACATATGGTGAAAGTGCCAAAAGCGGCATGTGAGCTGATTTTCAGTGGCTCTCACGCTGCCCGGCTCCTGGCCACCAGTGCGGGAGGCTCTGCATTTTAATTTAATTTTCAGTGAAGCTTCTTAAACATTTTTAAAACCATATTTATGTTACATACAACAATAGTTTAGTTATATATTATAGACTTATAGAAAGAGACCTTCTAAAAATGTTAAAATGTATTACTGGCACGCGAAACCTTAAATTAGAGTGAATAAATGAAGACTCAGCACACCACTTCTGAAAGATTGCCCTGGTGTAATTACATTGTTCAGGGGTAAGAATAATCCACACCCCTGAGCGACATAGTTATAACCAACCTAGGAGCCAGTGTGGACAGTGCTATCACCCGCTGACACCAACTACTGCCTCTTGTGGAGGTGGATTATCTAGGCCCATTTGAGAGATGGTGGACATGCAAACTTGCCAATATTTCTTTAACCCTAATCAGAAAAGCTTACTAAGGGGCAAAAGGGTAGTGCAGTCTCCACAGACATTTAATCCTCGGCTGCTCTGGATAAAACAGCCTACAAGAGTAACAGTTTCAGTAGTGTTATTTAATGCTAATTGTAGACTTTTTTTTGTTTTTTTGTTGTTTAACGGTTGGCCACTAGAAACTGGAATGAGACCACAAACACATTTTACATAGGCCAATGAGGCTACATCTGCACTGCAATAACTTGCATGGTGACAGGTTTCAGAGTGGTAGCTGTGTTAGTCTCCTCGTTGTGTTTACTGCAACAACTGGGTCTAAGAGCCCGGGTCAGTTGCCTTGGGCTGCAGAGCTAAAAATTGCGGTCGAAATGTTCAGGTTGAGACCTACATCTCCAGCAGGGTTTCAGAGCCTGGGCGACAGCCCAAGCCCAAGTGTCTACACTGCAATATTTAGTCCCACAGCCTGAGCCCTGCAAGCCTGAGTCAGCTGACCCTTTGTCAGGTCAGACATATCCAAGTGGATGGAGTAGCAATTTCAGTTCACAGAAATGACACAGGGATAAATTTAAACTAGTGACTTTGGAGTGAACAAATTGGCTCTAATTGTTCACACCTTCCTGTGTGTGTGTGTGGTCATAACACCTTTTTAACACGCTAGTCTTCAAGGCCTACCATGGAATCTTTGGTTTTTGTTAGGAATGTGCGTGAGGCTGTTAAATGGGACTGAT
The DNA here is from genome assembly GCF_003597395.2 of Chelonoidis abingdonii. Lineage (NCBI taxonomy): Eukaryota > Metazoa > Chordata > Testudines > Testudinidae > Chelonoidis > Chelonoidis abingdonii. The sequence goes on along the minus strand of NC_133778.1, from coordinate 27,387,961 downwards.
CAATGGATTTTTTTTAAGTTGCTATTTAATTATGCTCCAATACATCTGTTAGTCTTTAAGGTGCCACAGGACTCATTGTTGCTATTTAATTATTGCTAACCATGCCCACCTTCTCTCGTCTTTGTCTGGTCCCTTGATCTTCAGATATGTCTTTAGTTTTGTGGGGCACAACATGCCATTGCAGCGAACTCTTGAAATGCAGTGTGGAAGTGCTTGTTTGTGCCATTCTGTCTCTGCTAGTCTGCTCATTCAGCTCAGGTAGTTAATTGGCAGTTTACTCACCCGGAGAGGAACTTGGTAAGTGATAGAAATGGACATAGAAGCATACTGTGTCTTCCTGTAGTGAAGTTGCAGGAGCCAGATGGCCCAGGGGGGAGCTTGCAGAGTTTCCAGTGACTGCTTCTCAGAGAGGAGGTCTTTGGCAGTGGAGTGGTGGAGGAGCCTCTGAGCCCTTGGTCTGTGTGGTTAAAGGTAACAGTCTTCTTAAGGGAGTGTAGAGTAGATGCTGCCTGGTTCCACCTCCTGTCTTGGCCACAACCTCCTGAATATTAACAGAAGCCCATCTGCATTTTTGGAGAGTGGAGGAAGCATGGCCAGTGGCATTGGAACAATTTTTATTGTAGAGGTGCCAAGACCCATTGAACCAAACTGTAAACCCACTGTATATCATGGAAACTACTTCAAACCAGGGGGTGCTGCTGCACTCCTGGCACCCCGAGCATGGCTGGCAGGCTCTATTCCATCTCCCTCAGCAGCTGTGACCTTTGTGCCATGTTTAAGCTTGTGTTTCCCCTCCCCACTGGAAAGATTGTTCTTACACATTTTAGAAGAGGTGTGGCTTATTTTAAGATGAGTTGGTTGGTAGGGGAGACCAAGCTTATTTTACCTTTTCTCCCCAACAAAAAAAGGCGGGAGTTGTAGTGCATAACAGTAAGTTCCATGTTAATAGTCCCCTAGTCCTGCTTTCTAGCTGCATATGCATGTTCACTGAGAGTTGGTTGCATTTCTTGGATATACTCTTGAGAAGTTCAAAATAAGGTTAGTCGCTGAGATGTTACAAAGATATCTGTTCTAGTATCTGCAGACTTTTTTCAAGAGAAGCTTTTTATCAGACCACGCCAGGTTAGAGTAATTATTTTATCTCTGTATAATTTTTTTTTACATACTTGAGCATTGCTATCAAGCTTCTAATAAATTGAAAGTACAACTGCTTGTTGAAAATTGGTTTTTAAGGAAAATTACAGTACTTCTGTATTCTCTGAGAGAAAACAGTGTAAAATGAGTTGTTTGTGCCAAAACTTTCAGATATTGGTGCCTGAGTTAAGCTGCTACATTAATATTTGGGTTCCTAGATGAGATCTTTCTTTTTTTTTAAATGCTGAGCACCCAGCAGCTCCTGTTGCTGCGAGTGGGATTTGTGGGAGCTCATTGCTTTTGGAAATCACCCTTCTCTGATTTAGATCCCAAGTTTGAAAACATTGGTCCTGATGTATCTTATGTTTGTATGGGTGAACAAATGAATACCCCTTCCTCTTTGAAGGACCTTCATGTTCATAATTCTAATAACTATTTTTATTTGGATGGATTCACAAATTGTGACTGGATAATTGTGACGCTTTGTTTCCTCCCCTTTCAAGTCATAACTACTGAGAGCCAATGTAAGCAGAGAATATGAATGTATTTGCTTCTGTTTTTTGCTGGCATTCCAGGATTGCATGTGTTCAGAAACACCAAGGCTACAGTAACTTTATTTTCTTCCTGGATTCAAAGCAAATATTTCTTTTCCAAGGACATGATAAAGGCCCAGCTGTGAAGGACAATTGTTGCTTGTATGTTTAAAGTTAATGTTCTTCATATAAACACCATGCAGTTTAGTTTTTTAGGACAAAATGTAATTGGTCTTGTTCCTCAGAAGTGGGGGATGGTACAGTATACACCATAGTTTATAGCAGGGGTAGGTAACTTATGGCATGTGTGCCAAAGGTGGCATGCAAGCTGATTTTTCAGTGGCACTCACACTGCCTGGATCCTGGCTACTGCTCTGGGCGGAAAAAGGGGGAGAGCTCTGCATTTTAATTTAATTTTAAATGGAGCTTCTTAAACATTTTTAAAACCTTATTTACTTTACTTACAACAATAGTTTAGTTGTATATTATAGACTTATAGAAAGAGACCTTCTAAAAATGTTAAAATATATTACTGGCACGTGAAACCTTAAATTAGAGTGAATAAATGAAGACTCGGCGCACCACTTCTGAAAGGTTGCCAACCCCTGATGTATAGTCTTCTCCTCCTATGCTCTAGTACAGTTGTCATTGTATCTCCATTTCAGTGTCTTTTATTTTGAATATTTTTCTTCATTCTATAGTCTCTCTCCTTCCTTACTAATAGGTTACCATGCTTTGTATTTTGTACTTTTTTTGCTTCCTTTGTGCTGGTTCTTCTCCCAATTCCCTGTCTCCATAGAAGGCCAGTCTTTGGCCACACTCAGGAGGCAGATGTCATGACAAAAGAGTTGCTCGGGTCAGCAGGCTGCTTGCCTAAGCCTACAGCCCTGTTTTACATTAGCTGTTTTCATGGCAGCTAATGGCATTAAAGGCCACAATGGGATCAGAAAGGGAGGGGGAGAGTTTCTCATCTTTGCCCCACAACTCCAGACCACTACTGTCTGATATCCTTAATGGATTTCCCCTTTCAGATTAACCATGCCTTCTTGAGATGTGGAGGCAGGGATATAGCCATATGGTATCATGATGGATGGCATATTTCTGTTAATATCCTCACCAGGCAGTGAAATTTCTCAGCATACATACATAAACTATTCGATCTGTAGATAAAGAACTGTCATCAAAGCCAATTTGCTACGCCATGTATGAAGTGCATATTTGTTTTATATTTTCAATGTGTTTTGGCTGCCCCCCCCCCAAACCTACTCACTTCTTATGTGACAGGTAACGTTACTTGTAATTATGCAACAAACTTTCTTTTGTTTAATGGAATATAAATGCAGAAGTAAAAAACAATATATCTAAATCAAGCATAACCAACATTTATATTTATGGAATTCCCATTTTAAAAAAATCTTTGCACTGGAATTAAGGTTGAGAATACATATCAGTAACCACAGAGTTGTTAAACATGCACCCTTAATGAGCATTGTTGGTATCAGAAAACAGGTCTTAAATTTCTATCCTTGAAGCAGTTTAATGTTAAATTGAAAAGAAACCCAAATATTTGAAAGCTCAGTTCAGAGCACTCAGCAAAAATAACTGTTTCTATAATGATGCCTTAATGGGGGAAAAAAACAGTTTGCTCTGATAGCTGTTCAGCAATCTCAGCTCAGCTCTTGGGGAGGGTGATAGGATGATAGTTTCTAGGATCATTTGACAGAGTCCTCACCACCAGAGGCTGGAAAAGAGAGCCCTTTCCCCTTCTTTTCAGGTTCCCAGTGCTCTGTGAGTTTTAGGCTATTGATACTCCACCTAGGAGCTATATTGCTACTTTTTATTTAAATTTAAGACAGCTGCCTCACGAGATTGCAGACTTGTTAAACTCCTTTGGGGAAAGGAGAGCAATGGGAAGGTGGGAGAGCTGTGATGACTTGACAACTGTATCAAACTAGCGGTTCTTCAGAATTAGAGATGTTAGTACCCATAGATTTTTGAACATCTAAAAACCCTTAAAATAAATCTGTAATCCAAAATTAACCCATTTTACACAGTAGACAGATGTAAAGGGGAATTGGGAGGCTTGGGCGGAAAGTTAAAGTTTGGGTGCTGTATCTGTGCCTTTCTCCACTTGTAAATGTAAAATAGTTGAAATGACATATTTGGTTATTTAAAGAGAATTCAAGAAGTGACTCAAGAGCTTCTCCAAAACTTGATCGAGATGTAAATCAGGATTTCTCTTGCATGTAGCAGTAAATTAGCTTTCCATTGAATCTTGAGCAGGAGTTGTATTCACTGAATCTTGGACCGCATATAATGCAAACTTTCCATCCCAACGATCAAACAGCTATTGGCAGTGCATATTATAATCTTAGTAAAATGAAAAATAGTTGCTGGTTTGCCGTTGGTATTTGAGAGCACACACAGTCAGTGTTCTAAAAATGTAATAACACAGGAATTGATGCACAAGAGGCTGTGTGGTTTTTGAAAGGCAGAGGAAAATATGCATCCAGGACCCAAGGAGTACAGCTTTCTGAAAACCAGGCATACAGAATGGGGTTCCATTTCAAATTTAAACATTTTTCAAAGCACCTTAATTTTAAAAATGGTTGTGGAATTGAATTTGTGAAGATTTTGTTGTCAATAGAAGTCAGTAGAGGCCATAGAATTCTGAAGTCTTCATTGTGTTCATGAGAATAGGCCACTCAGCAGCTACTCCATAGTTTTGTCTACACTTGTCTTTTCCAGCAACTGTAGAGTGCATTTGTGCTGTCAATGTTTTATAAATGCTAGTGTATACAGGACGTGGCCTTTTCAGCATAGTGTTATCTAAACACAGTGCCTGCCTGCCTGGTAGGTTGCTAAAGATCCATGTGTGGAGACCAGAACAAACAAAATTACTGAGTCTAGAGATTGTTACAACACAGTTTGGTCTTGTCTGTGAACAGGGCCGGCTCCAGGCACCAGAGAATGAACAAGTGCTTGAGGCGGCCAATGGGAAGGGGCGGCATGTCCGGGTCTTCGGCGGAAATTCAGCAGTGGGTCCTTCAGCCCCTCTTGGAGTGAAGGGACCTGCTGCTGAATTGCCGCCGAGAAATGAAGCGATATGGTTGAACTGCTGCCTAAGAGCCACCGATCGTGGCATTTTTTTTCTCTCTCTGCTGCTTGGGGCAGCAGAAAAGCCAGAGCCGGCCCTGTCTGTGAAGATGGTATGAAAATATAATCCCTCAATGTGGTTATGCATATGCAGTTAGCCTATTAGGAACATGTATTTGAAATTCTGTCTTTTATGATGGCCATCAATTCCCACAAATTTAAATCTAGGGGTGTTTGTTGTAGAAATGGCTTATAACTGAGATTCTAGGTTAGCGTTTTGATTTATACTCACAGCAGAGTTTAATACAGGAGAAATCTTTTAAAATCATTGTTTTTTAAATAATGAATTGCTGCTTCAAGTTAATCCATGATTACTTCAAAAGTCTTCTCTCCTAAATAGATTAGTAGGTCAAGTTAAAATCTGCCAAATTGAGCAAAGTCCCTGAAGGACTTGAGGCACTTTTTAGAACAGAGAATATAACCAGGGAATATATGTAACTTTTTATGTTATCTCCCATGTACAGATCCATAGGAGACAATGGCTATTGCTTTAACCCTGAGTGTTGGGAACCTATTGGGTAATGCTGGGGTGCAGCAGAATCATGGTGTCTTTTTTTAAAATTGTATATATGGGAAGTGTTTTGGGAACCACTGACTCCTTCAACGCTGTTTGCTAATGCAGATATCCGCTACAAAGAGTTAATAAATCTGAGCCCTAATCTTCTATTTTTTTTACTTTTACAATTAATATTAGGGTCTAGGACTAAGCCTAAGCATCACTCTTTCTCTTCAAAAGGGCCAGTGCTACAGTGGCACAAATTGTAATGGATGAGATTTTCAGAAATGCCCATGTCAGATTTATTTATGGTGGGGCTTGAACTCTTAAATCAACTCAGTACTTCTGAAAATGTTACTTGACATATATGTACTTAATTACTGTGCCGTGAAGTCATCTTTACTCACAACACTTAAAAACATCCTTTCTAACTTGAACACAAAATAGTGCCATAATATAGCTGAATCCTTGAAAAGCCATGTTTCACATTTGATGCGGTTTGTGCAGTTAGTGGCTAAGCCAGAAGGGATTTACCAGTTGTCATTGCCATTGACACAAATTCTTTTTTGAAGCAGTGCACTGGAAAAAAAAATAAGTGCAAGAATCAAGTGCATATATACCGTGAAGGGCGTTTGACTTTGTTTTATTGTGCATATGACTCTTTTGTGTGAATGTATACTGCTCACCCTTGACCAAAAACTCAATATACCCCAACTGTGGAAATATTAAAATCAAGCTCAATCTTTTTTATGCTTCTGGCATATCTCTAGTTAGGTGGCCATCTTTATGGATGAAAAATACCCTCTTGTACTGATTCTTAATAAAATAACTTGTAGCTTAGATCCCTATCAGAATAACCCAATTCTTAGAAATATTTTCAAATGTTTACTCATGTCTTCTGTACACAATGAACTGGTTCACTTGTATCACATATGGATTATAAATCAAAAATATTGAAAATACGTTATTTAACAGTGACAACAATTTCTCTGTTCCCTTTTGAACATCAAGTTGAATGTGGTAGTCTGTATTTAGGGTGAGTATGGAGAACTGTGCTTTCAGGCTAGATTATTTTGTTAGACAGCCAAGACCTTTCTAAAAAGAACTTAATATTGTGGCTATTCAAAGATGTGTTTTGAAGCTACAGTAATTTAAAGTAATGGTAGCACTTCTTGCCAGATCCCATTTCCTTGACTTTCCTGGAACCAGAACATCTGGCTAGAGTTATTAACAACTCTCAGGATTTTTAGGAAATAAGATGCTGAGCTATTCTTGATTCACATAGCCACATAAAAAAAAATGAAGAGTCCTCGTGGCACTGTAGAGACTAACACATTTATTTAGGTATAAGCTTTCATGGGCTAGAACCCACTTCATCAGATGTATGAAGTGAAAAATACAGGAACAGGTATAAATACATGAAAGGATGGGGGTTGCTTTACCAAGTGTGAGGTCGTCTAACGAGATAAATCAATTAACAGCAGGATTCCAAGGGAGGAAAAATAATGTTTGAAGTGGTAAGAGGGTGGCACATTACAGACAGTTGACAAGAAGGTGTGAGTAACAGTAGGGAGAAATCAGTACTGGGGAAATTAAGTTTAGGTTTTGTAATGACCCATCCACTCCCAGTCTTTATTCAGGCCTAATCTGATGGTATCCAGTTTGCAAATTAATTCCAGTTCTGCAGCTTCACGTTGGAGTCTGTTTTTGAAGTTTTTTTGTTTAAGAATTGCCACTTTGAGGTCTGTTATTGAGTGACCAGAGAGATTGAAGTGTTTGCATACTGGTTTTTGAATGTTATGATTCTTGACGTCAGATTTGTGTCCCTTTATTCATTTGTGTGGTGACTGTCCGGGTTGGCCAGTGTACATGGTAGAGGGACATTGCTGGCACTTGATGACATATATCACATTGGTAGATCTGCTGGTGAACGAGCCCCGAATGGTATGGCTGATGTCGTTAGGTCCTATGATCGTGTCCCTTGAACAGATATGTGGATAGAGTTGGCACCGGGGTTTGTAGCAGGTTTGGTTCCTGGGTTGGTGTTTTTGTTGTGTGGTGTGTAGTTGCTGGTGAGTATTTGCTTCAGATTGGGGGACTCTCTGTAAGCGAGTTCTGGCTTGTTTGCCAAGGTCTGTGAGAGTGAGGGATCGTCCTTCAGGATAGGTTGTAGATCCTTGATGCGCTGGAGAGGTTTTAGTTGGGGACTGTAGGTGACGGCTAGTGGCATTCTGCTACTTTCTTTGTTGGGCCTATCTAGTAACAGGTGACTTTTTGGTACCCTTCTGGCTCTGTCAGTCTGCTTCTTCACTTCACGAGGTGGGTATTGCAGTTTTAAAAATGCTTGATTGAGATTCTGTAGGTGTTTGTCTGTGCCGGTGGGATTGTAGCAAATGCAGTTGTAACTTGTTTTTTTTTGCTGATACAGACTAACACAGCTACCTTTGAAACCTGTAACCACATAAAGTAGACTCGCTATTTCTCCAGCCTTTGAGAATTTCATGAATGAAATGGACAGTTGATTAGAAACAAGGAATTGTAGCACAAATGTACCTTAACTTTGACAATTTGTAATGCAATTTTCATAATGTACATTAATGTATTTAATTCATTTTTATAAAATCTGCTCCAGTAGTTTCAATAAGACTTTCGTGTCAAGGCATTTTATGAAAAATGACCCTTTAAAAACAAAAATGAATGAGAAAGGACAGGAGAATTAAAGCAGTGGTTTTGGTATTTTAAACCAAAACTGAAAGAGAGATGGGTAGTTTCTATAGCAGCTAAAAAAAAAAAAAAAAAAGACACACATCCCAGTTTGTGCTTAGTGTATCAAGGGATCAGTCTTTGCATCAAGCCTTTCTTAAGCTGGCAATTTGTACTATTAAGGGTGGAGATCTCCCCTGCAATTAAGAACAGCTGCCGTTCTCTTTCATTGAAAATGTCTCATTGTGTTTAATGGTCTCATTTTTTTTCGTGAAATTTATAACACGCAAACAGGGTGCCCATCTGTTATGCTGGGAAACTTTGACATGCTTTTAAATAACAATACAACATACATGAAACTGGCAGCAAAGTCTTAGAATAATTCCATCTCCACTGCAACCTTATAGGCAAGACTTTCCCCATCAAATCTTTATCCTTCATATACAGCTTCCTCCACTAGGCTCCATCTGATTTCTTCTCAACTGTCAGGATCTTATTTGGGTAATACAATTGTTTGGAAAAACACAGCCCTTCTTATGGTATGATATAGGAATAAGAAGATGAACAGTCTTTCAACTTACTGTCATAGCAAACTCAGTACACTTGTTCACTTTTATATAATGGGTAAATAAGAGACAAATTTAGGATGTGCAAATAGGGATTTAAACTACCCAAAACCATTGAATTACATGCAGTGAGATAAGTTATTGTAAAATTGCACTCTTCTTTTTTGCTTTTGCACATTGAAGAAGGGATTTTTAGTTGCTAAACCCTGCAAATATCAAATCATTGTATCTTTTAGTAAAAAACCAGAAAAGTTTCTGTGTTTTGGGGGAGGAGGGGAAACAGAATGTGTTTGATCATGAGATTGGAAGTTTTTCATTTGTCAGATTCCTGCAAAAGACAGAGATGGCCATCCTTAAGAGTGTGATTTACAGCCCCGAAAAGAGTGAGACTTTCCGGGTGGTGTATTGGGTCACTGTTTGAGACAGGGACTCTCATCTTTGATCCTTGGTGACCCCCAATAGTCCAGGTTTTTAATCCAACAAGCATGTAATAGTTTGTTTTAAAATATACACTGCTTAATATTGCATATGAAACACTTTGCCAGAAGCTGGGAATGGGTGACATGGGATGGATCACTTGATGATTACTTGTTCTGGTATCTCTGAAGCACCTGGCATTGGCCCCTGTCGGAAGACAGCATACTGGGCTAGATGGACCGTTGGTCTGACCCAGTATGTCCATTCTTATGTTCTTCCTTAAATGTCCTAATTCATACTAAAATCTAGGGCATGTGAAAATTCTATATTCAGTCCAAACTGGTGGATTTTAATAAAAACAATTATTTGCTAGTTGAAACAAAAACCTGGAGATCCCTGTTTGGAGATCCCTGAGGACATGAATTTGTCCAGTGTGATTTAAACTGCGAGCCACATTTTGCAGAACCTGCAAACTTTTGACAAAGTCCTGCTTGTTTTTTGGGTAGACTCTCTTCCCCCGCCCCTGACCCTGTCAAATATTCTCTCTCTCTCTCTCTCTCTCTCTCTCTCTCTCACACACGCCCCTCCATTCCCAGTTTGATATAGAAAAAGTCATTTCAGCTCTCAGAACTAACCTATTAATTCCTTTTCCCTACCTGTTTTCAACTCAAAATTGGGATACAAAGCTGAATTTGTGTGTGTAAATTCTGACAATTTGTGCTTCAGAAACAGTGAAAAATTTCATTTTGATACTTTTGGCTGAAATAAAACATTTTGGTATTCCTGAAATTGAAATGTTTCATTTCCTTTTGTTGAATTCAACCAAAGCACTTTGTTTACAGTCAGATCAACATTAAACTGCATTTCTGTTGCCTTATGGTAATTGTAGTTCAGGCCTGCATTATCTTCCATGGGCCGGGCTATGGAGGATTAAGTCTCCCATGATGCAATATGGATCCAGCTGGGGAGTCTCATGATTCTGGGTGCATTATGGGCGATGTAATCCAGCTAGAGAGCTTAGCTCATAGGGGAGAATGTGAACAATCATTCAGATGGAAAATTCCTGACCAGCTCCAGTTCTTGTTATCCACATCACAAAAACTCACCACTCTATTTGGCATCCTTGTTGAGTCTCAGCAGAGAAGTCAAGGACTGGGTGGGCAAAGGAACAGCTGTCTTGTCCCTGGAAATGGTTCCTGTGGTCAGAGTTGAGGTTTACACACTGCTATGTAGATACTTTACCAAAGCCATATCATAGTTTTTCTAATTAACTATTTTGCTTTCCTTCTTTTATATTTGGAAGAAACTAGTATGTTTTTATTTTTAGTGGTCCCACTAGGCAGAACTACAGAAGCTGCATGCTCAGAGTTGTCATTCTGCATCAGACGATGTACCTCCTATGGAAAGGTTCAGGGTACTGGGATTCACTCATGTTAAATCAGGCTCTTGTCTTGTGAGATGAAACCTTTACAGTGTGGTTGTGCTCTGAAAAGTGACTGTAAAAATGGCACTTCTTACTCAACAGTTGTTTCCTGTGTGTATTAAAGGTCATATCTAGTTACTTTAGACACAAAAATCAGGGTTTTGTACTTTTTGCTCCAGTTTAGACTGTAGTGAGCTTATCTAAGTGTTACCAGATTTGCCTATTACTTTGAGGTATGCTCATTTATTCGGGTTACTTTTCTGGGGAAGGGGATTCTGTAATCCTGTACTGCTTGTGTCACTTGTGTTTTCATATGGAGCTCTACTTCTCCCTTGTGCAAGTCCCCTCCCAATGGAGCTATCCTGGAGGACCTAGGTTCCCTAGGGCTGGGTTACTCCAGCCCCAGAACCGGATGGACACACATCCACACCCACACATACATTAACAGACAAGTCTGAGTGGACTGGGTCAGTCAGCACTGTCAAGCTGACCCCTTATATGCCCCTGGGCTCCATGGACTGGGTCAAGCAGCACTTTCAAGCTGTTACCTTTATGTGTCCCAGATTCAGTACGTCCCTATCCCCACTCTCACAATACAATTGTACTGGCAGTAACCTACTTGCTGAGCAAACCCCACAGTATTTTGGGCGCTGCAGGGATCTTTAGCGTAGGTAAAAGAAGCGTTGCTGTAGAGTGAATGGGGGAAGCTAAAACACAAACAAGTAAAGTTCAGCGAGAGAGAGAGAAGCGACCAACTTAACCATAAAAGTTATTTATTGAATAATAGTGATAACTACACAAGGAGGACTAAATCAACATAACATACATTATTAAAGGTTAATACCTAAGGTAGACAGGAAAATGGAGAGAGAGAGAGAGAAGGGGTCTCACCGCTCCCTGAAGCTTGAACTGGTCAGGGTTCCCAGACGATGGTGGTAGCTGATGGTCCTGAGTGCAAGAGGCAGGCAGCGTCCCCAGCACGATCAATCAAGAGAATATGGATTCCCAGTGGAACTGATGCCTAGTTTCAATCTAAGCATCAGAACCTTGACTAGAGGGTGAGTAGGGATTTTTATAGAGAAAAAACAATGTTTCAAGGGAGAACACTATATTTGTTTATAGGTAAGCTGATGACTCTTGGCTATGGGTGGTGTTTTCTTCCAGGGAGCTCACAATGCAACTAGGCTGCCTCAGTATTTGGATATCAATCAAGGATTTATTACTAGAATTGGTCTGATAATTGCTGAGCTGGGTGTGTGCAGGCATAGGTTCATTAGCATCTGGAGCAGAGATTCCCATGATGCAGCGCTTCCCTGCTTTTTCTGGTTCCAGAGGTCAGCGTGGTTCTCTGTTCTCCATTCTGTATGTAAATTGAGATGTCTTCCTGTCCCATCTTTCATGCAGATGAGCCTAGGGGAGTTGTCTCTGCTCTCCATTCTGTATGCTAATGGAGATGTCTTAATCTTGTCACCCTTGTCGGGAGTGGTCTAGGTATGTCTCCCAACGCCCTTCACTGCTCCCTGCAAGTTTTTTCCTCTGATGGGTTTTGGTTTAAGCAGAGGCTGGGGTTGGGGTGGTGTGGTGTGTCTCTTTCCTGAGTCAGGCTGGATACTGCACCCTGGTTCCCCAAGAACACAGAGGTGTCTGGTATCATAAGAGAGAGTCAGCTGAAATGTTTTGCAGCTTGTGCATAAATAGAATTATTGACTAAGTTCCACTCAGTTACAGTTGGGCAAATGCCAATGAACATTAATGGCGGTGTACACTATCTTGCAGAGGGCAGAATTTGGCCTCTAGGACTTCTTGCTGGTGATGCATTAGAAAGAAAGAAAAGCTGCTTTTATTGTCTGTTTCCAAGCTTGATTTTTGTGGGGCTGGCATGCAACCCCTTGCCAATCAGTTTCCAGAGCAGAACTGCCAGAAAGGCACCCTTTCCTTTTTGTGAGATATGCTTAAAGCCTGTTTATGCTACATCTGCAGCAATGTTGGGGTTTCTCTTTGTAATATAAACAGCCCCTAATTGTGTTTAACAGTGCATCTGAACCACGCTGGTGTCTTGGATGTGCCCCATTTACAGAGTTGTACAATGATCCCATCTACAGAGAAAACCAAGTATTTTTTTATTGCTCTCTCCCCAGTGGGAGGATTTTGCTTAATGCTCTACTTTGCTATAAAATGCTAGGGTGACCAGATAGCAAGTATCAGAGGGTGGCCGTGTTAGTCTGGATCTGTAAAAGCAGCAGAGAATCCTGTGGCACCTTATAGACTATAAGGTGCCACAGGATTCTCTGCTGCTTTTACAGATAGCAAGTGTGAAAAATTGGGACAGGAGGTAGGGGGTAATAGGAGCCTATGTAAGAAAAAGCCTCAAATATTGGGACTGTCCCTATAAAATCAGGACATCTGGTCACCCTATAAAATGATAACTAAATGCTTTAAAATATACTGTTTCTTTTAATGGAATAAGTATGTTGACCTGCACAAATTAAATTAATATCAGTTTTGTTTAGGCAACTTGCATTTACTGTGTCTTGTTCAGTAGGAAATTGGGGAGCATTGCCATCCTGAATAATTTTCAAAGATGTACTATGTTCAGTATAGCACTTTCACAGAAACCCTGAGTAAGAGCCCATGTACGGGTATTTTGAAGGTTTGTTTTGAAACTTCCAGTACAGAAAAGGCTTTGTTTCTCTTCAAACTAAATGCAAGATCATTATAATTCAACAGGTGTTAATCAGAGCCAACCATTGATATGTAACTGAAACAAAGGAGTAGTTAAACTCCTAGAAATGTAGCAAAGAAAACCATTTGTTTTACATATTTCCTCATTACTGCCCTATTCAGCTGTCATACAACAAATACACATGTATCTTGATGTGCCAATAAATGGTGGAATGTGTCAGTCGGGGAAGTGAATGTGAAGCTTTACAAGCCAACTGTTAGAATAACAAACCTCGGAAAGGTTAAATAAAAACACACAAGTTCAGCCACTAGCCTTCCTGATATTATACTGAATTTTTTCCTTTGACTGCAATCACTCACATGCAAAGCTCAGTGGAGTAAGCAATGGCAATTTGTTGGCACATAAATTGTATAGCTTTATTAAAGTATCCATATTTTATATATATAAAAAGTCCAGAATAGACTTTTTACAATTAAAAAAAGAGAATAGAGGCTGTAGCTGCTTAGGCAATAACACAGATACCACTCAAGCAGATCTGTGTTAGGAAGTAAACTGTTCAATTACATAAAACTTTCAGCTAAGGGTTGTAACAACTTGGCTTCTGCAACTTTTTTCTCTCAGAAGTAAACTTCAGTCCAGTAGAGCTATAATGCATCTTAAAACCCACAAACAAGCAGTCAAACAACTTTTCTTCCTGGAGTTCTATGGAAAAAGGCATCTGTCTCAAAACCCTGCAATACCTATCATTGCAAATACTCTGCTAATGCTCTAACAGGCTCAGCTGTGTGTGTTCAAATGATGAAGTGTCAGTTTGGCTGGCATGGCTACCGCTACTGCATGGTAGGTGTGTGATTCCTTGGTCAGCAACTGACCTGGATAATGCTGTGCCTCTGAAACTGGCCCTTGAAGTGGGAGTCATCCTTTAGCACTAAATCCAGAGGGTAGGTAGTGTTACAGGTAATGAGTATTATTACGTGGGGTCTAGCTTGTCAGCATTGTTTCCAGTAATAGAGCTATGGAAAGAGGAAAATGAAACAAACTGCTTTGCTGGGCCGGGGCAGGGGCGGGGGAAGGGGGAGAGAGGAGTTTAGTGACCATTTCAAACTGCCCTCTCTCCAACCCCAAAATGCTGAGCTGTCCTTTCAACAGGCATTTGTGCACCGTCAGCCTTGAGTGGAGGGGTGTAAAATCTTGCCATAAGATTACTTCTCATCTTTTTTTGTGCTCTTTAGTATAATTACAGGTAAATGTGAAGAGATGAAGTAGGTGCAATTGAAAGATGGGGAATATCATACACCCAATTTATTGTTCATGTGGATTGCGTTAAGGAGATTTCTTCCTGATTTTTAGAAGTGCATGTGTTTGGAGCATTTTTCAGTACCAGAGTCCTTATTCAGTGATAGAGGTGATGCACATACTTGAGAGGAAAAAAGGTATGTCTGTGCTGCAGTTAGACACGCGCAGCTGGCCTGGACTCATGGAGCTGGGACTAAGGGGCTGTTTAATTGTGTTGTAGATGGTCAGGGTCAAACTGCAGCTCAAACAATGTCTTTGAGAGTCTGGGCTCCAGTCCAAGGCCAAATGTCTACACCTCAGTTAAACAGCCCCTTAACCTGAGCCTGAGTCAGTTGGCACAGGCCAGCCGTGGGTTTTTAATTGCCCAGAGTCTCTTTGACTTGCCTCATATGGGGAAATTTCCATGGGGCTGTAGTTCCTGTGGGGCTACAAGGCTGTGATCTGGGTATAGTGTGTTGGGGAGAACCAGATGTCCTGCCCTTGGGGGGAAAAAGTGCGAGTTAAACCTCTGTCAGGGGCGATTGGATGCAAAGTTAAAGAGCATCTCTTGACCCAGAACATGCCTGAACTTTGCCTTATCCTGGGGAAGATAAGAAAAGTGAGCTCTCCTTTTGTGGTGTGAGTCTCATAGTAGAACAAGCCTGAATTAACTGATGATGATAAAGTCGGGAGTGTAGAGTGAGAACTTTCCCAATACTGGGCTTTCCAGTAAGCTCCTCTGACCCTAAAGAAGACTGTTCCTAAAGTGTTCTGCTGTTGAAAGGTAACTCTCTTTTTGTAACCAATTAACAGAATTCTTCTTCTGTAAACCATGGCTACTTTTAAAATCAAATGGGTTGGGGTACAAAACTTCACTCGTTAGTTCTGTGTCTAATAACATCACACAGTTAGCAGTCTCCCACATAAGTAACATAATATATGAAGGTATACTGAGGTAAAATGCTCCTGCTGATGTGTATATAATCCACAGCATTGTTGATGTAACAAATTTCAGCGTTCCCCCTCAACAATAAAACTTCTGTAAAATGCAAAGTTGTTGAGAGTAGTTGTTTGTGATTATTCCTTCTGTCTCATCAGGCTTCACAGTTTTCTTTATCATCATGTTTAGACATCAGTTGATTTTATTCTTGATTGGCATTTTAAAAAAATACTATCTGGTCATTTGTAAAGACTTCGCCTAGACACTATTTTGTAGTCACCTGTTTTGTTCACTTAATTTAACAGCAAGCTAATCAACTTCTTTCTCCAAGGAAGTGAAAGTGCTGAACACAAAGAATTAAATTGCAAATAGTCTGATGGAAACTGAGGAATGCATTTTATTTTAGAGCAATTAAGATTAAACAGTATCTCAGGCATATACGCTAATACCTTTTTTTTACGTGGTAATAGGTTTTTTTTTAAACCTGGATAGCTGAATGTCTTCATTCCCTTCCGAAAAATAACCAAGTAGTGTTTAGCAAAATAAAATTTCAAAAATGATTTACACAGTGTGCTTCCATTTTGATCCCAATCTCTAAAGGCAGAGATTCTTGATACCCAGTTGGGTTTTGTCGTCCTCCCAACTCAGAGTGAGAGAGAAACTCTCATTTGTTTGCAATTGTTTTCTTTGAATCTCTCTCTGGGCATGGCTACACTTACATTTTTGCAGCGCTGGTAGTTACAGCTGTGGTCGTACAGCTGTGTAGGGCCAGCGCTGCAGTGTCCACACTGACAGCAACCAGTGCTGCAGTGTGGCCACATTTGCAGCATTTGCAGCGCTGTTGGGAGTGTTGCATTGTGGGCAGCTATCCCAGCGTTCAAGTGGCTGCAACGTGCTTTTCAAAAGAGGGGGGTGGGGTGGAGTGTGACAGGGAGCTTGCGGGAGACAGAGAGAGTGGATTTTTGGAGCAGACACTGTGACAGCTCCCTGCCTTGCAAGTTCAAAAGAGGGGGTGGGGGTGGAGTGTGACAGGGAGCGGAGACACAGAGAGAGTGGATTTTTGGAGCAGACACTGTGTGACAGCTCCCTGCCTTGCAAATTCTGGCCATTTCCCCCACCCCTCTCTCAATCACTCTTAAATGTAAAAAGGCTTCAGACCAGATAAGCAGCTTCTCCGACGGACTCCCTCCCCCCCCCCCCCCGTGCTGTTTGTCTCCTCAAGCAAACAGCTGTGAACATTCCAAAGCCTCGGCTCGCTCGCTCGCTGCAGCAAAGAGCAGCTGTGTTTGTTTTTTAGATAAGTAGCTCCGGGGAGTACCTTCCGGTTTGTTGTATACAGGAATTGTGGGATACCTCCTAATACCCTGGAGGCCAATAACAGCACTGGTGAGTGTCCACACCTGATGAGCAGCGCTGCATGAGCAGCGCTGGATTCGCTACACCCGTAGCGGACCAGGTGACCAGCCAGTGCTGCAGGAAGGGAGTTGCAGCGCTGGCTGAGCTCTGTAAGTGTGGACACCTGGTAAGTTGCAGCGCTGTAACTCCCTCACCAGCGCTGCAAGTTGCAAGTGTAGCCAAGCCCTTTGACTGGTATCTATTCAGATGTTGTGGCAGTAAGGAAATAGTGAATGTTGTTCAGAATTTTACTGAAACTTGATAAATTACAAAAAGAATGAGGAGTACTTGTGGCACCTTAGAAACTAACACATTTATTTGGGCATAAGCTTTCGTGGGCTAAAACCTACTCCATCAGATGCATGCAGTGGAAAATACAGTAGGAAGATAGATATATACAGAGAACTATTGGTATGGCAACACCCATTTTTTCATGTTCTCTTTGTATATCTATCTTCCTACTGTATTTTTCCACTGCATGCATCTGATGGAGTAGGTTTTAGCCCACGAAAGCTTATGCCCAAATAAATGTGTTAGTCTCTAAGGTGCCACAAGTATTCCTCATTCTTTTTGCTGATAAAGACTAACACGGCTACCACTCTGAAACCTTGATAAATTACAGTTTACTAATTTATTAACACTTCTGTATTAACATAAAAATATCAAGCAGATTGTCCTCTACATGTGCAAATATAATTAACTGCATATTGTTTACAGTGTATCCTGGCAATATGCTTATCAGTGATAGGGGAGAAGAAAAGGATTATAATGGCTGAGTTCGAAGGACAGTGACTAAGTATATGAAAATCGGGAGGCTCAAAAAATAGAATTTTTTTTAAAGTAGAGAATGAGTTAGAAGTTACATCCCAAGACAAAGCAAATAGGCCTCAACATGAGATCTGAAAAGAATCAGGGATTCAGTTAGGCTCAGAGACATGGAGGCTATTCCAGATGGTGGAGGCAGCTTGGAGGGGAGGATCTGCCACCTGCTATGGAGAGACAAGGGAACAGAAAACAATGCTGTTTGATTAACCAAAGGAACATGCTATAAGTAACTGCAAACAGGGGAAGAGATACGGTGGGGGAATTATGGAGACAAATCTTGAGAGGTAAGAAGGATGAGGAGAGAGTAGCTAGTGCTGAGGTGAGAGAAAATCATCAGCTAGTCCATGGTTGTTAACCATATGTAGAAGGGTATTTTTACTATTGTGAAAGGGACAGATGCCAGAATGAAAATGATCAAAGAGGTTGTTTTGGGAGTGGTATTTAAACAAACAATGACCATTTTTATTTAAACAATGACATTTTTCTAGGTTTTGCTAAGAAAGGGAAGGT
Source organism: Chelonoidis abingdonii (assembly GCF_003597395.2). Taxonomy (NCBI): domain Eukaryota; kingdom Metazoa; phylum Chordata; order Testudines; family Testudinidae; genus Chelonoidis; species Chelonoidis abingdonii. The sequence continues at coordinate 27,369,905 of NC_133778.1, read as the reverse complement.
GACAGATGAGTGTTCATCTTACGAAAACGAGCAAGGGAATTTAGAGGGGGGCAGTGGTGGCAATCTTGAGCACTGAGGTACATGGTGAGTGTTTACTGCTGCAAAGGGAGCAAAAGTTTGGAAGCAGGAAGAGACAGGATACAGTCATTAAAGACCAAATTTGGAAAGGTGCCAGAAGTGTGCAGAAAGGTGCCTGTTGGGATTTTAATTTTGGCCCTAAGTGTCTTTTGCTAAAACGGTGGTGTCTGAGAGATCGGAGGGAGGGAAGCAAGGGAAAGTACTGTGAATGGGGATCGGAGATAATAGTTGGTGGAAGTGGTTAGTAATCTATTGTAGTTAAAAGTGAAAATTCCTTGCAAGTAAAAGTGGAGCGTGGAGCTTAGGCCTTGGCTACACTGGCTCTTTACAGCACTGCAACTTTCTCACTCAGGGGTGTGAAAAAAACACCGCCCTGAGCGCTGCAAGTTACAGCGCAGCAAAACGCCAGTGTAAACAGTGCCCCAGCGCTGGGAGTGTGGCTCCCAGCGCTGCAAGCTAATCCCCACGGGGAGGTGGAGTACCTGCAGCGCTGGGAGAGCTCTCTCCCAGCACTGGCGCCGCAACCACACTTGCACTTCAGAGCGCTGCCGCGGGAGCGCTCCTGCAGCAGTGCTTTGAAGTTTTGAATGTAGCCAAGCCCTTAGTAAGGGAGTGAAGGTTGTCAGTGCTTTTTGCATTTATGGAAGTAGTCTCAATGTAGTGATTAACTTTCAGATATTTATGTTCGTTAGTTTTATTTCTCTGAGTCCTCAGTGAGCATGTACTCCAGCATCTATGGATGTAAAGAAAGCAAAACAAAATATCAGGGTCAAAACAAACTTTTCAAAATCAGTGATAATTCCAGTTTGAAAGTACACAGCCTAAAAACTTGGTGCTATGAAAAGTACTGTGGCTGTAGAACAAGGAACGTCGTGATTGAGCTAGATATGAGTAGCATTTAGAATTCAAATTGTCCCTATACTTAGATCTCAACTAAAGGAGAACTTCAGTAAATACTGTATTCTTGATGTGGTAGGAGAATAACATGGTTGATTTTATATTAAAACTTACAAATGAAAGAAAAGTTTATAATAGTGTGGCAAATGACATTGCTGACACACTCATAAAATAATTCAAAACATATGGTTCACAACTGTCTTTTAGCTAAGAACTACAATAAAGATCTATTTAGGTTCTGTAATTATATGGTGGCTCAGAAGAATGGCATGCGGTTTAGGTTTATAGTCATAAACGTTGACATCATTGAGGAGTACACGTTAGTGTTACCAAAAGAAAAGGAGAAGTAGGAGGATTATTTGTGGTCATTAAATTATTATAAAAACTAAATTGAGATCTATTTTTACAGAGCATGAGACCATTTTTAATAATTGTTTATAATAAATAGAGGATGTACCCGGAAAATGGGCAGAGATCTAATTTTTATTACACAGCCAGAAGAAGATAGAAAATATATAAAGTACTCTACAATAATGGGGTATCGTTAAATTAGACATGATGGATGAATCTGTTATTTTTTTATTTTAAATAAAGATTTATGTTCCAAACTCTGACACAGATGGCACTAATTCTGTGTGTGCAGTGCCACGAATGCAGAAAATTCTTTAAAAGGCTTGCTACTAAAACACTTCCTTGACTATGCCTTCTAGACCTAAATTTGTTGAAGGTATAGCCTGAACTTCAGGGTAAACGTACAACTTGCATGAGAGATGTTTTATTAACTGTGTGTATGAAATTTTTGTCAGTGTAAGTGAACTTGATTTGTCTTGTGTGTCTGGGATATAGTCTTTGATATGCTATTTGAATATTGTTTTAAGCTTTCCAGCATTGTATAGTGGTGAGGTTTTCTCAAAAAAAGAAAACATTCTGAATAAACACAAAACACCCTGGCTGAATTGTGCAAGGTCGGGTGATTTGGATAAAAATGACTGTTTTTTCCTCTCTTTTAAATTTCTTTTTGTTTATGACCGTATACTTCAAGTTTCCATATGGAGAAAGACTTTGTTGCTTGTGAATTGTTCTTCTGAGGTGATTTTTGTGTGTGTGTGAAGACAGTCACTAAGGCTGTACAATCCATGTAGGGCTAGTGATAGTAGCATTTCAGCACTAGAGAATTCAGTAGAATTAGAGGTGAATAATTTTAAGGTGACACATTCAAGACATGAATTAGGAATGTGCTGGTTGCCCTAAAATTGTCGATGAGGCCTCCACACTGTTTTCTGGTGTAATACTGTCAAGCGTAGGTGCTGGAACTAGGGGTGCTGGTGATGCTGCTGCACCCCCTGGCTTGAAGTGGTTTCCATTATATACACTGTTTATAGTTTGGTTCAATGGCTCTCAGCACCCACACTAAAGAATTGTACCAGTCTCCCTGCTGTCAGGTGAGGACAGATGCTTGCAAATATGGTATTTCAGTAGTAGAAATACCCATTTGTTTGTGCTGGGGTGGTATTCTTGAGCTGATGGATGAGACAGTTTGAAGGACAAACAGCACTGGATTCCATGGCTGGATTGGCTTGGTGAGCTAACCTTTCTGTGACTTCATTTAAAAAATGACACTGTAATGTTACTGTCTAGATAAAATCTGTCTTCCAGAGACAAACCCATGGAAACCACAGCTTGTGTTGTTAATATCCCATCTACCTAGGAAGGAGTAATGCGGAAAGGAATTGGGGGGGGGGTCATAGTGGATCACAAGCTAAATATGAGCAAACAGTGTAACACTTGCAAAAAAAGCAAACATTGTTCTTGTTTGTATTAGCAGGAGTATTATAAGCAAGACATGAGAAGTAATTCTTCCGCTCTACTCCACGTTGATTAGGCCTCAACTGGCGTATTGTGTCCAGTTCTGGGTGCCGCATTTCAGGAAAGATGTGGAGAAAGTTCAGAGAAGAGCAACAAAAATTATTATTTAAGGTCTAGAAAACATGACCTGTGAGGGAAGATTGAAAAAATTGGGTTTGTTAATCTGGCGAAAAGAAGACTGAGAGGGGACATAACAGTTTTCAAGTACATAAAAGATTGTTACAAGGAGGAGGGAGAAAAATTGTTGTTCTTAACCTCTGAGGATAGGACAATAAGCAGTGGGCTTAAATTGCAGCAAGCAAGGTTTTGGTTGAACATTAGGAAAAACTTCCCAACTGTCAGAGTAGTTAAGCACTGGAATAAATTTCCTAGGGAGGTTGTGCAATCTCCATTGTTGGGGATTTTTAAGAGCAGGTTGGACAAATACCTGTTAGGGGTGGTCTAGGTAATACTTAGTCCTGCCCTGAGTGCAGGGGACTGGACTAGATGACCTCTTGAAGTCCCTTCCAGTTCTATGATTCTATGATCTCTTCCCTGCTCCTTCCCTGAACCCCGAGTGCTGCCTGAAGGCCCTTTGCCCATTTTACTACTTTCCTCATAGATTACTTTGAAAGAATGTTGCTTAAAATTAACTATGATGAACATATTAGCACAGATAAGCCTGAGAGGTATGTGTTACACTCTCAGCTTTGCAAGTATATCTGCAGCACGCTTAAGGAATATTATTCTCTTTCTGAATATGTCCTACCAGAGAATCTTGTGAAGTGCTGTTGCTACTGTACTTTGGATGCATGACAACAGGGCTGCTGCCAGGAATTGCATCATGTTCTCTCAGCACCAGTAAAGTCTTTTATTTGCTACTGTTGTAACATGCTGGCCATATCGCAAATCAACTGTATTTCAATGTTAAACACATTGGAGCTCTCTACTTTCTTGTACTTTAAACAAATTTTCACCTGTAGTTGAATCATTAAGTTCAAATTCTAAAGATGCATGGGTCCCTAGAGCAGTATTAAAAGTTTTAGGACTCTCCTCATCAATGCCAGATACATCAAACGGAGTTGGACATTTTTGGTTTGCTGCGGTTAAAGTGGCGAATGCATCAATCTGCTCTTAAATATAAGATACCAGTTAGTGTCTTGTTTTTGCATCTTGTGGGCATGGATGTTTCCAAATCATCTTGAGCAGTGATCTTGTCTAATGTTATAAACTAAGCAAGATCAGGCCAAGTTAGTATTTGAATGCGATCTTCAGGGAACAGCCAGGTGCTGCAGGAAATAATGTTGGCAGTACAGTAGATAGCACTCTTAATAGCACTGTATGATGTTCTGTATACAGTTTCATTGTCAGCCAAAGATCCAAAGCATCTGACAACTGCTATGATTTTGTCTTGTGGCCTGTGTGTGTATGTTCCAGTATAGTGGGCCTGAAGTCTCTGCTAATGCGGAGAAGAATGTCAATTCTTAATCTGTTTTTTAGCTCTAAATTATGTGATGCCACCCTAAATTTGGTTTCCAAATGTCTGTAATTCAGCTAATGAGAAAACACAAAAATATGCTGAGAAACAATGACAAGCCATAGACTCATAGTTAATGTTTTAAACACACTCTGAGTATTTTAACCATTCAAATTATATTCATAATATTTTTATAAGATTTTCAGGGGTTTCCCCCACATTTTAGAGGGGAAATTGTTTTGAAATATGAAATGTCATTTTGGGATATAACATGCAGTGGTTTGGAGAAAATTTGCATGAATGAAGGAATGGAATGGGAGGTATAAGATCACAATGGAGATTTGACTGATTTCCTTCCTGCTTGAAGCATCTTCCTCTCAGTGGAAGAACAGAGCACCAACCCCCTCTCCCCCCTGTGTATTGTGTGATGGTAGTGATGTGAAGAAGATAAATTCTAACCACAAATAGAGTTGAAATAACCAGTTGATACAATATCTCATTGCAGTGCTTTGATTGTGGGTTGTTAACCTACATTGTTACTTAACTCTGATAATACTGGCATTTCTTACACTGGCAGCTAAATGAATGCTTACATGGACGGATGTATGTCTGCAAATTCTGAAGGCTTTAATGAGTCTCTAAAAGAGTGGGGTGGAGGGAAGTAACTTCTGTTTCTTTCCCAGGCCCATTCTAGAAGTATAATTATGAAGTAAATCAGTAATCACAAACATCCATGTAAGACTTTATTGGCTCATAAGATTCCAAAGAAGCTTCAGTTCTCCATTTATCACATGGTATAATGCTTAGAAAGTTACATAGCATTGTTTTAATGGTATCTGAACCTCAAGGACATACTGTATTTTTTATTTATATGTATATAGTCTTGATGACATTGGCTTATTTCTCTGCTAAATTCATCATCTTTTACTTTACAGATTTGCTCTTTCAGATGAAGCATACAGATCCCTCAGGGACCAGGATAAAGATCAGTGCATTCTTATTACTGGGGAGAGTGGTGCTGGAAAAACAGGTAATATACAGCTTTGTCTTCTCCATGCTCCCCTCCAAAAATATGAGAGGGGGTTGGACTTGTCTCTTTGCATTTGCTCCATGCCGTAAACTAATTGCAGGTGTGCCATTGCATTGAGTGGTGTTGCATAAATGCAATTCCATTGTACTCGTGCGATGTCATGATATCTATGTGCAAAGTCATCCTTTTGGTGATGCTATGTTGCAAAGGTCAAAATAAATTGAGCACTCACTTGCCTTGCAGAATATACTCCAAGCCTATGAAAACGGGCCCTCCCCTGCCATTTTGGGATGGGTTGAATCCCTGGAAAGCATTCACTAAAGCCTTTAAATATAGAACTTTTAATTTCTTATGCTGTTTATATAAAAACACAATGGTGATGGACTTATAAATGAAATCTCTCATGCTGTGCTTAGCTACACTTAGTACACTGGCAAGCATACAAGACAACTGCATTTTTCACAAGCAAAGCTGGAATAATTTTTTAGAAAATTCTCAGTTCATTGAAAAGTATGAAATTGTGTGGGGATAAAAGTCTCTTTCATAATTGTTCACACTGAAAGCTCATTTTTAAAAAAACAATTGCATTATAGTCACAAATAGCTCTGTTATTAAACTGCTTCTGTGGAAAAGAAACAGTAGGTACAGAACACTTACATTTGTTTCTACATCATCTGAGCGATTGTTTCTGAAGCCAGGAATACTTAGTTTATTTTGCATCCAGTAAAAAAAAATAAAATTGGTGTAACAAATGAGACTGCTGTGTGTACATATTATAAGACTTCATAGAGAGTTGCTTCTTTTGGGGGACATAGAGTTGGAAGGGTTTTGCACCTTAGTGTGCATTCCCAAAAGTTATGTCCTTTTCTTTATTGCCCCTTTTGTGAATCCTGAATGAGAGGCTTAGACATTCTGTAATTCTTTTCTTTGCCAGTTCTGTGATATGAAGAAGGGTGGTCTACAGGGTAAATAAGCATATTAAAAATAATCTTAAATTCCCTTAACACAAGATCACTGCTTAGTAGTTCAAACTTCATTAATAGTTGAAAGGAATTCTTTAGTGATATATTTTAACCTCATGTAGTTCCTCCAGGGTTATGAGTAATTTAGCAACTAACATGGAATAAACCCACAATTATGTAGATTGCATAACAGCAGACATTAGGGGCGACTGAATTACTTGCCTATTCTATACATACATGATGATTCTTATGTGTTCAGTAGCCCAGGTTATTGTGGGCCTGTTAGAAATACTGAGATGTTCTTTTCTCTTTAAAAACTAAATGGAAAACTACAAAAAGTGATAGTAAAAGTAAAGATTAGGATTCTGACTAAAGTTCAGGTCAATGAATAGATGCTGAAACTGCATTGCTGCAAACTCTCATGATATTTGTTGTTTTTTTTAAAGCACCTGAAATCTGGTCATTACCTGAGAACTGTAGCTTTCTTTTTTTTTTTTTATTAAAGTTTCTAGCCCTTTTGATTGTGGGGAAAAGCATGAAATCATGAACCCTAAATGTGTGAACACCAGAAGACAAATAAAAATAATCCCAGTCTTATAAATGTCATGATTTTTTTTGGTGGTCAGAATCTTGACTTCTAAATGTTTGGGGCTGGCAGTACTAAAAGTCTCTGTAAAGTGATCAGTTTCTTGGTTTTAGCCTGGAATTTACTTTGACTGTGTTATTTCATTTTCTTTTTTGTACCAGTTACTGTTTGTGGAGATGTGCAAGAACATGTCACATGCTACCAGAAGTGAATATGATGTTATCATGGTTAAAACAGGAGGCTATCCAAAGTTCCGAACAAAATAGTGATTAGATATTGATTTAATGTGCAGTGCTTTATTGGCTTAATGTTGCAGATTAAACCAGAGTTTCAAATAAAAGAGATATTAGGTGATAATTTTCAAAATTTGCATTATTTTCTAATTCTGATAGCCTTTTCCCTCTGCTCTGGATTTATCTTGATGTCATCAGAAAGTGCACACTTACCCTAAATTACATTACATTCACTTATTTGATGCTTTAGTTCTTTTCTCACTCAAAGCTTGAGTAGCCCTTCTCAAAGAATTTGGACTGTTTAGGGAGATTTGTCAGATCAGATAGCTGAACGACACTTACGCATGCAGAGTAGTCTCTCATTTCACTGCTGCACATCAGACTGATTGTCTCAGCACCATTAGACGCCTTTGATCCATGGTAAAAATCTTCCATTTCCCCACAACTTCTGTCCAGTTTAAAACTAGCTGTGGTCCTTTGGGGATAACCGCCAACAGAAAAATCACATTTGTCTTAGAAATTTTTTACCTGCTGTTTCAGGTGGATCCTTTTGGATTACAATAACTGGAAGAGATTAGAGAGAATATTTCTTTCTGTTTATTTTGTCCTTTCAGCAGTAGTTTGTGTGTAACCAGTTTCATAGCTTTTCCCTGTTGTTTTTGTGAAGGTCTAACCCAACAGGGCAGGGAGAAAAACTGATTGGCTGAGGAGATTTGGGCGGCAAACGTAAAGCCTGAAATAACCCTTAACTTATTTTGTTTTAAAACTGGCCAGATAAAAAAAGGGACGCAATGATTTGTAATGCCCTGCTACTGCCTTCATACTATACAGATGGATGCTCTGTAAACAGAGGGATACACAGCACTTTATTTGCCATAGAAAGGCCTGCCATTTTTCCTTTTCTTGTCTCCATTTCACTTCTACTGCTCCACTGAAAATTGCTCCTTCAGCACTGAGGGATCTTTGTTGTGGAGGATGGGCATGAGGCTCCAACTCATCCAACCTCATCCAATCACTAGTCCAGCTGCCGAAAACTCTTCTTCACCCAGAAAGATTGCAAGCATTCCACCCACACAACTCACTGCGGAGGGAAACTTCCATGTAGAAACAGAACATCATTCCACTTACCGCCTAGGATTGTCCTAGGATTGTCCTGGAATCTCCAGGAATTAAAAAATCATCTTTAATTAAAGATTGTCATGTGATGAAACCTCCAGGAACCTGTCCAACCAAAACTGGCAATGCTAACCTGAGCACGAGTTCAGACTGCAAATGTCGATTTAAATCAGCATTTATCCCTTAGCTCAACAGCCACTGCTGCCCACAGATTTTTTATGACAGATTCATATTACTGCATTAAGTCAACTCTTTAAATCAGCCTCTCTTTATTTTTTGGGGAAAATAATTGTAGTTTAATTAACAGATTGCTTTCACCTCCAATACGGTTACCCTTTCTGAGGTATAAAAGGTATTAATATGAAGTTGACATGTAGCATTGAAAAGATTTGTTCAACTTTTGCTTAAAAAAAAATCACTTGATGCTCATATCTTCTTTTGGTTTTGGTTAAGATTCGGAAAATGATTATGTTGATATTATTAGATCTATCAGAAGCCTTTCATACCATTGACCATGAGGTGGTGTCAACTGTCTTGTAGACATGAGTGTGTGTTAACAACATTGTGTTGCAAATGTTTTGGCCTTTCTGAGATCTCTGTGAGAAGAATATTTGGGCAGACAGGAATATTTGCTCTGGTGGCCTTCTCATTGGTTTCCCCAAGGTGTGGAAATATTCTTGGTTTTGTGGATTGCGTTTTCTTACCCAAAGAGTGTATCTTGCTACTGCTATTTTTCTCCTAATATTTCTAATCTGTCAAAGGTACCTAGAAACTAGCATAGGTTTTTCTCATATGTTGAAACTGAAATAAAGTAAAAGTTTGGATGTATATCCAAAATTATCCAGACTTCTTTGGATGGAAATCTGCTTGGGAGTCTCATTATGTTTCTGGTACATATTGGGCTGAGGCAGACTGGAATACAAGACCAAGAGAATAGTTTTTAGTTTATTTTGGTGGTACTTCTTTTTTTATTCTAATCTGCAAGTAGAACATGCAGAAGCATGTACATTTTTTAAAAATATTCTTGAATTTTGTTGACCATCAAAGATTCAAGTCAGTTCTTCTTTTACCCTAATTTCTTTGCCTATTCGTACGTCAGATGTAATAGGGAAGACCATCAGGAGTCCTTGTGGCACCTTAGAGACTAACAAATTTATTTGGGCATAAGCTTTCGTGGGCTATAACCCACTTCATCAGATGCATGGAGTGAGAAATATAGCAGGCAGGTATAAATATACAGCACGTGAAAAGTTGGGAGTTGCCTTACCAAATGGGGAATCAGTGCTAATGAGGCCAATTCAATCAGGGTGGATGGGGCCCATTCCCAACAGGTGACAAGAAGGTGTGAGGCTCCAGATAGCCCCCAAATCCTGAAGAATTTTGTGAATCATCTTAATTTACACTTCTACATCTTGAAATATTACGTGTTTGCGAAGCTCTGTTTAAGGCAATCTGCGGGAGAGGCAGACTGTGTAACGTCTGGGTGCTAGAGCCATGCTCCTGTGCCTCAAAAGACTAGGGTGATGGCAATTGCTCTTCTCTCCCTCTGGAGTAGCAGCCTGTGCATCCCCTCCCCCACTTTTCCCATCCTCCTCCCTCCCAGTACTTTCCAATGTTGCTGTGGTATTGGCAGGGTTGGCCAGAGTTGTAGATGATACCTTCTTGAAAGAGCTCTTGCAGGGCTTGACAACCTTTCAGAAGTGGTGTGCCAAGTCTTCATTTATTCACTCTAATTTAAGGTTTCACGTGCCAGTAATACATTTTAATATTTTTAGAAGATCTCTTTCTATAAGTCTATAATATATAACTAAACTATTGTATGTAAAGTAAATGAGGTTTTTAAAATGTTTAAGAAGCTTCATTTAAAATTAAATTAAAATGCAGAGCCACTCGGACCGGTGGCCAGGACCTGGGCAGTGTGAGCGCCACTGAAAATCAGCTCACGTGCCACCTTCGGCACCCATCCCATAAGTTGCCTACCCCTGAGCTACTGTTTCCGGCTATTGGTGGACTGGTGTAGGCACCACTGCTTTGACTTGAGTCCCATTTTCAAGCTTTTCTTTGCAATGGTGAGGTCTGGGAACCTTTGTAAAAATGAAAGCTGGGATTCTGCTGAACTCATGTGATTCCAGGAGATGAGGACTTGGGCACAGGCCTGCCATACCTATCTGTGCCTGTTTGCTGAATTCAAGTTAGGGACAGAAACAACCAGTTAATACTAAGCAAATTTTGCTTAAAAGGAAGAGAATCAAAATTCAAGGAGTTACCGTTTCTTTGCTGAAATTAGACCCTTAAATATGTACCAGATCTTTGAAAGGAGAAAGTAAATGAATTTTTATCATCAATGTACTGATTTGAGTGGGATTCCAGCTGTTAGTAATTATGTTGTATTTAAAGTTGTTTTAACGCATATCCTGTGAGTTACCCCAGATTGGGCAATCTTGCATCATATTAAACACTGCATATGTTGTTTTAAACCTTACTTGCTCAGTTCCTGTCACAGCTACTCTCTGTGCTAAACAATATTATCATAAGATCCGGACTATTTGTTCTATGTAATCTTTACTAATATTATCTGGATGGGTCATTGACACTGATTTATGTTTATATAACTGGGATTTTAACAACTTCAGAATTTGTTCAAACTTGCTTATATTAAAATTAACACGGTGAAATTTATGTTCATTGACTAAATTAATTATTTATATTCTGTAATCTGTTTTAAAATAGACTGCATTAATGACTTATTTAGACTTTTTAGCTACAATGTGTGAGAGAGAGATTTTATATATAATATGCAAAAGCCAAATAAATCTAATTACAGATAGCTTGATTTAGTAGTTTTATTTGGCTTTTGCATTTTGCAATGTTAAGGCCCATTGTCCATAGCCTGACATGTTACAGATGAATTTTCATACTGTTAGCTTGTTGAGTCACTTTTACTCAAGCTGAATGGAAAAGGACCTATATATGCTTGGTTCACTGGTGTTCCTCATCATTTTGCTTGGGTCCTAAATCTTCCAAGCCATTGAAATAAATAAGTCTCAGTGTGCACGCAGGGGTCTGTGTGCATGGGCCTCATCAGGGCCTGAGTAGTATCAAGATGATACAGATACGTGGAGGGAAGGGTCTTTAACTCCTGCTGGAATGGTAAAAATGTAAAGGAATACAAGCCTCCATAATAAATAAACTATTTATGCCAGTTTTTGGGTATATTTCTCACTTAGATTTTTTTTAATCCACACTCCACAGAGGCCAGCAAGCTTGTCATGTCTTATGTAGCAGCTGTTTGTGGAAAAGGAGCAGAAGTTAATCAAGTAAAAGAACAACTTTTACAGTCAAATCCAGTGCTTGAAGGTAAGAATCTAATAATGTGTGTAGAAAATACATTTCTTCCTGTACCGCATCACTCTACCAGGTCAGCTCGTTTTGGGGAGGGATAGCTCAGTGGTCTGAGCACTGTCCTGCTAAACCCAGGTTTGTGAGTTCAATCCTTGAGGGGGCCATTTGGGGATTGGTCCTGCTTAGAGCAGAGGGTTGGACTCGATGATCTCTTGAGATCCCTTCCAACCCTAATAATCTATGCTTCTATGAAATGGAATCTACCACTAGTGCAAAGATTTGAACCGTTAATATTTACAGTATCCAAAAGCATAGTTGGTGCTTTATAGGATTCGAGAAATAAGGCTGTGGAAGGTTCCTTTTAAATAGAACTGTTTTTGTTTAAATTTATTGACAAGACTGAAAGAGTGGGTTTTTAGGCAGGGAAAAAAATGAGGAGGATGTCACCATTTCTGGCTAACTGCCCTTTTGTTCCCTCCTGATCTCTTTGAGGAAATGTTGTCTCAGGCATCTAGCGGTCACCTGTCATAGCATGCTAGTTTCCCACTCTCTGACCAGGTCTTGGGCTGCAGTCTGCTGCGATCAGCCGCAATTATCTCAGTAGATCTGAGTATCTTGGGTTCAGTATCTGCACCTTGTTTCCGTTAGCAGGGCCAGCTCCAGGCACCAGCCCAGCAAACAGCTGCTTGGGGCGGCCAGCGGCGAGGGGCGGATCTTTGGCAGTAATTCGGCGGCGGGTCCCTCACTCCCTCTTGGAGCGAAGGACCAGTCGCCGAATTGCCACCGAAGACTGAAGTGGCAGTGGTAGAGCTGCAGATCGCAATCGCGGCTTTTTTTCTTTTTCTTTTTGCTGCTTGGGGCAGCAAAAACCCTGGAGCCAGCCCTATCCATTAGGGAGCTATGGAAGTGGTAATGAGTGACCAAACAGCCTTCATAAACCCAAGTATTTATTTAGAAGAAAAAGATTTTAAACAGGGTGGATTTGATTTAAATCACTAGTCAGGAAGACTCTATTTAATCATGGATTTCTATATAAAAGTGCATTCTTGTTGGTTGTTATAACCTTAATACATACTCTTCACAACTCAGAGATAGATGTAGGTTTCATTTTTGGAAGGTACACACTATACATTTTTAAAGTGATTTATTTTGAAAACTTTTCAGATTAGTTTTACAGCTATATCAGAAAATGAATGATTGGTTATTGCATTTACCAATGGTAACTGAAGCAGATACTTATGAAGCCACTGGGAGGTGAACTATCACCAGTTCAACAGGTTAATCATTAATATTTGGAGGATTTTCTTGATGTGCTGTATTAGGAGGCGAACATCACCAGACAGACATTTAAATTGTTTTATTTAACTAAAACAGCAATGTTATGTATTCTGGATATTTTTTTTCAACAGCAAACATATAATATTTTATAACAAAGCAAGCAACACGATGTTTGATTCAGGCAACCAGACCTTGCATTTCTTTGTTGCATTGTTTGCATTTTGCATGCATGCCTGTCTTGCCCACAGGTGAGGAACTTCATTAAAATATTTCCAAACAGGGTCTCTCTTATGGCCTGCTGCCATTATAAGTTTTTCCTTCTAGTGAGAGAATGGTATGGTAGATCTCAAATTAATGAAGGCTACACTCAGAAAGGCCTCAAGACTTCTGGAATATGTTGCTCAGACAGTTTCACTTTTGTTTCTGCTGCTTGTCCCTCCCTTCTCCCATTTATCTACAGACTTCTTCTCCTTGTCCAGATCTATTCTGCCCCCAAAATCTTCTATTCATTTAACTTTTTGAAACTTTGCACTACTAATGTAAATTAACATGAGAAACAGTGAATTTAGGAGAACTATCTCAAACACTTCATAAGGGAACATTTGTCTTTAGTTCTGTGGATGGTTATAAATGAGTCTCATGTGTAGCGCTGTATTTAATTATATGGTTGTTAAAAAGGTGACTTATTGCACTGTATAAAGTTTTTGTTAAACAATTCTGTCACTTTTAACCCTGGCCTTCAAGAGCAACAAACTGTCTTACGGCTCCAGTTCTTTGACCCAGAATAGCCTCTCAGTGCAAATTTGTTAAAGCTGAGAAACGTATATTTTTCCACTCAGTGTCAACTTTACTAGAGAACTGAAAATGTAGATGTATGTATATATTTTGTGACAAGTAGCTCAAAGCCTTCTGCAATGAGCATGAGCACTGTATTTCATAATAGCGAGGGGCATACTCCTCTTTGACAAACACAGCTTTACAGGATGAAATTGAATTCCTTAACTTGCCCTACAGTTTATTTTGAGTTCATGTTGCATGCATGTTGAAGCTGGTAGTTGCCAGGCATAGTTCAAAACCACGTTGAACATAATGTTGGGAAAGCTTTTTCTTCACTGGCTCTTATTGTTAGAAAACTTCAGACGTAACTGATTTTCATAAACCCATCTTCAGCAACTGGTAATGATGTCTCAAACACAGGACAGTGCTTTTGTTTTCCATAAGGCATCAATTTATTTTTGTTTTTGAATAACATACAGTCATGACTTGTTTTTAGTATTTAAATGTTTTTACCATGGTTCATTTATTTTTTTCTTCTTTCCTACCAGCTTTTGGAAATGCCAAAACTGTAAGAAATGACAACTCATCTAGATTTGTGAGTATATGTACAAGGCATAAAAGATCATACATATTGTGTAAAGGAAATAATTCCTATCAAAGTTTAGAGCGTGATAGATTTTTATGTTGTTACAGAAGCCTGGGCAGAATCGTGTGTGGCTGGAGCAGATATTCTAATAGGCATTATTATTCATCTGCAGTGTATTTTTTAAAATCTATATTAATTAAGAAAACATTTAAGTGGATTGTGTCAACTTATTCCAAACCAAATTTTGTCATGTCTTGAAATTCTTAGAATCTATTGGTATTTTCTTAAATTATGTCATCAGACCTTCTCCTTAACACAGGACATAGAATTTCTCTTAGCCAATGTAGGTCCTTCCCTTACTGCTTCACAGCAAGCATTTAAAACTTACTCCAGCACCAGCTGGTTCTCCAGAATGCAATGGTTTGTAGCTGTGGAGGTTAATCCCTATTCTGAGCAGGAAATGAGTCCATCAGTCACTTCCCAGATTTTCTCAGGCATTTGTAGCAAGTGAGTAACCCATGTGGCATTGTCTAGCTTACTTTTAGAATCAAGCTGTGTGCCAGGAGGCAAAGAGCCACTTAAAATCCCACCTGACCGGTGGGTCCGTACTTGGGCAGCTACTCTGAGTGGCTCCCTGTGGTGCCGTGGCCACACTGCCATTTTTAGCACACTAGCTTAAGCAGAGCTACTGCGTGTCTTTCTACCTGTACTGGGAAGCACCCTTCTAGCTGCTGGGTAAATGTAACCAGACATCCAAAAAACATCCTTTTTATCAGGGAGAGGAGGCCTCATTCCAACACTGTAGGTTTCTGTAAACTCAGCCTGCCCTGTGGAGAATGGCACTTAGCTCTCATGCTTCCCAGTTACCTGAATGCATGCAGGAGCATCATTTCATTCTAGAGCTAGGCCAACTCTTGTTTGGTTGGTGGCTTTGAGCAGGCACAGAGGGGTCACTTGCATAAGGGATCTTTCTCCACCTGCACCTTTCACCTTGGGAACTGTTTAAATATACTGAGTATTAAAAGACCAACGTTTCTTCTGAATACTACCCCACACTCGCCATAGGACTTGCACAATCGAGGAAACTGAGATACTTTCTGTTAGATCAGACCTGTAAATAGCAATGACTCTTTTTCAGAATTGTTATTTGCGTTTATATAATTGATCTTCCTAGTGAGTAGATGAAAAGACAGTTACATTATGTAGAAAGAGATATATAGTAGTCATATTGATGACAATGTGAGTAATTATAATTAGCTCTACAATTATTTTTGCATAAACAGTGCAGGTTTTTAATGTGTTAATTTTAAGATTCCATGTTTGCCATATCTTACTGCCGTATTAAGTAGGAGACAAAAAATGAGATGGGGAGACATGGAAAAGATGAGTTTGATACTGAACTGTGGCACAACAAAGGATTGTTTAAAGACCTTTTGTTCTTGTATCTGTAAGTGGAATTTGTTCGTCCATCCAAACTCCTTCCAAAGTAAATGGAAGGTTCACCTCTGTATGCAGGGAGGAACTTGGTTCTCTTGCCCGCTTATGTTCCTAAAGTCAAAGTCAGGTTCTATTCCTTTGTTTGACCAAGGCAAATAATATTAATGAAGGATTAAAAGATTTTTTTTTAAATCATCTTCAGCATTAAAGGAAGGCAAGCATACTTTTGCAAGCATTGGTAAGTTTTCGTGACATTTTTACAAGGCTGAACTTGAATTCCAAAAGCAGAGAGGGTGTTGGACCACCTTTCTTTTTCATTTTACATGAAAAGCTTTTCTTGTAAGAATTAATGACTATGTCGTTTGAAAGGAAAACATTTTTGTCATTGCACTACTTATGAAACCAGCCGCATTGCTCTGTGATGTACAATATTTAATGTTTCCTTTCACCCAATAGAACCTTTCACCTCTCCCTTCTGAATAATTGCTTAATTCATGAGTAGTTGTGACCCCTGTTCTAAAAATGCATTTGTCTCCTGGTAAGAGTTTTCATTGCTTTCTGACTTTAACGTAAAATTAGACTGAAAACCAAAATACGCAAGAGAGAGAGCTAAATTTGAGAGTTGCCACTTATCTGGCTGGACAAAACATAATTATACCTCAGCTAGATTTGATGCTATTCCTGACACAGTTGGCTGCCTAAACGGTCATATGACAAGAAGCATTGTTCTGTTTAGCAAGTTAATCACTGCATGATATCATCTCCCCTCTTTCTTTTTCTTTTTTTTTTTTTTTAACTTTGCATCTTTAATTCAGATTCATTTTGCAGGAATGAAGTTTCTACATGTGTTTACTCTTCAGTTTTGCTACGAACACCATGTTATCTATTCTGGTTTTCTGTTAACTGATTTGTACTCTGCAAGTTAATACCTTGTTAAAGAAAGATTTCAGCATAAAGTCAAATGTGAAACTGTATAGGAACTGGCAGCATATATAATTGCTACTAATAAGCTGGAACTAAATGTTTGGAGACTCAAAAGACTGACCACCCATCCCCAAATTTCTCTTAAGAGCTGAAAGTAGAAAGCCACAAAGAGCATATGTGTGCACAGCAGTGTAAACTGAGGGTTCAAATTCAGGCTCGAGGCTAATCCCTCTTCTGTCTACACACAAAATCATGCTGACCCAGGGTGCCAGGACCAATGGGGTGGAGGGTGCAAATCCCAGTTAAGCCAGGGTGTGGGGTTCAAGCCCTGTTGCTTTGCATTGTAGACGCAACCCCACTGGACTTGTGCTCTGGGTGTCCACTGAAAGTATCCCACAATTCCATGGCCCGACTTTGAATATAGGTTCCAATGTATTAGAATATCTTTATTGCTTTAAATAGGGCCCCAAAGTTGATTAGGATGGCACATTCACACTGTGGTCCTCCACCTGAATAGAACTTAGGGATGCAGTCTGGCTCCCCTCCCAAACTCTTGGTCAGTACCTGGTGAGAGATTCTTATGCTGCTTCCACACAGGCGAGTCTGTTCTGACTGCTTTTCTGATTGACCCTGCTTGTTTTTCTGAATTGGACAATGTAGAGTGTTTTTATCGCAGGCACTGTAGGCTCTAGAGTGTCGTAAGATGTTCCAGGAGTGAGACAAGGTCCAAGGTTTAGGCAATATTGGAGTATTTGCGATAGGGAAGGAAAGGTGCCTGAAAGGTGGTGTGGAGAACAAAACAAGGAGTAAAAGTGGGTGAAACCAGGAAGGTGGAGGGGAAGAAGAGACGTCAAGGAGATGGGAAGTGTAGAAGGTTGAATCTGGGAGATCAGGAATATGAAGGGAGAGAGAGTACAACCAATTCTCTTCAGACCTTGCTTTTAAATCCAGAGCTAAAATAATCTTTGGGGAATGTACTGCTGGCCTAGTAATTGGAAAATTGGAATTGTGATAATTCTCTGATTTAATTACTTTAAAAACTTAATGTAATTGTGAAAAAAAGCCAGAATTTACCAGTTCCAAATTAATTTTTCAAACAAGAAAATACAAGTACTTTCCTGTGTTGTGTCTGACACGGCTGCCAACATTGTGAAAAAAATTACTTGTTACTGTTTAGCTAGACACTTAATAAGCCAATCCTGACAAATTTTACCCTGTAAATTAGAATGTATCTTTAAGGCAGTGCTTAAGGAGTGTAATATGATGATCAATTTTATGTTGCTCTGTGATGGAAAAAGTTGTCCTAAGTAAAATGAGCGGAAGTGTGTAAATACAAGACCTTCCTTTTCAACTCATTGGCTCCATTAAGTAAGCACTGGGGGGAGGTTAAACAGAATCATCCGTTATACGGGAATGTATTTGGAGTTTGTTTGAATTATTGCCAAAATGCATTATCCTTGAACTGTTTGCCTGTGAGCTGTACTGTCGTTGACTTCATAAACAATAAGGGTCCGTTGCTTGCTGAAGCTGTTGGAAGTAACTGTTACTAAATTGAACACCTGTCACATGAAGTAAAATAACACAGAATGAAATGATCTTCTGTGATGTAGAAAAGTCAAACAGAAGTCAGGGAAAGGGACTACACTTGTACTGCTGAAAGTTAAATTCAGTCTGTGGTAACAGGCTGCTCAAATCTTTGCCCCAAACATCTGAGTGACGAGGCAGACAATTTAGTGGGAGAAGGCTGTAGCTTTATTAAGGCAAGAGACCCATATAACACATCAGCAACTACAGCCTATCCTACCCCTCAGTAATCCCAAATGAATGTAATACCCTATGAGTGCTCTGATCCACTCCTGGAAGAACCCACACCCAGAATGAATTCTGTTCTTAACAGTATAATTAATCTTGGACAGCCAAAAAACAGGTTCGTGAATTCCCCAGCCTACTGGGTCTGGTAATGCCTAAAAGGTAGCAAGTATTGTTTTCTTAGACTATGTCTACGCTGTTCCACAGGTGTGAATTGCAGAGTGCACTAAAGTATTGCAGTCTTAACTGCCCAGCATGTATGCTGCTGGAGAAAACTGAAACGAACCTTGTTCATGTTAACATAGTCTCATTTGAAAGAGGATGATGTTAATGCAAACTAGGTGCCTTTCAGTCACACCACCAGTGTCCACATGATCACAACATGTTGGTGCACTCTGCAGTTCATACCCCAATAGTCCCGTCAGTTTCCTAAGATCCATTAAGTATCCATTTTGGAGATGGTAATCCCACTGCAATCAAGATTGCATAACAATCTTGGGTCTTAAAAACAATCACAATTATTTCTACAAACTTAAAAAATACAAAGCCAATTAACTTGCATTAGAAAACCGCACCCTCTATAGAGTATAGCCTACAATCATAAAATCTCCAATTGGGATAATACAATTCTTAGAAGCATTACATCGACTTATTTACTATTTGTTATAACTTAAATACACACACCACAAAGAAGCAACTGAATTTTTCTGTAGTACCTTAAAATGACCGTGCAACTTTAAAAAGGTCTGGAATGGTTTTCCTTAAATTTGCTTAACATTCTTAAAATCCATTGTTTCCACAGGGAAAGTATATGGATATTGAGTTTGATTTCAAAGGTGATCCCCTCGGCGGAGTTATAAGTAACTGTGAGTATTATATTTGGTACTTACTTAAAATATTTAATGGGCACTTTATTCAAAATGTGCAGTAAAAAGAGGAGAGATGAGTTATGAGGAGATAGTGTTTATTTTTAATTAGAACTCAGTATGTGTTACATGATAAAGAGGTGGAAAATTCTAGTTACTTTTTCTTTGGGACTGAATTGTATAGAAAACAAAGTAAAAATGCATTTGAAAATACGGACCAGGACTATTGAAAAGTATTGCTTAATGGGTCCATAAGACAGGTATATGGGGCTGTATATCGCCCATCCTTGAAGCTGTTATCTGAGAGGGAGCTTGGTGTGGTGATCAAATTCCAGATATGTTGTTTTCTTATCAGACTAATACTCCAGTGTTGAGAAATTGTTAAAAAATACATGAAAAGTAAGAAGTCATTAGTTTGTGCTGACAACAATAAAGGAGCTGTGCAAAAATACCCTTTTGGTATAGACTGCAAAAAGGGGACAGGGCAAATGTGATTTCTTTTGCAGATCACCTTTTAAGGCTGTACTTGAAAGAGTTTTTATTATGAACAATGGAATACAAAACTCAAACCAATAACTATTTAAAATGTGGTTACCATTAACTTTGAAATTTTGCAACTAAAGAAATTTGAGACCAACAGATGCTGTGTTTGTTTAATGTTGCACTCACCAAAAAATAAATATAGCCAACACAATTTTTATTATTCAGACTTTGTGTATTGTTTTTCATCTAATATTCAAAATATTTTGTATCCAAAAAATAAATTTTTCTAATACAGTATGTGAACTTCCATCTGTTTTGTCTATAAAATGCCAAACTAATTATTCTGATAAAAATATTGTATCTTGCCAAAAGGAGGCCAGTATAGTAGTTCTGTTCTTTGTTTCCCTTTTCACCTATAAAGCAACCTCTGAAGGGTGTAGTTTTTAAGCCCTTGTGCTTTAGCGTTCATGTCATGCCAAAATATTTCCTATGTGAATGTTGCAAATAGAGCGATGGAGGTTCTGGCTTATCTTTTGAAGAAGCAGAAACTAATTGTACCACATTGTCTAGGTGAGCAGAGTGATTATGTCAAGCCTTCAACTCATTGCTTGAAAAATTCTGAACTATACGAATACATAATGCTGTCAGTCTCAAGGGGGAGAAGGGCCTCACTAACCCTGTTTTTATGCTATTACATGCTCTGTAAAATGGATTATATTGTAGCTTATATTGCCATTAAATATTATTGCTTTCATAATGACTTCAGAAAGAATATCGTTGACTAAGTAGTGTTCTTAGGGACTCCAACACTTGGGAAGCACAGAATGTTTCACGCTTTCTGCATTTAATCATTCTTCTTTGATAATCCCTTTACTATAGGACCATAACTTACAATGATCTCCCTTGTGGCCCGCTTCAATGGGACAACATGGGTGCAAGGAGCTTCCCATAGGGGACCGGAGAGTATAATTAGCACAGTGATTCATGTAGGTCCCATCTATCTTGCACTGAAGAGAGAGACTTCCATCGACTTCAGTGGGAGCTGATCAGACCTATAGTGTCTTGTGTACCATATGTGAGAGTAAAAGCCATCAGGCGAATCTTGTAAAATGGAAGCAACTGAAACACCTGCTGATCTAGTCAGGTCTGGTCGGTTTCCAAATTGATGACAGCGTATATTTAATAATTATATATCTGTATTGAAGTGTCTAACAATACTTTTTCATGCATTTGGCACCTTACTACATGACTGCTGTCTTGAAAAAGAAATGATGAGTGGAAAAGTTCATTGTGATTAATAGGATTTATGAGATCTCTAGACGTGTATTGAAACTGACTGTGATCAGCCACTTAGGACTTGTTTATGCTACAAAATTAGTAGACTTTATCGAATTCGACCTTGAGTCTCCAAATTAAGTCAATTGTAAGTGGCCATACCATGCTCATTGTCTCAATGGAGTGCGTCCTCATTAGCAATGCCTGCATTGATGCACAAAGCAGTGCATCATGGGTAGCTATCCCAAAGTGCAACTTGCTGCAGTGTGTTTTGGGAAGTTTGTCCCTCATGGGACCAAAACATTGTTGCAGAGGAGAATGGGAACATTGCAATGGCATCCCATAATGCATTGTGCTCCCTCCCCCATATCAATGGCAAACAACCCAGTGATTTTCGCAGTTTAAAATCTCTGCACGTATGCCATAACCCCAGAAGCATGGAGCCTGCTCAGTAGTGCACTCTTGCTGTGAGCATCAAACACCTCATACCTTCTCCTGCAGTATTTCCAGAGCCGAAGTAGGGCCCGCCACACAGAACATAGCAATATCCTCCAAGCAGCTCTGCTGCAAGTCATTGAAAAAAAAAATTCACAGTTGCTGCTGGCAGTCACAGAGCAGCTGCACTGAGTGCCATTTCTGGTTCCATGAAACAAGCACTTACTAGTGGGACCGCATTGTTTTGCAGATATGAGATGTCGAGCAGTGGCTGCAGAACTTTCAGCTGCAGAAGGCCACCTTTCAGGAACATTGTGCAGAGCTTTCCCCTGCCCTGCAGTTCAACAACACAAACATGAGAGCTGCTCTGGCAGTGGAGAAGCGAGTTGCAATCGCTGTTTGGAAGCTTGCAATACCAGACAGTTACTGGTCAGTGGGGAATCAATTTGGAGTAGGTAAAACAACCATGGGAGCTGCTGTTCTCCAAGTGAGCGGGGCCATTAATCGACTTCTGCTATGAAGGGTAGTGAGTCTGGCAAATGTGCAAAACATAGTGGATGGTTTTTTTCACAGAGATGGATTTCAGAAATCAACATCAGAGGCGACTTAAGTCGGCGTAAAGGACCCAGTAGTATAGATGCATACATTAACAGGTAGACTTAAGGTGGCTTCCTTCGAATAAACTTTTTAGTGTAGACCAGTCCTTAGACTATAGAACAGAAAGTGTTTTCCAGCTTATGCAGCCATATATTTTCTTGCTTGATCACAAGCCAGATGTTGTTGTAGAGCCAGGTGAGTGATATGCAACTCTAAGGAGGCTGTGGGGTGATTTAGTGGCATTCTTTTCCCAGTGACTGCACACCACTAATGTCCCAACATGGTGCACAGGTGGTGCTGGAATTTCTCATCTCTTGGGTGAGAAGTAGATGAGGTCCTAATTGTAACAGTAGCCTAGCCACTGTCGGTGCAGTTCTGTGACCTGCAAGGTGCAGGAGGTCAGCCTGGATGATCATGATGATCCCTTCTGACCTTTGAGTCTGTGATACTGACTGCTGCATGAGACTGGTATAACTGTCTGTAACTCCTGCATGTGACCTGTTATGTTGGAATTAGGTCAGCAAGTGCTCATTGCAGCTTAAAAAGCAGTAGGAGTTTGACTGGCAGGGAGAAAAGGGCTTGTGTCTGTCTTAAGCTTCCTCTGACTCTTTGGGTTTTGGGGGAGGAGGGAAAGTTACCTGAATCGAAGGGTGACTAGAAGAGGCTGTCTTAGGTGGGGACGGGCTGGGCGGGACCCTAGCGGCTCTGGGTGCACCGGGCCAGGCAGAACGCCCCCATCAGAGCAACCTCAGTTAACGATTAACCGGTTAAATGATACGATTTTAATTGTTTAAATGGTTAACTTTTTTTAACTGATATTTACATCCTTAGCTCTACCACCATTAGTAGTACTTGTTCTCTAATCTGTATCTGGGAAATTAAAGTTTCCCTTAATCCCTCAATTCCTGGTAGTATTTATGTCATTACATATATTAAAGACATTTCTATCTGTAGCCATATTGTTTCTTGGTGGTCTGTAGCAGACCCCAAGTGCCATCCTAGTGGAGCCTCTGTTGCCTTTCTTCCCCAAAGTAATCTATATCCAAACAAATTCCATTTGATAAATTCCTTCACTTAAAATTCTCTGCCGTCTACCTCATCATCAATATACAATGCTACTCCACCACCTTTACCTTTATTCCTGACCTTCCTGAACAGCATGTACCCTTCAGTACCTGAATTCCAGTCATGACTACTATTCCACTATGCTTTCCGTTATCACTATAATATCTGGTTTTACTTCCTACTCCAGTAGTTCTGGTTCTTCTATTTTGTTAACCTGGCTCCTTGCATTGGTGTACAGACATCTTCGTTGTTTCTGCTTAGCTTCATCCGGATTCCTTGCCCGACTAGGTACAGCGTCACCTGCCTGACTGTTACTATCAGCAGTTATGGCATTGTCTTTCTTCATGTTGTCCGTTCTCCTATCCTCTTTTGTTCCTTTCTCTATTCCTGTATCCTCTTTTACTTGATTTTCTTCTTGCTCAGTATTGGAATCAGATGTGGAGATTACATGTGCATCTCTCAAAAGTCTTCCCCAAAATCCTAGATTAATCAGTTTAATCAGTTGTGCCAACCTCCGTCCCAGAAGTGTATTTTTGTCCCTACTCAGATGGAATCCATCCCACGAGAACGGGCCTTTCTCCATGAATACTTCCCAGTAGTCAACCATACCAAAGTCCTCCGGTAGCACCTTTGCTCTCCTTCTCTAGGGACAGGTAGAATACCCCTGAAGATCTACGTGAGCCTTCATTACTTCAAGCATCTTCCTCAGCCTAGCGAGAATTTAGCAGTATAATTTATTTCCACGTAAAAGGAAAACAGTGAGCTGTCACTTCTTTTGTTTACTTCTCAATGTAAAGCATGCCAAAAAAAATTCTGTATTTAAAGGGTTCATAAGGTAGACTACTGTTATTTCTTAGAAACAGGTATAGTCATTTTAAAAATTACTAATTTTCATGATGCAACAATTGTACATGGAAATTGGACACATTTTGCACTTGTAATTGCATATTCAACTTTTAAATCCATGCCCTAATTGTGTCGTACCCTAGAATAGTTCACTGAAGTGTGAATATGTAAGATTTATAATGTATTTAGTGACATACAAACAATCCTGAGATGGTAGCTACAGTTTTGGCAGGAATCTTTCTGATGAGTCACAGAAATTCTTCATATGCTTTGTTATCCATTTAAAAAAAAATCAGCTTAGAGTTAAAGGCTGGAGGTATTAAAAAGTTTATATATTCCCATGTTAGACAACTGTAAAACATCTCAGTTCCTAAGTAACAAATATTTCTGCCTCATTTAAAAAAAGATAGTAGTAGAGGGAATCGCCTGCTGAATGCCTGCACACTTCTTGACATAATGATGGTCTTTTCTAACAGACTCTAAACAGTATCCTAACCTCACCCTAATTTAGTGATAAATTAGTAAATAACGATGAACCTAGATACAGTAGATGTAATGCCTGGTTTAGAAAAGAATTTTAATTGACAAGGACTTACAATCCAAATGACAGCTTATGACTATAATTAAGAATAACATCTATATTTTCACCTCCTTCAGAAACAATATGAAAGAAACCTATGACCTTTTAGATTAGCAAAGCAACTAACTTATGCTACTGTAAACACTTTATTTTTGCCTTTTAAAAAGTATATGTAAGTGTGTATTCAGTGAAGAATCAACAGTAAGAGCAAAGAACTTTGGTTATATATTATGATCGTTGTTGTGGACTTTCCATTGGCCAAAGCAATGTTACTAGGATTTCTTATAACTAGACAATTAAAAAAAATGATTGTTTTAAAAATCTGAAGTTTTTCTAACTCTCTTGTTAGAGATGGATTTTTTTGTTTTGTTTTTGTTTATTTCTACAATAGTTTTTGATTACATTAAATATGTAGCGTTAGGACTTTTCTAAACCAGGATAAAGGCTTGAAATTCTGTTAGCTAAATTTTTTTTAAATGACAAACACCACTTACTCTACCTAGTGTAAATAGGCTTTAACTCCTTTTGAAAATGTGTATTAGTTGTGACTCACTGTAGATACTCCCAATAAGTCTGATGTGTTTAGGGCTTATTTCACTTAAAGGGGACATAGTTCTAAATATTGGATTAATATTGGAAGGTCCTCTTGAAGAGCCATTATTGAGTTCTCTCATGGCTGAGAAGGGAATCAAGGAGGGGAAAAATATGACATGTCAGGAAGCTGCAAGTTTAACTGTAAAAATGTTCTGCTGCCTAGTGATTGGAACATGCCTTGTGGCTTGGCCTGGATAGCCAAGGAGAGCCCTGCCGTCTGAAGAGGAAGGGACTAAAAATTACTTCTGCTGTATCATTTAGAATGTATTAGGCTAGTGACATTCATTCCTCTCTTGTGGTATTTTGCGATGTATCCTCATTTCTTTCTTGACAGTGAAGTCAATTTGTTGTACATTTAGGCTTTGTCTACACTTACAGTTCTGCAGCGCTGGCAGTTACAGCTGTGGTCGTACAGCTGTGTACGGCCAGCGCTGCAGTGTGTCCACACTGACAGCGACCAGTGCTACAGTGTGTCCACACTTGCACCAGTTGCAGCGCTGTTGTGAGTGGTGCATTGTGGGCAGCTATCCCAAGAGCACCTCGTCCCATTTTGTCGCTGTGGGTTGTGGGAAGGGGACGGAAGGGTGCAGGTCATTCCGTTTCCTGTTCCAACGATCCGTGCTGCCAGGGAATCGGACCACACGCCTAAGAGGGCCCCGCACCTTAGGCACCTTTTTAATTTTTTTTTAACTTACCCCGTCCCCAGCTGCGGTCTGCTCCATGGTCCCGCTCCTTTGAGTGAAGCGCCGGCGGGAGCGCGGCATGGCCCCGCTCTCCCAGCTAGAGCTCCAGCCGGGCTGCAGGGCTTGCGGCGCTCCACCCGGGGCTCCAGCCATGAGAGTGGGGCGGCGGGGCTTTGTCGCGCTCTGGCCAGGAGAGCGGAGTCGCGGAGCTTGCCTGGCTCTGAACCGGGACAGCTCGGGAGAGCGGGAGTCATTAGGCAGCGACCCTGACAGAATTACAGCAAGATGCGGAGTCGCGGCCTTAGACCAAGAGATCTGGCTTGGAGCTTGCGACAAGGCATAAGGAACTCTGGTAAA